>NC_045439.1:142993756-143102556 GCF_002776525.5 Piliocolobus tephrosceles | reverse complement strand
AAAAAAAAAAAAAAAAGAAATTGGATTGTTTGGGAAAATAAGCCAGAAATTAATTATATTTCAAAACAATTTTTAAACACTTGCATATGTTACCTTTTTTTTTTTTTTTTTGCAAATTCAACTTGAAAAAAGTCTTTCTAAGGGCAAAGAGTAGATAGTGTTACTCCAATGAGATGTAATTCACTCTCTAAGCTTGGCTTGACGTGTTCAGCTGTCTATAGCGGCCTCGGGCTTCTTCCCGGCTTTGGTGCTATCATGACTTGTTGACTCTGAGCTGTTGGGAAATTCAAGTCCAATTGCTGCATTTTATTATTTTCTGTCATGTCATTTGCTAGAATCCCTTAGGTCTCAGCCAGTTTGCTTAATGTTATCAGTTGTGGTTCATTCTCCCTGGCCAGCGTCAGCATTTCTCACTTTCGCTCCTGCGCCTACGTAATGCATGGAGAATCTGTTGAGGAGACTTCTGTCTTCTGCTGGTGCTGACAATGTCTTTCCCAGCTGTTTAATGTATTCTTAATCTATTTGTGCAAACAATGCAGCATGTGAAACCACAGTTGGATTTTATTGAAAGCGATGGGTGTTCCTGTCTACCTTTCTCCCCTGTTAGGAGCCACTAAACACAAGGACAGTTCTACTTGGCTTTGACTCTCCAGCCTTTGGAAGAGGGAAATAAATGTAGGAACACATGTCAAGAATAGTGTGGAAGTCACTTGGCCTAGAACCACAGAGCCTTTCTGGAAAGGGACATCTCATTAGCGAGAAGCTTTCTCCATAAACCCGGAAGGAAAGCTAGTGTTTCATTAAGCAGGAGGAGGAGAGCAACGCTGTCTTCAGGTATTTGTGGGGATGTACAGCCTAAGTGCCTGCCTGCCCTCCTGAGCACCCCAGGTGATCTGCCCCCAGTTTCTGCTGATGGCCCCACCTGAAGCACACCTACTGAAACAGGTGGGTGGGTATCTGACCCAGGCTTGGGTTATCTTACATTCTATCCCAGTGCTGTGGTCTGAATGTGTCCCTAGAATATGCATGTTGAAACTTAATGGCCAGTGTGATAGTATTAAGATGAGGCTTTTAGGAAGTGATTAAGTCATCAAGACTCCACCTTCCTAGATGAGATTAGCTACCTTATAAAAGGCCTGTAGGGAAATAACTGGACCTTTTTTTGCCCTTTTGACCCTTCAGCCATGTGAGGGCGCAGTGTTCATCTCCTCTGGCACACATTACATCAACAAGGCACCAGACCAGACCGTCATCAGACACCAAACCAGGACGAAGAAGCTCCCAGAACTATGAGAATTATGTTTCTATTGTTTATAAATTACTCAGTCCCAGGTATTTTGTTACTGCAGCACAAGCAGACTAAGACACCCAGGGAACTTGGAACGGGGTCCTGGAGACTTTTCCTGTTGGCACTTGAACTGGCAGAGCAGGGTGACCATTCTCTGCTGTATACACAAGGGAGAGAAAGCCAAAATTCAAAGAAGGAGAGATAGAGAGACAGTGACAGACATAGGAAGGCAGAGAAAGAAAAGTGGGGAGGGGAGGGATGAAGTTAGAGGGAGGGGTACAGAAAGAATCTGAGGCAGATGAGAAGGTCGGGGGGAATTGGAGACAGAATCCCACTGAGACCTAAGAAGGGGAAGGGAAAAGAAAATCAAAACCTTGAGCCAGGTTCCCTGTTTCTGGCTCCAAGGCCTCAGGGGCCCACCAGCTTCCTGTCCTCAGTATCTGGAATATTCCCATGAATCCTTACAATAAATTCTGTTTTACTTAAAGCAACCAAGTAGCTTTCTGTTCTTTGCAACTAAATGATTTCGGCCTAAGATACTCTTGGTTTCCTTAATACATTGACCTTATTTGCAACCTTTATAATTTTTTTAATTTTTAAAAACTAAAATCTAATGAGGGAAAGATGTTAATTTCTCCTATTTATTCCTTCTGCAGCAGAGAATTTTTAGTTGCCTACCTCATATCCATTCTACTCTCCCTATACTTTGGAGGTAGCATGTGCCTAACTAAAAAGCTACTGTTCCAACCTCTCCAAGTCATCTGGTGGGGTCCCCAGGAAAGCCCCTGAAAGGGGCTGACTCAGATGTCAGGTGAGTTTTATTCCTTCCTTCCTCTTAGAATCTTTCTGTCTGGAACATGGACATGATAGCTAGAGCTCCAGCAGTCATCTTGTGAATAAGAGAATGGGGCCACACTTTGGGGCTGGCAGAACAGATAGCTGGAAGGAGCCTGGTTACTTGATGAAATCATGGACCACCCTAAGCAGTTGGCAAATAGTTGTCTATGGCCTACTTGGGCTTACCAACTCTAGCCTAGGTCCAGCCCAGTGAACCTCAATCCCAGCTCCTTTATTCTGATCTGTATCCAGGCTCCATATTTCCTCTCTGGGACTCACCTATATGACCCTAACGTCTTCCTTTTCATCCTGTTGAGTCAGCTCTTCTGACTGCCTCTTCCATCCTGAGTTGACCTGAGTCTCCATCCCTTGTCTTTACTGTAGCCCACCCCTGCTGCTTGGCATGTCCAGCCCAGACTGGGATGACCCCATCCAGTTACGTGCACTGGGAGCCAAGACCACAACTACAAATCCAGTTATTCAGAGTGCTAAGGAAGGACCATTTGTCTAGGGGACAAATCTGGCAACTCAAACCTGATCCTAATCCAGGACTTTTTAGCTCTGGTAAGTGCTGTGCAGCTTCTCAGATGCCCAAGTCAGATGCCTGGGAGAAAGCCTGTAGTAGTCTGTTCTCATGCTGCTAATAGAGACATACCTGAGACTAGGTAATTTACAAAGAAAAAGAAGTTCAGTGGACTCACAGTTCCATGTGACTGTGGAGGCCACACATTCATGGTGGAAGGCAAAGGAGGGGTAAAGGAGGAGCAACGTCACATCTTACACAGTGGCAGGTGAGAGAAAGCATGTGCAGGGGAACTCCCCTTTATAAAACCATCGGATCTCATGAGACTTATTCACAAACATGAGAACAGCATGAGAAAGACCCACCCTCATGATTCAGTTACCTCCCACTGGGTCCCTCCCATGACACCTGGGAATTATGGGAGCTACAATTTGAGATTTGAGTGGAGACACAGTCAAACCATATCAAAGTCCCTCTCTCACCACAACATTCAGAGGACCTCCCTCTCCAGGCAACTCCATCTGCTGCTAATGAGCATAATTTCTCTCTATCTCACTGCCACTTCCTGTTCAGTCTGCCATCCTGTCTCTCCTGACTGTCCTAACAGCCCCTCTCTGAGATCTCTTCCTTCAACCTTGTTTCTGACTCAGGCTCCACCCTGTAGACAGTGTGGCCTTTGCAGAACATCAATCTGATTATCTCCTTCTCCTGTTTAGCACATTTCAAACACTCCCTGTTGCCTCTAGAATCTCACTTGCTTCTTGGGCCATATGTCCTATTTAAACATGAAGTTCTGGCCACACTGACCACTTGTCTTCCTCCCACCATCCTTAGGAAGCATTCCCTGACCTTTGGACCAGGTGGGATTTCCCTGGTGCTTGGTCCCAAGACCACCTGCACATCCCCTACAAGAGCTCTCAGCTCTTGATTGAAATCACTCATTGTCAGGACCTCCTCTGCAGGGCAGCGCATTCCTTAAGGATGGGCTCATCCCACCTAGGTTTGCTCTGGGCCCACTATCTGGTTGAGCACCTGGCACAGGGTGTTGAGTAATAGAGGGCAGAGGCATTTCTCAGGGCCTGGGCCCAACAGAGAGGGCTGAAAAATTCCAGCAATTTTGAGGTTCCTCAGCTATGACCTAGGGCTACTTCCATCCATCCAAGACAGGAGCCCTCCTGGGCTTTACCACCCACCCTGTGAGGAAGGGCAGCTCATGCTCATCAGACAGGAGGGTCCCCTGCTGCCTCCTGACACCCAGGCCACCAAACATCAGAGGAATGGGGTTTCCTCCTCCTTTCCCCTCCTGAAGGAAAACAAGGGTTCTCCCTCCTCCTTTGCCAGAAGTGAAAACCATCCCTAAAGGGCACTGGATAAGAACTTGGAATTGGCCTTGGGAAATGAACCCAAATGATTGTGTAAGCTTAAGCTGTGTATATGTAAAACAGATTCCCATGTCGGGGATGCTCTAGCACAGCAGCTCTCCAACTTGAGCACACATCAGAATTACCTGGTGAGGGCCAGGCGTGGTGGCTTATACCTGGAATCCCAGAACTTTAGGAGGCTGAGACAGGAGGATCACTTGAGCCCAGGAGTTCAAGACCAGTCTGGGCAAAATGGCAAAATCTCATCTCTACAAAAAATATTTTTTAAAAAATCAGCAGGGCACAGTGGTGCACACCTGTAGTCCCAGCTACTTGGGAGGCTGAGGTGTGAGGATTGCTTGAGCCCAGGAGGTCGAGGCTGTAATGAGCTATGATTACACCATGAAACTACAGCCTGGGAGCCAGAGTGAGACCCTGTCTCTAAATGAATGAGTGAATGAATGAATGAATAAATAAATAAATAAATCACCTGGTGGACTTGCTAAAACACAAGTGTTGAACCCCACCCCCTGTTTTTGATTCAAGGGGTCTAGATGGGCCTGAGAATTTGCATTTTTAAGAAGTTCTCAGGAAGGGCTGATGCAGCTGGTTGGGGGCCCCACTTTGAGAGTCCCTGCTCTACTCGGACCTAGAGGAGCCAGCCAAGAGCCTCTGCTACCCTCAGAAACAAGGGAGGTGCTCTAGCTGCGCACTGACAAGCTGGGAAGCCACGGTCAGATGCATAGGAAAGCAATTGTGATGCCACCTCTTCTGCCCCAGAGAAGGGCTGCTGGGCATCTCTTGGGTGCAAACCCCATACCCAAATCCTAGTGTACCCAGGGGCAGCCTGGGCTCTATTTAACTGCTTTTTCAATCCCTTCCTGAAAACCCTTGAAAAGAAGGAGAAAGATCTAAAGTCCTTACTCTGCACCATGGAAAAAATATTAAGGAATTATCATGTAGCCTTAAACCCTATATATGCAAATGTTCTCATTTGAATAACTGCCAATTTATAAGCCCCATCAAATTAGATATTCAAACTCTTGCCCGTGTATGTACAGTTGTTCCTCTTCCTGGTCCAGGCTTAAACAGTCACGTGAAGGATGAGCTGCTGGCTTCTCTTCCGGACCCCTGTTTCTTTAGAACTGAAAGGAATAATTAGGGATTCATTTTCTGGAGCGTAAATTGTCCCTTTGATGATTGGGCTGGCCCTCTTTTTTGTTGCATCTGTCTTAATGATGCAATCATCTCCTTCTCCCATACATGGGCTCTTGAAAATGTATATTTTTTCTTTAATCCCCCTGGGTTTCGTGATACCCCTGGAGGTTGCCACAGTGTGAAGTGGGACACACATTTCACAGGTGGGGAGGCTAGGGCCCATGGTTTTACAGGTAATCACTTGGACTCAAGGCTGGGGTTTAGGATTCAAAACTCAGGCTTCTCTCTTTGTTCCATCTTGATTGTTATACTCTTGTGCATTTTATTTATTTTGCCTCAGAAGATCAAACTTGGTGATAATGTAAAACTCTTTTATTATTTTCTAAGAAAAGTTCTCCAAAAACTCCCTGATGACCTCTGTGGGGTATGTGAAAACAGCTGTTCTTACTTCTGTTGTGTAGATGTGGAAACCAAGCCAGAATGTATAGGGCAAGTTAGAATCAGAGCAATGACTAAGACCAGGCCATGGATTCACCCAGTGATGTGCTCGGGCCAGCTGGGATCTGCTAGCAAGATGATTATTAGTCTCTCTTTCCAGTTCTGCATCAGCAGCCTCACATGGGCAGCTGGAAATTGACCCTAGTGGGATTATTTACATCATGTGATATGGTTTGACTGTGTCCCCACTCAGATCTCATCTTGAATCGTAACTCTCACAATTTCCATGTGTCGTGGGAGGAACCTGGTGGGAGGTGATTGAATTATGGGGGCAGGTCTTTTCTGCATTGTTCTCATCATGGAGAATGAGTCTCATGAGATCTGATGGTTTTAAAAACAGGAGTTTCCCTGCAGAAGCTCTCTCTTTTTGCCTGCTGACATCCATGTAAGACGTGACTTACTCCTCCTTGCTTTCTGCCATGATTGTGAGGCCTCCACAGCCATGTGGAACTATGAGTCCAATTAAACCTCTTTCTTTTGTAAATTTCCCCGTCTTGGGTATGTCTCTCAGCAGCATAAGGACAGACTAATATACCATGAGAATCATCAGAAACTACAAATCAGAGTCCTGTACCTCACTCCTCCCAAACCTAATTCCCGATCCCCCTCTCACAAAGAAAATGTCTAGGATAAAAAGCAGCTTTATTTTCCAGCCTTTATTTTGGCTCTTCCTGGCTACAGCCCTCAGCATCCCACTCTCATCTCTTAAGGCAGGCCAGGTACTGTACAGTGGATTCCTGAGAGAAGTGATCCAAGTACCCGTGGCTGCCTTAATCAGGGGCACCAGCTCTGGCCAGTACCCATGGGATCTGCAGAGTCCCAGAAGACAGCTTGGGGAATTCCCTTTGTTCTAGAAGTATACACCACCCAAATGCTCTCTCACTACATCTCTTTGACCTGGGGGACCCAAGACCCTGGGAGTCAGGACATTTGCCACCTGTCTGTTCTTCTCTGTTTCAGCTGGCTCAACACCCTGTGTAGGTGATGAATTCTCTGTTCCTGGAGATGGTCAAGGTGAGGCTGGGTAAACACATGGTCAAATTACTATAGGAAATCCAAGCATCATACAGAAGGTAGGCCCAGATGTCCCAATCTGAGAAGCCAGGATTGTCTTTTTGGGGTTGATTCTTAACCCCAAGCTGCTGCCCTCTCCTTCTGGGTTAAAAGCCTGGGCCTATTTTCTCCCAACCTGTTCTGTCACATTGCAACACAAGGCTTTGTAACATAGGCTGACAACAAGCTGTCTGAATGCCACAACTGAGGTCCTCCCATGTGCTCAGAACCTAAGCAGTGAACTAGGTTGCTAAAATCTCTGATTTCCCTTTGACATTCCCTCCAGTAGAACTTCCCTGTTGGAACAAGACACTGGCTTGAGTAGGTCTCTCTTAACTCACTGACTGGCAGTGCCTCATCAGCCCCATGGATATCGCAGGACAGTGATGCATGGAGCCCCAGGCTGAGAGCTGCTGGGAGACACAGACTCCAGTCTTGGCTTGAGAAAAAAATCTTTCTCTTTTTTCTGGACCTTGGTGTTCTCCTCTCTGGGTTGCAAATATAGGCAAATGACTTTGGGCAGTTCATAATGTGAATTTCTTCCTTTTTCCGAGAAGAAATGGTCCATTCCAGGAAAACACTCCGTCTCACCATTTTAATCAGCTCTTTAATACAGAGGGAATCCTCCAGCAAAAAAGACAAAAAATAGCTGCATTTTCATGGAGGTAGGAGGAAATGTTTAGCACATTTGAGGTCTATTTGTTCGTGACTTATACCACATCTACTTCCTGCATGTATTTAAGGCAGTTTACAATAGTAATACATATATAAAGTAACCAAAAAGAGAAAGAAATAAACCAAAGAGGTTTCCCAAGCCATTTAGAGAACTGGGAGAAAGAACTCTTTGGGAGCCTTGAATAAGATCTGATTAACCTCTGAGCTTCCTGGCAGGCAAAGCAAAATGAAGCAAACGAAAGATAAGATAATCCATGGCACGCAGATCCTTTTCAAGGAAAATCTCATCCTGGCCTGGGGGTGGAGCCTTGATGCCTGGGAGACAGGGGTGGCCCACTGTCATTGGGGTGCTCTACTCCTTCATCCAAGTAATGCTAGCACTCCACCGCTGACCGCAACTAAACCCCCAGAAAATACAATGGTGCCTGCTGTATTTCCACACCAGCTTCATAAATAAACATGGAAGCCTAGGAGGAATTCCCCAAAGAAAGTTAGGAAATCAGAGTTGTGTTTATATTAAGGAGCAGGGCATGCAAATACAGCAGCTGTTTCCATCCCTAAATAGGAGAGGAGAGGGATTTGGTGGCTGTTTGTGATGATCAAGTATGGTCTAGACCAAAATAGTCAAGTGTATTTGGGTTGGGAATTAGGTAGAGACTAACATGGGGTGACTCGCTTCATGCAAAGTCTTTAGCTGAACACATTGTGGACAAACTGGTCCTTCTAAAGTGAATATTATTTTACATGCACTCAGGCAGGCATCAATTAAAAGACTCCATTGGCTAATCTTTGGTCAAGGTTTGAAAACATCTGTTTCCTTGATCCATCTGGTATAGGTGACTTTTCTAATAGATGTTTTGATTGAAGAGGGAATCTAATGGACTCATTAAGTGGAAATTAATCAGCTTCCTCATGCCTGGATGGTAGTAAAATGCCTTTGCACCCTTCCCCTCTTCTAGCCCACATTCTCTCTTGCGTCCTCACTTAAACAAATCAACTTTTAGTTTATGTCAACTGCATCAGGAAAGGGACACAGTGTGATCTGGAAGCTTGTGATTATTCTAAAGGTGAAGGCGCAACTGCCAGCTGTGTGTGCAGCCCCCACAGAGACAATGCAGTCTCAGAGTTCCTGCAAAAGCTCAACCCCCAGGGTATTTGGTGAGGCTTCAACACACAGGTGGATAAGACAAGAAACCTGCTGTCAGCTGAAGAGGTCAGATTAGAGAACAGTAACTTCCAGAGCAGTTTACAGGAGCCTGAGCTGAGCACACAATGACTTTCATTAGATCCCTGAGGATGTCTGCAACTTCCTCTGCGTCCACCCCCAGCCTCGAAGGAATGTCTCACTCATACTGGACAAACCTTGTGATTCCCCAAAAGTGTCAAATCTTCTCCTGTGTCTTATGGGATTTCCCCCATTTGGAATGCCCCCCTTAATTTATCTAGGGGTTCTCAATGACAGGTGATTGTGTTCTCCAAGGGACATTTGGTAATGTCTGGAGATGTTTATGGTTGTCACGACTGGTGGGGGGCAGAAGGGTGGTGGTGCTGCTGGCGTCCAGAGGGCAGAGGCCAGAGATGCTGCTAAACATAATACAATGTGCAGGGCAGCCCTCACAGCAAAGGATTATTCAGCCCCAAATGTCTCTAGTGCCCAGGATGAAAATCTCCAGCTAACATGCTACTTGTCCTCCGAGACTCAGCAAGAAGCAGCACTTGCTCAAGAAAGCCTTTCTGCATTCCCCCTGGGCTCCCTGGCCTAGTAGGGAGTTGGGCCCCAGGGTAAATGTTTGAGAATGGCCATAGGAATGAACACAGACTTCCATGAGGTCTTGACTTTCTTTCCTGGACTTCCTTTCACCTGCCCAAGTCAGTTCCTGGCTAGTCAGTTCCCGGGCATGTAGAGCTCTTTGCAAAGAAGCCTCTGGCCAGTCCCTTCCAGCCTCAGTTTCCCCACCTGTAAAAAAGGAGCACAGACCCTTACAGTGCTGACCTGATTCTGCCCCATGCTCCCTCCTCTCCAAGGTGACAGCTGCTCACTTCATAATCGCCTCAGCATCAATAGCTGAAGTGCAGAGAGAAACCAAGATTAACTCCACTTCAGCAAAGCCGTGGGAGACGGAGAACCGTGTTAGAGAGATGACATGAAAGACTCTGTTTAATTAATCCCCAGAGCAGAGCCTTCTCTGGGCTGCTGATTTGTACCCTCCAGCTGCCTCTTATTTCTGGTCACCTCACATCCTCCTGCACCCCGCAACTGGCCTAATTGACCCAGACAGCTCCACTTCAGGAAGCAGGAGCCAGGGAGGGGTTGACTCGGGCACCAGGCTGCCATGTGACCTTGGACAAGTCTCTTTACCTTCATGGGCCTCAGTTTATCTATCTGTCCAATGGGGATAATAATGCTCAGGTTGAGTGTTATCATCTATCATGAGAAAGAGGATGCAGCTAATATTTAGCTAATATTTCTGGGACCCTATTAAATGTCAGGCCTTTTATCTACATTCTCACATTATTCCTCATGCTGATTCTCCATCCTACAGAAGAGGAGACTGGGCCTTGGAGGTGTTGATGAATGCATGTGTTCCCATGGTGGTGGAACTGGGATGTGAGCAGTTTGCCCAACTCCAAGGACCATGCTCTCTCACATGACGCTGGCCTTGTGATCTATACTGTCTGTGGAAGACCTCTGGGAACTGGAGCTGCTGTCCACACACAAGCCTTTCTCAGAATCATCATCACACTGCACACTGTCATCCTTCATTAACGGCTAAAGCAGATGGGGGTGATGATATCCTGGAGGAGAGGAAGGTGAAAGAGCTGTGAGCTGGAGGTGTGATTTGAGCTGGGCCTTGGAGGGTGGGCCAGAGAGGAGCAAGGAGAGCGTTCCAGGCAGGGGGAAGGACAAGCCCAAAGGCACAGCAGCTGGAGTGGGTGTGGAGGATGCAGGTGCTCGTGAGACAGGCACCCCAACCAAGGTAGGGACCAAATGGGAAATGATGGCCAAGGGGCTGCAGAAATGGGCTTGTTGGGGGAATAGGCTGTCCTCTCCATCCTCTGTCCATGAAATGCAGCTCTCAGATCCCTCATTCACACTCTGGGTCAATGATAAACCAGCAAAAAAAAAAAAAAAAATTAAAAAGTAGAACCCTTGGAGATAATTAGCATTTTAATTGGGATCAGTGCTTCAGGCTAAAGGGAAGATGCTTTAATGGTAGAGTTTCAGGCAGCAGCTGACAGGTCCGGTAGGATCTGGGACGCTATTACACCGTGCAGGGATCCGCCAGCCCACCCTTTCCTTCCCCCCACCTTTCCATTCAATTAACCTCACTGGGTACCTTCTCTACACCAGGCCTTGTGGTAGGGGTTTTACCTATAGGATCTCGTTTAATTCTCAGAACTAACTCCAAGTGTTTTCCATCCCCTTCTCCTCTCAGGCTGGCCAGGGTTTGTTGAAGTAACTTGCCCCGTGTCCCACAGCTCTTACTGACAGGGCTGACATTAGTCTTCAGATCCACTCAATCTCTTGTCTGGTGCTCTTCCAATGACAACTCTTGACCTGATGGAAAGAACAAAGGGAGACTCTATGCCCGCTCTCCTGGCCCCAGTTGTGTGTCTCTGTTGGTAAGAGTAGATGTGAGGCCGGGTGTGGTGGCTCAAGCCTGTAATCCCAGCATTTTGGGAGGCAGAGGTGGGCAGATCACTTAAGGTCAGGAGTTTAAGACCAGCCTGGCCAACATGGTGAAACCCCATCTTTACTAAAAATACAAAAATTAGCCTGGCGTGGTCATGCTTGCCTATAATCCCAGCTACTTAGGAGGCTGAGGCCGCAGAATCACTTGAACCTGAGCGGTACAGGTTGCAGTGAGCCCAGATCATGCCACTGTACTCCAGCCTGGGCAAGAAGAGTGAAAATTCATCTTAAAAAAAAAAAAAAAAGTGAATGCCTGCTGGCCTGGAGATCCAAGAGGGGCTCCAAAAAGTTTATTTCCAGCAAATTTAAGGTTCTCAATTTAAGGACTATATATTATTAAAAGTATTAACCATTTCATATGAAAATTATTCTAAAACATTGCGCTTTCCTGTTCTAACAAGCAGCAATTAGGGAGTCCTGGGTGCCATTTATTTTTTCTTTAAAGTATTTTGTTTTAAAAACAGAAATGAGGTCTCACTCTGTCACCCAGGCTTGAGTGCAGTGGCGCAATCATGGCTCACTGCAGCCTCAAACTCCAGGGCTCAAGCGATCTTCCTCCCTGAGCCCTGAGAGCTGAGACCACGGGTGTGAGCACCTACACACCAGCTAACTGGGTGCTATTCTACAGTAAAGGAATCCTCTGGGTACCTAGAGTTGAAGACTGCTTGGCCTTTATAGTTTTTCTATTTTGGCCTACTTGGGTGCATAAAATCCCATCGCCCACCTGCCTGATTTGTTCCACTTTTCCAGGGGAAAGAGAAGGTGAAAAAGACTTGGAGAGGGGTAAAGTAGTGAAAAATTGGGTGTGTGGGGTTACATGGAAGCAGGCTTTCAACAGTCCCCAAAACAACAGTGGGGGAAATCACACTTTTGCTCATAAAACCATAAAGGAGGAGGTGCTTATGCTTTTTTCCATTTGGAGCCCATCTCAAGACACCAACTGCCCAGCAAGAGGCTAAGCCCCCAGCAAGAGGCCCTGCCTGAGTCCTGCCCATGCTGATCTCCTCGCTGCCCCAGAGAACACCCTTCTTGCCCAGTGCCCCCAGGCTCTCCATCTGGTGCAGGCTCGGAGGGGCTCTTGAGAGAGGTGCTGCTTACCCCAGCTAGGGGCAGGCCTAGGCCCCAGGCTGAGCCCAGCTCCCACCCCTCCCGGGGCTTTGCCACTGGAGCCCAGTGAGAAGTAGGAGTGTAGGGGCAGGTCCAAGAACATCCCTCTCCACAGCAACCCTGGCCTGGAGCTCCAGGACCAGCCTAGCTTGGCTCTCATTCTGTTTCTCAGACTGGTTCTGCAGCCACGGGCCCTCCCATGAGTTTCCTGCCATCTCTCCAGCAAGGACCCTGCCCCTGCCTCATCCAGTCCCAAGCTGTTCTGTGGTTTGCAACTCAAGGACTGCTCCTGGGCAGTATGTTGTGTGTCCTTCATTGCTGCTCTGGCTGCCTTTGTTCCCTGACACCTTCATGGTGGCCTTCAGAGACTCTCCTCTCCTCATCTGCACTTCCAATGGACTTGGGGCGGCCAACCCCTTGGGATAAGCCCCTGGGGGGCAGGGGCCTAGTAAGTCTGCCTAAGCATCTCCACAGGCAGCAGAGGCTTCCCTCTGTCAGTATCGACCGCCCTGGCTCGGGGAGCTCCTCACTAAGAGAACTGAGGTTTGAAATAGCAGTCCCAGCGGGGCCCTTTGATCCACAGCCTAAGTGCAATTTACGGGAAATGTTAAATGGCCTTTTATCTTTACAACAGGAAGCTGGGTTGTGGCCGAGGGTCCCACATGTGAGGATGCCAGGCTGGTTTGGAACATAAGCCCTGTCTAGAAGATGAGACACATGGTGGGCTGAGGATCAGCAATGCTGGGAGCCAGCCTCAGCCTCAGCCTCACGTTTGCATTTGTTTATTTCTCTGTTTAGTAGGCATTTTTTTGAACTCCCCTTATGTGCAGGTCAAATGCTAAGCATATTTAGATGTGCCTAGATATAGAGACACATTTAGCATGAACGTATCTTCACAACTGCAGGCTCTGGAAGGTGAGGGCTGGGGTCTCAGCCACGATCTGAGTGAAACTGCAGAGTGGCCGTCCCTGCCTGGTGTGCCACTCCGCTTCCCCCACAAGATGCTCTGAAATTCCGTGGCCTGTTGGCTCTGTCACAGTCCCCAACACTGGCCACCCAAGCCACTCTTGAAATGCTCAACTCATAGTTAGGGTGGATGCTAAGCAAAACAAACAAACAAACAAACAAACAAACAACACGTTTTCTCCTTTATCCTTAAACCTCCCATCTGCCCCGGTTCCATCCTCAATGCCAGAAATGGGCCTGGTGTATTGTCCCACTCCCTGCATGGGAGAAGAGGGATGGGGAGGACAGCAGGAGAGAGTTGCATTTGAAAAGAGAAGTTTTGTAGGGCCAATGCTCAATCCAAAGGGATGACTGGCCAATATGAAGCTGCTGGGCTCCACAGTTCATTTTCAGATTGAATGATGTGGAAGGAGTGGTGTCCTTCCCTGCGCTCAGGTCTGCACCACCCTGAGACCTGGGCAACAGGAGCCAGGGCCACCTCTGGCCATACCACACCTTGGCGGTTAGGGGTCCACAGGATCCATGGGTAAAGGGGGAGCCAGGGCCACCTCTGGCCACTCTGCACCCTGGGGGGAAGGAGTCCACAGGATATACAGATAAAGGGGAAGCCAGGATCATCATTGCACTGCATAGAAGTGCACTGGGGAAGGGGACCACGAATTCACGGGTAAAGGGGCCCTGCTCACTCCAAGCTGATGGCTTTTCCTTCTAGATCACAAGCTGGAGTCTAGGACCCCCAAATCATGCTTCCTGGGCCTGAGTGAGTCTTCTTCTGTATCTGTCTCCATGAGGTCTGACCACACCACCAATGACCGCAGGCCCTGGGCCCAAGGGGTAACTCGAGGGGTGGTTGTTTGTGGGGGAAGGTGGATTATAGATGGGAATATCCACAGTCATGAAAGTGGGGTGGAGCCAGCATGGGCTGGGATGTCCATTTACCTTCTTGCTCCTGGCCCTGTAAATGTTAGAGGGCCCCAGTCCTGATGCAAAGTACAGGGGCATAACGAAAAGTGCCATCGTGTCTGTGCTGTCATCAATGCATATTGTGGTTATCAATTCACTAAAACAGATTCTCTCCAACCTAAAATTAAATTTTTTGAATAAGAGTAGCTTTTTGAGATGGGGGACTTACTCAAATATGTACTGAGGGCTGGTCCTGTGTGGGTGCCGGCCTCATGGAGCTTGCTGCTGCCCAGGAAAGATGGGTGTGAGTGAGAAACACCATTTAAAGGGAGGTGCAGGATTCTTATCAGGGGACCTTAACTAGTGTGGGTGATCAGGAAGGCTTTCCTGAGGAGGGGATGTAAGGTTAAAGATGGGGAAACTGAGGCTCAAAGGTGCTAAGTACATTAAGCTGAGTGGCTGTGGTGATTAGAGTCAACCTTACCAACTCTGGGAATGATGCCTTTTCAAGTATGAGCGGGGACACCACACACAGGCTTGTCTGTACATAACTGTCAACAATGTGTACCCATCATTAGATTTTGGCATGTCCTCTGCACATATGCACACACACAAACACACACACACATGCACGCTTCCAGTCTGAGTTTGGTGACAAGTCTGAACGGCAAAGAGACACTGGGCCCTGCCCTCAAGCCATTTGGAAGAAAACTGGAACCACCAGCCAGTTACAATGTGTACTCTGCACGGAGCTTTGAAATCTGAGGCTGGTCTCAGCCAGCCTCTTCCTGCCTTCTGGTTTTTCTCCCCTGGGTCTCCCTGGGGAACCAGGCCCTGCTGTGAGGCTGGATTTGATCAAAGTACCCACAAACCTGAGCTGAAGCCACAACTCCCCGCATTATTAAAGTGTTTAATAACTTTCCAGGACTCCTCCCTCCCAAAGACCCTGAAAGGCCTCTTGTTCCTATTCACTCTCTGCCTTTCAATGGGAGGAGAAGAGGGGCGGTGGATGGATTTGATTTCCCTCACCGAGTTCACAATCATAATCGCCATGTTGGTAATTTCCATGTTCTGGAAACCTCCTTACAGTATAACAAATGCCCTCATTACCATGTTTGCCGCCCTTAATGCAGTTTTAAACACGCTGCTCCATTTCAGTCAACCTGCTACGTGGCAAATCAGTTGCTGTTGGAGCTTCCTGTGTGCAAAACAGGTCTCCGGCCTGCTGGGATCCAGAGATTTCAATCTTATCTGGCAAGCAGAGTAATTTGAAATTTAATCATTTTTCCCCAAGTGAGAATGACTTATTATTACTTTTTAGAGAAAAGAAGAGATCTGAAAATCACTCTCCAAAATCTGGGGGTGGAGGTGGAGAGAGACTGTACCTTAGGCTATGGACTCATGACCACATCATCAGGGATTGCTGAGTCTTCTCATCCAGGCATGGGGCAAGTTCTTGGGAGAATCCCTGTGACCCTTTCGGCTGCAGGGCTGGAGCAGGCAGAGCTGCTCAGGGCAGAGCCAGTGGGGGTTGACAGGCCAGGGGGCAAGGCCTCTCCCTCTACAGACTCTCCCCTTAGCCAGTCTTCGTTGTGATCAGAATTCCACAGGGAAGAATTTTTTTCTCCCTTGTTGAAGGCAATCATCTTGAAAAGATACTGCAGCATGCCAGGGTTAGTCACCAGGGTCTTAGGGATGTCATCCACTTCCCCGACTCATCAAGGAAGTCTACTTTCGCTGCAGCCTGCAACCGGGTGAGAGAAGCAAGAAGAGTGCAGGAAGTTTTCGATAAAACCAAATTATGTTTGTGGATCAGAAAGATCAGGAAGAGTTTTCCTTGGACAGGCTCCCTGCTCATTACATTCAAACCTGGTAGGGGAGAAACAAGGTTTGAATGTAGTGAACAGGAAGCTTGTCTAAGGAAAATTCTTCCTGTCATCAGCTGTGTATACTTCTAAGTGGGTGATCTGGTTCTCATCACTGTCTGACCGAAACAGAAGTTTTTTCCTATCTGGAATACACTCCATAATCCTTTGCATACAATTATGGATGCACGATAATGACAGCTCATATAGGAAGAAAATTTGATAGAGCGTTTCCCAAATTTGGCACCAGTCTTAAAATTTACATTGCCTAAGAGCAATGAGTTATGAAGCTGAAAGAAAAGTTCTCCAAATGATCAATAATGTAAAACAAAATGCCATGGCCAATGCCAGAAGGAAGACAGAACTGGCCTTCTGTTCTCTCTTTAAAGAAACACAAAATTATTGACATAAGAAGAGAAGAATCAAAAACTACGCAGTCAAAAATACAAGAAAAAAGTGTCTTGAAAGCATATCAGTGAACACAATGAAATATTGTGAGTTTTTTTTTTTCCTGGATTTTGTCATGTTTGTGTTTTCACCAGCTTTTTAAAATGTGATTTGTGATGTGTTGTGATTTCTTACTCTACTACTCAGTCTCATATCTAATTTTGTCTTTGGCATTTGGCATTCTTTTTCTTAAAGAGCATCCCAACCAAACCTGGACGCAGTCTGGGCAGAGCAGCTGGGACCTGCTGAGAGGCTGGATGTGGGTGGGAGAGAAGGGTCGTCAAGGACAACTCCAAGGTTATGTCTTTCCAATATTCAGATAGTAAAAAAAGAATCCCCTTATTTGTAGAACAATGGGAATAATGAGGTTTTGAAAATGACCTTACTTGGCAAAGGAAACAGTTGGCCCCCTACGCTGGTGTACCATTATATTGCATTTCAAATGTCACTGATCTGTGAAATCCCAGGTCAGAGCCAGGCAATGCAGTGACTGAGCAGGATTCCTGGGCAATGAGTCCTAGGAAGTGTCATTGGGCGGGAGGGCTGGGGAACAGAGTTAGGCTCTAAGAAGGGACACAGACGTGGCTGAGTCAGCTGAGCCTTGGAGGGGCCCAGGACACAGAACTGGGAGAGAGTAAGGACTGTTTCCCAAGGGCTGGCCCTGCCTGCATCTGGTCTCTTTTAGAATCGCCAGACTGGCTTAGTCCTAGCAGCCTGACTCACATATAGACACTACCTGCTCACGCCTTAGTCCCCCTGCCACACCTGCTCCCCTCCAGGCTCCAAACTGGTTGTGGTTCACTCGAAGGGTTTTAATTCTCAGACTGTGTCTCCATTTTGCCTGAATGCCACCTCTCTGGACTTCTCGGCATCTTTGCACGCAGGCAGGGTGGTCCCTCGCTCGTCTCCAGTGCTCTTCATCATCCTAAGTCTCACCCTGGCTGGTGCTGATTCAGGTCACCACCTGGCCCAGGTCACTTGCCCTCTCTGAGCTCTAACAGAAGACAGCATATGGGAAAGGCATATGAAACCCTCTGCTCCCTCCCCGTAGCCTACGTGAGGTCAAGCCACGACCACCTCGGAGGACAAATTCATCCTGTTTTCAGAGGACAAATTCATCCTATTTAAAATCATCCCCGGTTCCACTGAATTCTTTCTGCTCCCCAGGTAGGTGGGCAGCTGCCCAAAGATGCTTATTGACCTTCCACCAGTGCCATGCAGTAGATTAATCTGGAACAGTGGTATTGCCAATGTGGTGGTGGGGACACCACAGGTCCCTCAGCACATACCCTTGTTCAACCTCAGCAAAACAAGCCCTCCAGTCCTTGGACCCTTCCTGTACAAGGAGGAAGTGAGCTGAAATTAAACAATTAGACATTGATAGCAAATACTTCCACGGTGCTATGTAGGTACCAGGCTGTTCCAAGCACTGAAAATAAATAAACAGCTTTCTTACCCCTCACATCAACCCTGTGATATCCCATTCTGCAGAGGAACCCCAAGAATTACTCCCATATCCTGAAAATTTACTTCGTTCTGGGCTTGCTAATAAATACTTCCCACCCGGGCTAACAGGAATCTGAGTCCCTAAATGCCGATGTATAAGAAACATACTTCTTTATTCCCATCATCTTAAATCTGAGTCTGTGGTTCATCATTCCAGTGTGGTGAGGAATTTTATCAGTTATTCTTGCTATCCCATCCCTTATCCCCACCCAACTGGGGAACTTTAGGTTCCTGCAGCTCATGAGTGTCCAGAACTGAAGGAGGGGCCTTCGAGGCCAGGCCATCAGGGACTGTTCTGGGTGAACTCCTAAGATCCCCAGGCTCCCAGCCATTCCCCACCTCTAGGCTGCATGAAGGGTATAGGGTTTTCACTAGGCAGGCAGCTGCCAAGCAAGCTCCAGCCTCCTTGAGTCTTCCCAGGGCTATACCTTCTGGAGTCGTGCCATGGTGGAGCTGGGTGAGAGCACTCACTACCTGGGGACCCATCCCTGCATGGCCCAACTCCACTCTTTTTCCTCTTGAGGATCTCAAAAGCATGCCCTTCTCATTGTTCCTCGCAGGGCACCTAGAGCACCTATTATAAGGTTGGAAACACAAGTCAAGAGAAACCAGAATTAACAGGTGATAATAATGTTACACAGATGCTTTCTCATTCTAACCCTCACAGCAGCCCTGCAAGGTGGACATGCTTCTTATCCCCACTTCACAGATGAGAAAACCGAGGCTTAGTGCTGCTATATCACAGACCCCAAAGTCTTACAACTCGTTACGTGTACAGCAGGAAGTGAATCCAGGTCCGTCTTAATCACACCTCAACGACTCTTCCAGTTTCTATCTTTTGAAAACTACTGAGTCTAACACTGAAAAAAACCCCAGGAGCAGGCGTCCCCTCCCTTGCTCTGACTGGGTCATCCCACAGTGCTCCCCTCTGGGGTCTGCACTAGGCCTGCTTGGACCATTTTCTGTCCCATTCAGTAGCACAGCTTCCCCTCCCTTCCTCCTCCCAGAAAGAATTGCATCAAAGACTCAAATCCTCTGATTCCATCCAAGTAGAGAATTAGCTGGGCCCTGTCCCAAAACTCTTATGAGAAGACCCCCTCCCACGTGGGGGATGACCACTCCACTAGGGAACCAAGACGTGGGGTGGGACCATGCGGGTGCTCAGGGGAAGGCAACCAGTGAGTGAGGATAGGGGGCCTCAAACAGGGAGCTAAGCCAGGGAGGTGGCAGGCAGCCCCCAGGAGCTCCCAGGCTGTGAGTGGCCCTCCCTTCTAATATTCCCTTTGTGATTGCAAAGCAGAGTTTCCATGAGTCTGGCAGCTGGAGGGGCTGGGTTTGGCAATGGAGATCCCACCGCCTGATTAAATGGAAGGTGCAGGGAACAAGAAAAAGAGATGGGTCCCCCCGCCATGGAGGTGGCTGCCTCCCTTCCCGTGTTACAGTTGGACTCTGCCAGAATGTTTTCAGGAGCTCAGACACCTGTTTTAATTCAGGGGCAAGCCAAGGGGATGCAGCGATGGTGAAGGAGGCTGGTCAGGATGAGGGGCTGCTCTGAGCTCAGGTTAGCAATGAGGACTTTTTCAGGGCTGAAATTGTAGGCTGAAATTTCACATTATCTGGATAAAAATTTATTTTACCAGAAGAAAAACGGAAAAACAAGCCTGCAGAAGGGAATTGCCTCTCCCAGGTTACAGGGCACTTTCATGGCAGAGTTGAGACCCCAAGATCAGGGTCCTGCCTGTATCCCAACAGTCCTCAGTCAGTGGGGGGCAGTGGAGAGGGGATAAACTGAACAAATGTGGGTGCTGCTGGAGAAACCGAGGCGTGAGGAGAGGATGGGAGAAGGGGCTTTGAATTCAAGAGGACAAAGGGATGGCAGAGAGGCCAGGAAACCAAAGACAGGGTCGTTCCCACCACAGAGGCCTGTCATGCTTGACTTTGTGCCCTGAGGAGGGAGGTTTGAGGCAGGAGAAACCCTGGGGAGACTGTGAGGAGGCCAGTGGCTTAAAGGGACGGTCCTCAATGAGTCAGGCCGAATGCTGGTGGGCTCTGAGAACTAAGAAGCCCAGGCCCGTCCCTCCCTTTCACAGGTGAGGAGATTGGGGCCCTAGGAAAGCAACCTGCCTGGGAGCCTCCATAGGGGAGGCAGGAGGTGCAGGACAGTCCCTATAGCTCCATATGGCCTGCAAGGGGGCGGGGAGCGGGGGCAGGGGGCTCCCTGCTGGCTTTTTTCTGTGGAAAGGCCAGACCTTCCTTTTCCCATCTGAACCCCTGCTTTTATTTCCTCCTCTTTGCCCCTGGTGGGGAGGGGTACTGGTTAGACAAGGTAAAGTCAGGACAGTCTCTGCATCAGCTTAATACAGCAGCAAAGTGGTGATATACAAAAAACTTCGCATAACCAAGGTCTTCCCTGAAGCCTGTCTGAGACCTAGAAAGCTGAGACCCTCTCAGGGCAGACCATGAGGACTCCCGAACAGAGGAGGAAGGCTGTCGCCATCCCCGGCGAGGAGGCAGGAACAAAGAGAAGTGTCCCAGGAATGGACAAAGGGACAGGGAGACAGCCCGGAGTCACATCTATCCATGCAGAGCACCTGGCAGGTGGCTGAGACAAACTTCCCAATCAGCAGGAAAGGACCGACCAGTAACGAAGGGCACAGCGTGACTGAGTGTCCTCGTGGAAACAGGACGGTTCTTCTCTGAGCTCTTATTACACACACAGGTAAATTCCAGCTGGATTACAGAAAATATAGGAGCATAGGTGATGCAAAGTTACAAATCACAAAGGAAAAAGTTAGCAAGTTTAGTTAACTGCAAATAAAGTACTTCAGCATGCTCCCCCCCAAAATTATTTTTAAAAAATGAAACATCAAGACAAAGCTAAAAGACAAGCCATTGACTTCTTTAGAAAAGACAATTTCCCAACATTTTATATGGAAAATTTCAAAAACCTCAAAGAACTGAAAGAAATACCCACATCTCCACCAGTCGGATCATGGACAGGCAAACTGTGGTTCGTCAGCCAAATCCCGCCCACCTCCTACTTTTGTATGGTCTGCAAGCCAAGAATGATTCTTAAATGGTTTTTAAGTGGTTGAAGAAAAGAAATCTATAGAAGAATGATATTTTGTGGCATGTGAATATTACATGAAATTCAAATAGAAGTGTCCATAAATAGAATCTCATTGGAAACAGCCAGGCCCATTTGTTTATGAATTGTCTACGGCTGCTTTCATGATGCAACTGCAGAGTTGTGTGGTTGCAACAGAGACCATACAGCCTGCAAAATGTGGGAGCTATTTACTATCTGGCCTTTTATGACAAGGTTTGCCTACCCTTAACTCTGATTCTACCATTAAGATTTTACTACAATTACTTTATTACGCACTTATGCAGCTATGAAAAGAGATATTTGCAAATGAGCTACTAGCAAAAGACTACGACTCAAAAGGAAAGTCTGAACTGAGAAGGAAAAGTCTGAACTGAGAAGGAAAGTCTGAACTTCCTTGGAGGCAGCCTGGAAGGCACATGAAAAGGGCTAATGGGAGGAGTCATGGCCAATTGGCCCCTTATCTGGATTCTGTGTGCATTTGCAATTGTCTGACAGTGAGACTCTACATTATCTCTCCTATTGTTGTTTTTCTTGGTAATGGACTGGGCCAGTTGAATGCTGCAAACATACGGATTTCCCACAGTGTGTAGTTGTATATTTGGAAGGTTGTTCGACTAGTATGGACTTCATGCTCCAGGGAGGCAGGGTCCATGCAGCACTGTTGTGTGCCTGGTGCCTAGTACAGTGTTGGGCACATTTTTTACCTCCACTGATACTTGCTAAGTGAATGAATACATTAGCCTCTGAAATGAGAGATGAGTCACCATCCCTGCTTCACTAAGCTATTGCTTTTGCTTCCCTATGATGGGACTCTCTAGCACATCCTGTTGCCTGGAGCAACCAGGGGCCGCTTGACCCCCAGAGAGACAGGAGGGGAGGTGCCAACTTAATTAGTCATTTATCCTGGTAGGAGCAGTAGGGATAATCTGGAATGTTCCTTGCACCTGAGGCGCTGTCAGACAAGTAAGGACAGTGCACCATTCTCACAAGTCACCATAATGCAAAGAAGAAAGGGAAGCGCACCCTTTGGGATGAAGCGTGGGAAAGGTTTTGTGCAGGTGTTAGCTATACCATCTTGGCTTTCTAGGTAGCGCCTGTAAACAAGCTTCAAAATAGTTCCATAAAAGGAAATGTGATTGCAAACAGGTGTCTCAAAATGCATAATATGGTCTACTGTTTCTGAGTCACATTTTTTAAAAAGAATAGAAGAGCAGTCGGTTTAGGGTAGTGAAAAAGATCAGAAAAGCAGTGTAATTGGCTAATTCATGAGAGGCTGGCAAGACATCCAGGCTCCAGATGCCGATTCCTCTGCCATCTCCGAAACAGTGTGTGCTGTTCTTTCATGGCAAAGATGCCTTCTCCAAGCACTGAAAATTAACTGGGGATAGGCTTGGAGGGGCTGTTTTGGTTACATTTTATTTTTTCATTTTGGCAGGCTGGAGTGTGCTCTGCCTGCTCATCTAACATTCATTAATATGTGAGAGACGCATACATTAGGTATCTATTATTTGCTTCACCCTGTGCCGACAATCTCATTATTCATTTTTATAGGAATACAGTAGTTTTGGGCTTCAGGGGCTGCTGGGCAGAAAGGACTTTTGACCAATCATAATAATCCCACACTCCTTGCCAGTGACTGGTTTAAGAACAATCATGTGACTCAATTTGGGTTGATGAGACTTGAGGGCACATCTTCTGAGTTTCTGGGAAAGGTCTCTTAGGAATTTCCTTTTAGGGTGATACAAATGTTTTGGACCTTGATACAGGTGGTGGTTGCGTAATATTGTGAGTGTACCAAATGCCGCCGAATTGTACACTTTAAAATGATTCCTTTTATGTCATGTGAATTTCACTTTAAGGCAAATGAAAAATGGACATCAAGAAAGGTCCTTTTCGTGGCTGGCCTTTTACCCTTGCCATGTGAGGATGCCAACCTGGAGCTTCAGCAGCCGTCTTGTGACCATGAGGACACCGGGCTGGAGACAAACATAGGTAAGCTGAGGACAGCAGAGCAGAAAGATGGAAAGATTTAGCCTTCATAGCATAGAGGAACTGGTGAACTCCCCAACCCCGGGCTAGTCTTACCTTTGAATATATTATATGAGATGTTAAATACCTGGGTTATGGAAGCTGTTTGGAGTCAAGTTTTGTGTTACTGGCAGCAGAAAGCACTTCAATTACATATGGTCTGATATGTTTCCTCCACTTCAAGGGGACAGGGTCCCCATCTCTGTTCAGCACCCTATTCCTACTGCCTATCATCATTTCTAGCACATAAAAGGTGCTCAGTAAATATTTGTTGAATAAATGGGCAGGTATTTTATCTAAATTATTTCAATGAAATTTTATAATAACTCTGTGACATAGATGGTACCACTTGACTTTAAAGAAGAGGAAGCTGAATCTTAAAGAGATACAGTAACTTGCTCAAAGTCACAGAGGAAGAAATCCAAGTCTACCTGAATACAGCATTTCTCTTTGTTTTTGTCTGCCATGTGCCCTACAAGTGTAAGATCATGGAGGAGGACAGCAGCAGCTTGTGTCTGTGAAACTTATTATGTGGTTAGATAAAATACCTAGCTTTGTAAAAGTGCGGGCTCGAATGGCAGCTCCAAATGCTCACATAACTTCCATTTGTATGATGCTATAGACCAGATCATGTAATTAACATTGACCTTGTCGTGGCATTCTTGTTGCAACCCTGTAAGGAGGGTGGGAGGTGGAACTGTTCACATTTTAGAGATGAGGATGATATAGCAAGAGCAGGAGAATAAAAAAAAAAACTCTCTTCCTCCATAATTATGAGAATCCAAAGGGTTAATGGAGTGAAAGTCATCTGTGAGTTGTAAGACACCGTACCTGGTGTGTAATTACTGCTGGAGTGTTGGAGAGGAGATTTTGAGAATAAGATGCTCACAATTACAGTAATAGCCAGCAATTATTAGGTCCCTACTATATGCCAGGCTCTGCATTCAGCACTTTACAAACTAAGTATCTTATTTAATTTCGGCACCATTATTAAGTTGATATTGTTATTCTAGATTACACATGAGCCAACTGAAGCCCAGAAAGTGATTCTACCAAAGTCACACAGCTACATGTGGAGGAACCAAGACTTGAGTCCAGGAAGCCTGACTCCATCTGAATTAGTCGCTATGCTAAACTGCTCACCTGGTCCTGAGCCTTTGGCATGTACCTGTGGTCGCTGATGCAACCCACCAAGTAGGAAATTATGACCTTTCCCGTCACCTCCAAGGATGACCGAAAAAGGGCCCCAAAATGAGATGTGCCTCTATGGAGTGATCTGGGTCCTTGTCTTTCAGCCTGTCATTCCCCCATTATAGCTTTAGCTTTTTTAGTGTTAAACAGGATTCATCATAAGAATTTTCCCATTCAAAAAGGCACATGGCCACCTGTGGCGGGGGCGGTCCCTCCTTCTATTAACCAGGTACAGATGCACCTTGACTTATGATGGGGTTATGAGGTTATGTTCCAATAAGCCCACTGCAAGCTGAAAATACTATAACTCTAAAATGTATTTAATACACCCAACCTACTGAACATCATGGCTTAGCATGCAGCCTACCTTAAACTTGCTCAGAACACTTATGTTAGCCCACTATTGGACAAAGCCATCTAACACAAAGCCTATTTTATAATAAAGTGCTGAATATCTCATGTCACTTATTGAATTGAATACTGTACACTACATGAAAATTGCAACTGTTTCACACTATCATAAAGTCAAAATGTCATGCCATTGCACCATCAGAAGTTGGGGACCATCTGTATAAGTTATCACCTTAGTTCATAGATAACGAAGGTGTACAATGAAAGAGTTAAACCTCCCTCCCCACACATACACAGGGCACAGAACTGCTGCGCCGGGGGGAGGGTGCACTTAAGCAACCTAGAAAACGGCTTAGTATAAATTTGGGTACCATGTGTGTAGAAGTAGATTTCCTCCTCCTGTAAATAGCTGGGAAGGTCCACATACACCTCCTACTACCAAAATGCAAAAAAAAAAAAAAAAAATAGAGAGAGAAAGAGAGAGAGAGAGATGGTCATTTTGTACCAGGGACCTGCAGAAGATACAATTGCTAAACTGCAGGACAGTCACACTTTCAGCTTTTGCAGCAGATCTGAATAGTAGCAAATAGGAACAAAAGTAAACAAAGCTTCAGAAATGCAGCTGATGAAGGCCCCGCCCCTGAAGGGTGGATTTTGCACAACTTTAGAGTAAGAACTCTTATGCCATTGTCAGGCCTTTCCCAATACAGGTGAGGGAGCATCTGCTACAGTGTGGATCAGTCAGAATACGGGCCAAGGTGAGCATGGAGAAGCAGCAGGTGATCTCCTCATAGATGACAGAAGGGGGTTCCAGGGCAGTTGGTAGGGACTCGCCTTACCAGGCTAAGTAAGGGGTTTCTTCCTTACTCATGCATCCTAGGAGATGAGAGTGCTATTGACACAAGATCCCCACAGGCACTATAGCTATATATAGTTTGTTATTTTAGATCTATACGTATGTTTAAATGGTTGGTTAGAAACTCTACGCAGTTGATTCTATGGTCTACATTCAGTCCTAAACTAATTCCCTTGCTCTTTATAAAACCCCGAGCTTCAAGAATCATTATGTCATTATGAAGAGAGGTTATCCAGCCAGGCAGATCCTATAGCATTTACAGTTAAGGATCTGGTATCTACCCATGGAAAATATTGGTGGACACATGAGTTGCTACAAACTAGTTGGATGGCAATTAAATTTAATGGATCAAACTCTTTTTCACTTCCCAACTTGGTCATTCCTATTCTGAAAATATGTACTGATAGCCCAATATATGGTGATGTTCCATGCACATCATCGAAAATGGCAACAATCTGGAAATCAGCTAAATGTCCAACAATAGCAGAGTGCTCAGGAAAAGGGGTGCATCCTCTTACTGAACTATCAAGGAGCTGCTAAGAATTCTGCTTATGAAGACTGTAATAATATGAACATGCTTACAATGTAAAGAAAAGCACTCAACATGGAATGCACATTGATTATAATTCATACAAAATTAAAATACCCTCTATACTGGAGTGAAGTCAGCACCTGAGCTGTGTTCACATAAGGGTCTAGGTATTTTTAAGCCTGCTTGGTTATCTTGAGAGGTAGGGTCACAATTTCCATGTGCTGGTTTCCATGAAGGTTTGGGGAAGAAGCCCCCTGAGTGTGTGCACCCCAGAGGGATGGGGTATTGGGGAGCCTGCATCACCTGCCTCCAACATTTGGATCCCCAGTCCAAATTCACAGACCAAGCCTGAAGGAGAGAGAGCTGCAGGTGGACACTGGGCACTGTTTTCAAGAGGTGGTCAACCAGTTGTTCCGGTGTCCGGGTTACCAACTGTCATGTAGAATGGAGAACAGGCGCATTCTCAGCCTTCTTGGCAGAACCCCACATGGCAGCTTCGTGGCTGGCTGGCTGCACATCCCTTTGGCACCTGGAGGTGTTGCTGCTCTCAGCGGAGGTGACGGTGAGGCATTTTCACCCCGCCTCGACATCTGAGGTCTCAGACATGGACATCACCAGAGGCAACACTAAAACATGACAGATGCTACACAGTGTCAAACTGCCTGGCTTGTGAGCACACACCAGACATACCCACAGAACTCCAGAAAGCATGTGTGGAGATTTGACAGGCAGGGCAGAGCCAGGGAAACAAAGTGACTGCTTGGGCTAGGGTGGCCTGCAGAAATCTGAGTGATCTGCAACCAAAAAGCCTAGAGGAAAACCTGTCGAAACACAAACAGTGGAAGAAGGAGAAACAAAGGGATTCTGGGCTCCAGAGGAGACAGATGACCTTAGCAGCACCCCTTAGAGATGGTAAATGGGGCGGGGGGGAGGGGGCTGTGCTCTGATGTGCGGCAAGCGTCCCTGAGTAGACTGCCATCCCCCTGCAAAGAATGACTAGTGACAAACTCATGCCTTCCTCAGTTCCCACTGAGTTCTCAGCATGAACCAGTTACTGCCCTAGAAACAAGAAGATGTGACCCCCGGGAGCTCCCAGCCCAACACCACCACCACCCTCTCACTCTGTGCTGCAGTCACTCGGCTTTCTTCCAGCTCCCAGCCACATCAGGGACTTCGCACGTGTGGTCCCTTCTGCCAAGAACACCCTTCCCTCCCTTTCTTCTGATTCACCTGACTCACAGTTCAGATCTCAGCCCACACCATGTCCCCTCGTCCACATGGAGCTCATCTCAACCACCAACCCCACCAGTCCCATGGTTTTCTGTGCTCAGCACGCCCTGATTTTTCCCTTCATTGCATGTCTCAGTTTATAATTTTAGATGTAAGTCATCGGATGGGCTGATATCTGGCTCCCCTGCTAGACTGTGAGCTTCATGGTGGGAGGGGCTGGGCGTGGGCTCAGCACTGTGGCACCAGGGTCCAGCATGGGTGCCCAAGGCAGGCACTAGGCAAATATTTGCTGGCTGGCTTGCTGGATGGATGACTGGTTGGATGGATGAGTGGATGGATGGATGGATGAGTGGGTGGGTGGATGGATAGGTGGGTAGGTGGGTGGATAAATGGATAGGTGGGCGGATAGGTAAATGAAGTATAAAATAACATATTATGTGGGAAACAGTGAAAAGTTTAGTTGTCAGGAAGGAAGAGTGTCCGAAATGACCCTGGAGAGGAAGGAAGAGGCAGACAGAGCAGCTGCTGGCAAGTCACGTCAGAAGCAATGATGAGTCTCTGATGAGTGCCAAGTAAAAGATGAAGGGGGTTAGTCCAGCACTGGGGGCAGAGGGGAGGTGACATCCCGGGGACAGCAAGAAGGAGACATGAACTACAAGTCTCTGGTGTCTATCCATCTTCTAGACCTTCAAGCCAGACCACCTACCTCATACCAGGCCACCTGTGACTCATGCCTGGCACTGCAGACCCCCAAGCTGCCATGCCCTTCCCAACCCCACCTTGCACCTGTGCTGATGCCAGCTCTTGACTCTGCTTTGGGTCCCGGTGCTCCCTGCGAAGCTGGCACAGGGCTCCCGGCTCTGCCGATGGGGTCTGGGCCTGGACTCCCTGTCAAAATCTCTGGTGAATGCCCTGTCTAGGTCCCTGCCTATAGAAGCCATGGAGGCCAGGACCTAGTGGAGACGGAAGAAGAAAAATCTCTCTGCCCCCATACTTGTGTCAGATAAGGCCCTGCCTCCTAAACACGCCCTGGGCCAGGAGCCTGGAGACCTGGCTTTCCCCCCACCTGGGCCCTCGCAGCGCCTGAAAGCACACTTGTGGGAGAACCAGAGCCAGAAGGAAGCTGTCTGAGTCTTCAGGGGCCACCGTGACAACATGTCACAGACCGGGTGGCCTAAACAGAAGAAATGAATTTTGCCACAGTGCTGGAAGCTGAAAGCCCAAGATCAAGGTGTCAGCAGGATGGGTTTCCTCTGAGACCCCAGTCCTTGGCTTGTCGCTGGCCATCTTCTCACTGTGTCTGAGACCCCATTCCTCGGCTTGTCGCTGGCCATCTTCTCACTGTGTCTTCGCTTGGTCTTTCCTCTGTGCATGTCTGTGTTCCAATTTCCTCTTCTTCTAAGGACACCAGATTTACTGGATAAGGACTCACCCCAGTGACCTCATTTTAATTTAATGACCTCTTTAAAGACTCTATCTCCAAATACAGTTTCTGAGGAACTGGGGATGAGGGCTTCAACATATGTATGTGGAGTGTGGTGAGGGACAGAATTCAACCCTAACAGAAGCCCAGGGCTCAACTAGTAAAGGTCTTCCTACGCTCCACGATACAGGCTGGACCCCAACTCTGACACCGAAGGTAAAGAAGGCAACGGCAGTCTGGACAGGCTTTCCCTGGAAACACAGCAGAGGGCCTCCCCAGCCTGTCAGCCCTCCTCACTGCAAACCCTGGGGACCCCTTTCCTCCCAGTCTCCCGCTCTCAGATACCTCTGGAGGCTAATTGCTTGGCAGGAAAGTCGCAGAGGGCAAGAAAAGGCCTTGAGCAGGTTTGGAGCTCCTCTGAGATAGGGCGTCTCCAGCCCAGAGCTTATCAGCACACTGCTGGGTCAGGATCCAATAATGAGAATGACATTCCCGGAGTAATTTGGTCAGAGCGTTTGCCCTTCCATTCATGCCAGCCAGACGGGACCTCTGGTTTGCTGTTTCTGAAAAACAAGAAATTCCAGTAAGGGATTAATGACTTAATTATAAATGTGGCTTGGAAACTAAAGGTTATTAAGAAGGGGAAAAGATACATGCTAATAAGAGACACGCTATTAACAACAGAATAGAGATTCATTGTTGGTGCCGCCGTAAAGTTTTCCAAGTTTGGTAATAAAAACCACCTGGCCTGCGCGAGCGCTGGCTGCCATGGTGACAGAGCCTGCGGCGCTGGAGCTATCTAATGAGGCTTGTCTCCCCACCTCTGATCATGCTCCCTTCGAGTCTTGGGCTTCCTGGTAAAACTGGCCAACAGGCCTCAAATCACCCCTGGAAGTGCTGGGCCTGTGCCCATTTGCTGGAAGAGCACAGTGAGGCTTCGGGAAGCCACCAGACATTGCCAGACCCATAGGAGGACTCGGACTTTTGGAGCACCTAAAGGCAAAGGCCCATCAGTGGGAGAGCCGGCACATGGAACATGTTAGAGCTGGAAGGAAGCTGGGGATTCCAGGAAGGACCTTTAGCCGTGGCAGGTCAAAGTCAGTGTCCTCCCACCCACAGGGATGAAGACATAACCCTGAGCTCAGAACGCCACAACTGTGCCTGTGAACTTTGAGTACTGGGATGGAGTTGTTCTACTTACCAGTGATTATACTCGGTGCTCTGTTCACATTGTTATTCAATCTGTGCAACCAGCTTATGAGGCATTATCATTTCTGCATTTCACTGATGAAAAACAGAGGTTCAGAGAGATTAAGGCATGCACCCAAGTTCACAGAACTAACAAATGGCAGAGCTGGGATTCAAACCCAAGGCCAGGGCTCTTTTCACAGGAGGGTTGAGGAAGTCAAAGGAAATAAGCTCGTTTTTCCACTTAGACTAGAAGTTCCTTGAGGGCAAGGGCTGAGGTCTTCTGCTCCACCATCCTCAGACACAAAGCCCCAACCCAAGATGCTTCGCAATGACCTGGACCACAGAATTGACAAGTCAGGCTCATCTATTAATGAACCAGCTGTGCCCACGTTTTTCCCCCAGCCCCACCTGGCAACCTGCTGTCTCACTAGATGTGCCCAGGGAACAGCCTGCCAGAGCCTCCTTGATGGCAAATTGTTCTGCTCCATCATTTGTGGGTTGATAGGATGTGGGAGGAGTAGAGAGGGAAGGAGCAGCTCATCCCACTCACACCGTCACTTCTGCCCTAAGTTCAACCATTCTTGTGTGTGTGTGTAAATGTATGGGCTACATGAGAAAGTTTTTACATGTATAAAATGTGTAGCGATCAAGTCAGGGTGTACAGAGTGCCTATCACCCAGGTACATACATTAAGCAGAGTCATCCTACTCTGCTATCGATTGTATTTATTCCTTCTATCTTAATGTATGTTTGTACCCTTTAGTTCACTTCTCTTCATCCTCCTCACCCCTGGCCCTCCCCAAGTTCAATGGTTCTTGAATCATTGAATTGAGGTGGAGTTGGCAGGTCCTGGCAGGCAGTAACAGCAGTCCTGGGTCTCAAGAGACTGGACAGAAAGTCCTGAGGGATGAATGTGGGGCAACCGGACGATGGATACCCCTGAGAGGGTTGAAAGGCCCAGCCATGGGGGCAGGAAGCTGAAGCCAAGTCCTGCCACTGAGCTGGCCAGCTCCACATGGAGTGAGCGCTCCTGCCCTGCTCACCACGCACCCAGTTCCTGTCACACTGTAAATACTGGTGGAGTGAGCCAGGTGTGGTGGCTCATACCTGTAATCCCAGCACTTTGGGAGACTGAGGTGGGCAGATCACGAGGTCAGGAGTTCGAGACCAGCCTGGCCAACATGGTGAAACCCCATCTCTATTAAAAATACAAAAAATAAAAATTAAAAATAGCCGCACTTGGTGGCTTGTGCCTGTAATCCCAGCTACTCAGGAGGCTGAGGCAGCAGAATTGCTTGAACCCAGGAGGCAGAGGTTGCAGTGAGCTGAGATCGTGCCACTGCACTCCAGCCTGGGTGACAGAGCAAGATTCCGTCTCAGAAAGAAAAAGAAAAAAGAAAAAAACTGTGGAGATGACAACACTTTGCAGTAATGAGTGGACATGTGTGCACGTAAAGTATCTTGCACAGTTCCCTGGCATGGGATAGACACAAAAGATGATGGGCTCCATCTCACCTCCTCCAAGTAATCCAACACTGGCCTGCTCTTTCCAAACCAAGCACCCTTACCCCTATTTTTGCTTGACCTCAAGTGTCATAATGTGTCTAATGCCTCCTCCTCCACCCTCACCCCTCTCATGCCAGAGCACATTCCTGAGGCCCTTAAAGGAACCAGTCCTGAGGCTCCAATGAACTTCAACTTGGGACCTTGCTAGACTGCCCTGGCCTTGCCCAGCCACACCCAGGGTGCAGCACCTCCTGCTTCCTGGAGCACTGGCTAGGAGAAAGGAAGAGAAAGGAAAAGGAGGAAGGAGGGTGGGGGTTTCTGGACACCACAAAGGAGCCCCTGAGAGGAAGAAACCAGTATATGGGAGCTGGAATGGGCTAGATCTGTGTCTACTCTCTACTCCTTGCCAACCTCCTTTAAACCTCAATTTTCTCATTTGCAAAATGGTGATAACTTCATTCGAAGGGTTGCTATGGAGATAAGAAAACACTTGCAAGTTCTGACACATAGTAGGTACACAACAAATGTTCCCTAACCCTACTTTTGTTATTAAGTGTGCATTTTGCTTTCAATGGCATCTGATTGAGAGGACTTGGAAATTTTGTTTTGCTTTGCTTTGTTTGTCAATGGGGATTTTTAATGAAGACACTTTTAGCAACCTGCACACTCCCATTCTAAACAGCCTTCAGGTGTGACCTTGATCCCAGGAGGTTCTCAGTCCTGCAAGGTGGGCCAGCACCTGTCCCCCAGGGCAGTGTCCTCTTGTCATCTGGTCAGCTTCAGACCAAAGCAGGCCAGCCCTTCCATCAGCTGCCTCCTAGGGAAGAGGGGTGTGGGCAGTGGGAGGATTTGGGGAGGCGGGCAGCAGGATTGCAAGGGGAGAAGGCCTCCAGGGTTAGTTAGGGGTGGGAGCTGGGAGGTGAAAGTGCAAGGAAAGGAGCTGGGGGAGGGAGTGGGTGCATCCAAAATGGGGAAACTAATGAAGAAATCTCCATCTAATTAGACAGGCTGCAGTTTTAATCAGACAGAGTTTCCTTGGCAAAACCTGTTTGCATGTTTTCTGTCATTCAGCCAACGTGTTAATTAGGCAAATAATATTAATAATGATATTCACTTTGGGAAAGTTAGGAGAAGAGGGAAAGGTGGAAGTGACAGTTTGGGGTCGGGCAGGCAGGAGCAGGGAGGGTGTTGTAATTCCCTGGCAGCCTGAGAGAGTGACAGGAAGGGGACTGAGAGAGACGAAAGCCCTGGGCAGGGCCCCAGCCCTGTCCTACTCTCTGGGCATCTGCTCTTCTCCGAGCCTCAGTCTCCTCATCCACACAAGGCAGGAAGGATGACACAGAGCCCTTCCTCCTAAGTGGTGGGAGAATGCCCTGAGATGACGCAGGAGCCAGGAAGGCTGACTGCAGCCCTGGCCCAGAGCTGACAGGAGGGGCTCTGCGCTTCCTGCACGCATCACCCACCCCCACCTGACCTGTACCTTGTCAGGGTCTGGGGTCCTCCCACACCAGCAGGGAGCAGAGCAGGTGTGAGGTGGGAAAGTGAGGGGCGCCTGGGCCTCAGCTTCCCCAAAAGCCCTGCAGAAATCCCAGCCACCCACTGCTCCCCAACCTCAGACTGGACTCTGGCGTCCTTCCTGTCTGCTGAGCTCCAGGGACTGGGGGGACAAAGAGGCTCCCCCAGGTCCCTTTTGCCTCTGCTTCACAGCCCAGCCTGTCAAGAGCCAGCTTGCTCCCCTGATCCCTCCAGCATCCCAGGTCAGAGGGGTCTCTCAGACATTTGGAGCCAGTCCCCCCTGCACAGCTCCAGACTGGGTTCCTCCTCCCTCCCCACTCACCCCACATCCCACAAAGCCAGAGGTTAAAGTCCCCTCCTCAGCTCTTCAGTCCTCTCCAGTCCACACCCCACAGCCACCTGGAGGACACAGGCTCCAGGGCCGAGACTAGGGGAAAGGAAATGAACGATTTCACTGGGTATCGGGGCAATTCTCGGGAAAACCAAAAACTCACCAATTACGATGAATGATACCTCCAAGCAATATTTTAAAAGGTCAAATTTAATGCAAAATGTCTATTGCATTACTTTCCATTTTTACATATAAAATTTTGCATTGAAATAATACTTATCTTTATTGCCAAGTTTTGGGGCACTCCCTTAAATATTGTGCCCTGGGCCAGGTGCTTCATTCATCGCACCTGAACTAGCTCTCTTCCTCAACATTGGCCCTTAAGACCCTGGCTGAGGGCAATCATGTGGCCTTTCTGAGCCTTAGTCTCCATCTCTCTGTCTGTCGGATGAGGCTGACAGGCCGCCCTGCAGGGCTGTGTGAGTTGGAGGAGATGGTGCACCATATCTAGCACAGCCCCCTGATATGACCGAGTGTCCTGTGGCAGCAGAGTTGGGTGCCTGAAAGCCATGGCCTCCCCTGGGCTTGCTGCCTCCAGCTTGGGTGATCCTGAGTTCTGGGCTTGAGTGAGGAGAGGGAACAGGACAAGGTTAGGGACCCCAACACCCAAGTTCCTGCCTTTACTGTGAGGAGAACCCTTCACTGAGGGAACTAAGGCTTTCCCAAGAACCCTGACTATAGGAGCTTAGCTGTTCCTGAGTCCCTGACACTGGGGGGGCACTGTGGGCATGGGGGGCATGCCCAGAGGTCCTGCCCTTAGAAAGTAAGAGATGAGGAAAGCGGACCTCCCCCAACCCCACTCAGACACATGGCCCATGAAGGGTGGGGGATGAGAGCACGTCTGAGTGGCACTAGAGTGGGGACCACACTGGAATGCTTTGGAATATGTCATGATACAGTGGAAACAGAAACAGAAAGGGTGTCAGTGTCCAGAAACATGGGCTTAAGTACTGATTCTTTGTCTAGCAGCAGGACAAGTAGCTGGAGAGATGGTCACAGTCTGTGCATGGAGGGCCCCCTTTGCCAAGTGCGGGGGTCTGGATTCCCCACTGCCTGTGGGCAGAGAGAGAAGAGACATGTTCTAGAGAGTGTTGGATGGATGCCACTGGCCACGGGCAGTGAGGCAGGTGCATGGAAGGGGATGGGGACAGCAGCAGGGAGCACGGGCTGCCACATGGCTACTGAGAGTGATAAGAAATCAAGACAGTGTCACCACTGCTGACCTCAGGATCATATATCACAGAAGGAACCTTAGCAACCAGCCCAGGAACCTCCTTCCTCTCCATTACTTGGAGCCCCTCCATGACCTCCCAAGCAATCTAAGCTTGGACACACCCTGTGATAGGGCACCCAGCCTACTCATGCTGCCTGACCATCAGGCAGCCGGGGCTCCTCTTTACTTTGGATTAAAATACTTCTAGTTGCAACACTTATTAATGCTCCTCCGTCTGTCATTCTGAAATGCATAGAAGTGCAGCCTCTGGCCCTCAGGGCTCTTTAGCCACCTGAAGCCAGCTGTCTTGAGTCCCTAGGTCTTCCCTCTCCAGGATCTGTGCTCCCCTCCCCCAGGCAGGCCCTCACAGACCCGATACTGCATCTGTGCATGCTCTCTCTGAGCACCTACTGTGTGCCAGGCACCAAGGCCGGGCACTTTCTATCGGGGTGACTGTCTAATCCTCCCAGCAAGCTTGAGAGATCAGGCTCATTACCCCCATTTTACAGGTGAGAAAACGAAAGCTCAGAGTCATGAAAGGCACCCAAGTTTTCTCAGGAGGTTGGTCATCAAAAACTTGAGTTGGTCACTCAAGTGCTGACATTGTGCCCTACAATCTATTCAGAAGCCATCCAGCTTTCTGCTTGGGGAGTTAGCTCTGTTTCGAGCCGAAACGTACAGCAACTCAATCCTCACACAGGCCCTGTGAGGGGAGCTCTGTCATCCTGCCCATTCTGCGGAGAAGTCATGCAAATGAGAAAATGTACAGCTCTCCAGGGTCTGCACTTCTGCATCTGGGCAAGAAGAACCAGGCTATTCTGGCCCTTGCTGGACACCATCCACCATTCCAGAGACACAAATAATGCTGGCTTTAATGCATTTACAGTGGGGCTAGCACCCCAATGGTTAATACTTCCCACTCCCCTTGAAAGTCCCCAGCCCATCTTTGCACTTCACCTTCAGGGAGAGGCCGGTGAGCCCTTTTAACTGCAGCCAGAAAGACTTGGCTGGTGTTCCTCGTGCCCAGGGTCAGACATGCACACAGCACACCTCCCAGCCAGCCATGAATGAGGTGATTATGAGCTAATAACCTTTGATTCCAGAACCCCAAGTGAGCACTGACTGGGGTAACCCAAAGGCAGCTCTTGAGGAAGGCATGGAAACAGTGCCTTACCTCCCCTTTGCAGCCACAAAAGAGGAGTTCTCTTTCGAATGGCCCTGCACCCCAGCTTCTCCCCTTGCCTGCTGCCTTCAACCAGGCAGCTGGAATGCAGTCCTAGACTGCAGAGGGTGCAGAGGGTCGGGCTGGGGTCTTGCGTGTTGCAGAAAAGGAGAGAAGCCAAGAAATGGAATGGAATGTGCCTAAGGACTCTTGAAAGTTTGGGGCAAGAAGGCCCATGTCAAAAACCCTCTCAGCCTCCCCTTGTCATTTCTCAGAGTCTGCAGAAGGGTTTTGTTTAGGGGTCCAGACCCCTGGGCAGGCCACCAGCCAGCCCATTACAGGCTCTCCCAGGCACTGGAATTCTGTTCCCTAAATAATGTTATCATCTAGACGGCAGCTCCAATAGCAGAGGGGTGCAAAGCTACTGCACTTCCTCCTTGGCCATCCAAGGCAGGTGAGGAGAAGCACAACGTGGGCAAATTGGGAGGTGGAGGACAGACCCACAAAGGAGCCCCACAGGCGGGCGGCAGCATTAACTTGTTATGTAAATACCGTATTCAATTATTCCTCCTCCTCCAACAGGAGTCAGCTAATCACTCATGCCTGGCTGGTTCATGAATATTAAACCCAGCTGTCTTGCCAGTGCATTTCAGTGGTCTCCAGGGGACAGAAAGGAAAAGTGAGGCCCCGAAGCCCTGCTTTGGTGGGCTCTGGAACCTCAAGGGGAAGACTTGGGCGCCTCACGTTCACATGCACAGCGTAGGGATTGAACAGTCAGTCCACAGAGCCACTGAGCCACTCTACCGCTGTGGAGACACTGAGCTAGACTCAGGCTGGCTGGGTGACCTGAGGAAAATGACTCAACTTCTCTGGGCTCCAGTTTCCTCTTCTATAAATGGGATAGCGATAGTTACCTGATGGGTGGTTGTGATTTGTGAACCATTATACATATAAAATGCACCTATACCATGCATGCAGTTAGGAACTCCTGTTCGAATCCTCTCTGCAAGGTGCAGAACCCACACCTGCCCCCAGGGAACTCAATGCTTGGTTTCTAGGGTCATCTATAAAGGAGGAAAGAGCCCAAGGCCCAGAGGGAGGGCAGGGCAGGTGAGGGGTGGAGGCTGAGCTGAGAGAGGGCCCATGGCCTGGGGTAGGTGTAGAGGACATCCAGGGAGAGGTGGGCTTGGCATGCACCATAAAGATTACATTTTTTCATTCATTCACTCAGTCAATACATGTTTATTGGGCACCTACTCTGTGCCAGGTGCTTGGAAACTAGCAGTGCACAAAACACACCAAAGACCATGCCCTGGTGAAGCGTGTGATGGTAGCTTTTAGATAGCCACAAATCCTTTGACACTCCTCCCATTGAGAGGTGGGATCTACTCTGTTCCCCTTGAATCCAGGCTGGTCTTCGTGACTTGTGTGGCCAATAGAATAAGGAAGAAGTGATGTTCCGAAGCTAGGTCCCTTGTAGCTTCTGCCTGTGCCTCTGAAAACACTGGCTCTAGGAGCCCTGGGCCTCCATGGATAAAGCCTGACTCCAGGTGTGCTGGAGAGGCCATGTGTAGGTGCTGTAGTCCAGCTGAGCCCCGGCCTTCCTGCTGTCCTCATCAAAGCAGCAGACAGGCCGGTGAGGCCATCCTGAACGTCCCAGCCTGGCCACTGGCCGAGCACCACAGAGCAACCTCCACTAACAGCATGTGGAACAGAAAAGCCACTAGCTGGGATGCACCTGGATTCCTCACTCACAGCATTGTGAGAAACAATGAAATGCTGGCTGTTTTAAGCTGCTCAATTTCTAGGAAGTATGTTACCTTGCAAGAGATAAGGAGAATATTGTCATAGAGGGAGACAGACTGACAGACCACAAACTATCAAACAAGTAATTAGTATATCCGGTGGTGATCAGTGCCACACAGGAAAACAAAGTGGGGGGGGGATAAGGAGTGTGTTTGTGTGGGGGGGAGGGTGTGTGCATGCACACATGTGCACACAGTATACTAAATAGTGTGCTCAGGGAAGCACTTGTTGAGGAGAAAACATCCAAGCAAAGACACGAGGAGATGAAAAAATGCACCTATCTGGAAGACAAGATTTCCAGGCAGAGGAAACAGCCAGTGCAAAGGCTCTGAGCTGGGACATGCGTGGCTCATACCAGAAACCACACAGGTCAGCAGGGCTAGGGTGGAGGAAGCAGCAGCCCAGTCACCCACAGCAGCCTCTCCTCCTCAGCAGCAATGCTGCATGTGGTCCCATCACCTCTGGTTTTGGTCTCCTAATGCTGCTATGAGCAGTCATTATCTCCTTACTTCAGGATTTCCATGCTACAGATTGAGAAACTGAGGTCCAGAAAATGATGAGCTTAAAGGGCCACATCCTTGGTGGGAGAAGCTGGTGAGAAGCCATTCTGTGACTCTGTGGTCAGGATTTCCCAAACCCCTTTCCCTTCCCCTTCCCCTTCCCTTTCTCCTTTCCTCCCCTTCCTCTCCTCTCCCCTCCCTTCCCCTCCCCTCCCCTCCTCTCCCTTCCCCGCCCCTCCCCTTCCCTCCCCTCCCTTCCCTTCCCTTCCCCCTTCCTTCCTTCCCTTCCTTCCTTTTCCTTCCCTTTCCCCTTCCTCTTCCCTTTTTCCCCCCTTCTCCTTTCCTTTTCCTTCCCCTTTCCCTTCTCCCTTCCCTCCCACTCCCTTCCCCTCGCCTCTTCCCTCCCCTCCTATTCCCCTTCCCCCCAACCTTTCTCCTGAAATAGCTCATCCCTCACCCTACTCCCTAGTGCCACCGTTCTCCAATAAGGACCTGCCCTGCCCCTGGCTTCTCAGCCTCCCCCACAACACTGACTGCAAAAGTGCTGCCCCAGGTGGATCCTCCAGGGAGGTTCCTGAGGGTCCAGCATGAGCACCCCACCCCCATCCTCCCCTCCTCTGCTCCCTCCCTGAACCACAGGGTAGACTATGACCTGTAAGGGCATCTGATCCGCTCAAGAAGTTGAGGATGTGGGGGATAAGAAGTCAGATGCTGTGGTCTGGATGTTTGTGTCCCTCCAATATACATATGTTGAAACCTAATTCCCAATGCGGTAGATGAAGAGGTGGGACCTTTGGGCCTGATTAGGTCGTGAGGGCAGAGTTCTCATGAATGGGATTAGTGCCCTTAGGAACGCGATCCCAGACTAGGAAGCAGGCCCTCACCAGACACCAGGTAGGCTGGGACCGTGACCTTGGACTTCTAGGCCTACAGAACCATCAACTGGGTGGCTTATTGTTTATAAGCCACCCAGTTGATGGTATTTTTGTTACGGCAGCCCAGATGGGCTAAGATATCAGAGAAAGGAACTCACAGAGGCTGAGCATCTACCAGAGAGGGTAGGGAACACCCCGAGGGAGGCAGCACTCCTCATTGCTGGCACTTAGCGGGCACTCACTGTGGGCTAGGCCATGCTGGCCACTCTCTTTCATTTCCATCCCTCTGAGGAAAGCCCTGTTATGTTCCCATTTCACAGAGGAGGAAACTGAGGCACAGAGAGGTTCAATACCCTGCCCCAGTCTTCCAGGGAGAAGGCAGAGGGCAGGCACCATGGGACATATTTCACAACTGAGCATCCTGAAGCAGTTTCCCAATATCAAATATGCATTTCAACTCCAACCTGAGGCCTTCCAGAAATGCTGGGATTTCTGTCACCACCGCAGACGGCAGAAGAACAGGCAACAGAAAATTGTTTCAGAACTCTTCACATTATGCCATGAAAGGGACCTCCTCCTCATTCACAGGGAGCCCAGTGTCAGGAGCAAACACAAGCGAGCAGGATATACGCTTGCAGGACTGTGTGGTTAATGACATAAGAGATGAATGGGATGGTATGGGTCCTCTGGGAGCCCTCTCACAACAAGCTCACGATGGGAGAGGAAGAAAGCATCTGGCCATTGTGGTTAAGATCAGCATTGTTAATAATTTATCATTATTAAGGATGATAATAACATAGCTGACATTTATTGAACCCTTCTCTTGCTCCAGACTTTCAACACATAGCCCGTTAACTCCTCATGTAAACCAAGAAGTGGTTATGTCCACTTTATGAAGGAGAGCATTGTATCCCAGAGCGGTTAAGTAACCTGCCCAGAGTCACAGAGCCAGCAAGTAGACTCGAACACAGCTCTCTGCAATTCCAAGGCCCATGCTCTTAACCACTGACTGTGTTATATATGGAACAGTTAACAAAGTGTGGCGTGGCCACTTGCAGAAGGGAGTCTGCATTTAGCTGTACATGAGCCATTAGGGATATGATCTAATGTTGGAATTTCTGGCATCAACACTTAGAAGTCACAACTTACAGTTATAGAAGGCTCCAGTTTTATTTGTACACAGTCTCATTGGAGTCTCACAAGAGGCCCTTGAAATTGATATCACTGTTTTCATTTTTACAAGTAGGAAAATCAAGGGCCATGGCTACTTAAACAAGCATCTCAAAGAGAATCAGCTGTGACATTGGGACCTGACCCCCAGCCACCTACCTACAGCCCAGGGTTCTGCCTGTGGGCCCAGCTCTCTGGCCAGGTCTGCTTCTGTGCCCCACCCGCAGCCCCTGCTGCAGGGCCTCATCCTCCTTTAACAAAGTTCTTTCTGGATGCAGCCACAGCCTGGGAGCAGCATACCCCCAGGGAGGGCAGCCCCTGGTTAAACACAGCCTGTGGTCCCGCTTTCTACATGGCGGAAAACTCGGCCTCGTGAAGAGTTCTGCTCTGGGGATGCAAGTGCTCTTTAAAGCCAGGGGCTCAATGCAGGTTTGTTCTAACCTGAGAGCCGGACAGCTTGGCAGTCTGGGGATGGAGGACTCATGTTTATCTTATACTCTTGCATTGCTGCACTTGGAAACTGTGGAAATGCCTGACAACATGATTTATTCATCTTCTTAAGAGAAAAAGAATGAACAAAGGTTATGATGTGATACTTCAAAGAATAGCCCCAAACTGATAAACCTCATCAATCATGAAGGAAAATAAAAAGGAAATAATAAAAAATTACTTTTGGCCGGGCACAGTGGCTCACACCTGTAATCCCAGCACTTTGGGAGGCCCGGGAGGGTGGATCACGAGGTCAGGAGATCAAGACCATCCTAGCTAACATGGTGAAACCCCGTCTCTATTAAAAATACAAAACATTAGCCAGGCATAGTGGTGGGCTCCTGTGGTCCCAGCTGCTAAGAAGGCTGAGGAAGGAGAACAGCATGAGCCCAGGAGGCAGAGCTTGCAGTGAGCAGAGATGGTGCCACTGCACTCCAGCCTGGACAACAGAGCAAGACTCTGTCTGAAAAAGAAAAAAGAAAAAAAAAAAAAAAGCCAATATGTTTGGTAAAGAGTTAAAAGAGAGATAATACCCAAGGTTGGCAGAGGTTATGTACGTAAAAACAGCTACTCACAAAATATGGGTGGGAGAATAAGTTGGAAATATCAATTTTGAAGGCCAAATTGGCAATGCCATACAGGCTAAATGTAAAATACGCCTTTTCATCCACCATTCTACTTTTGGGAGTGTACCCCACACCTATGCAAGTGCATTGAGACATCTGTGCAGAGATGTTTGTTGCAGTGGCGTTTTGTGGCTGTGAAAAATGAGACAATGCCCAAATGTTGGCCTATGGGAATTAATTCAATGGAGTATTATACAGTTGTGAAAAAGAACATGGTCATCACCAAGTAGGGGCCTGAAATGAGGATAAGATATACTGTTCATTGGGGAGAAAATATTACAAAATAGTATGTATGGTATAACTATATTTTTATTTTAAACATATTTATTCTTAGTTATTTGTATGCCGATTTCAAACTAGAGCTTGAGCACAGCACGTTGTTAACTACTGTGACTTGGGGGGAGGGTCACAGGCATGAAGAGCTTTCTACTTTCTATGCTGCTGTGCTTGAAAATGTTTACTATGCCTCCTTTTGTATTTATAAGCAGGAGAAAACTGTATGATACATAAGTCATGAGAAGAAAAAGAAGGAGGAGGAGGAGAGGAAGGAGGCGGGAAGTGGGGAGGAGGGAGGAGAAGGAAGTTTTGTGAAGCCAGAGCAGTGGAAAGGCATTCTTCAGGGGAAGAAGAGTGGTTCTCCAAGTCATCCCAGGCCCTCATATACAAATCTCTGAGGATTGCTGGGTCAGGAAACCTGCGTTGTAACCCAATCTCCCGTCATTGTCAGGCACTCTGAAGTTGGAAAACCACTGCCTCTGAGATTATCAAGCCTACACCCTTTGTTTTAAAATGGGGAAACTAAGGCACAGAGCGGCTGAGCTACTTGCCCACAGTCACATAGCCAGTTTGAAGCAGAGCTAAGTGACAGGCCAGTTCTTTGTCCCCTGGAGTATCCAGGGCTCTTTATCTTTCCATCTTTCCACCCTAAAAGAAGGCCTGGTCAGCCTAGGGGGCCTTGGGGACACTCAAGACTCCCCAAGCAACAAGGCCAGTCATGTGCAGTCCCCCTGCTTGCCATCGCTGCAGTTTACTGCCCTTCAAGCAAACACTGAGGATGGAGATTTAGGCCACAGACTTAAGTGCTTATCTCTCTCTCTGGCTTCTCTTAAATCAATTTAGAATCTACTTTGGCAGAAATATTAGCTGGTCAATTCTTATCATCTCCATCAATGTAGTGTTTCCTCAGTCAGGTCAGGGTTCTCCTGGCCCCTTCCTCCCAGGGGCTGAGCTAACACTGATGAAAGTGATGGCTGTGGGGTTTACCACCCACACATAGCTAAAGGCCAGCCACCCTCTGCTGTGCCCCCTCCACACCACAGGGCCTCTGCCAGGCTGCCAGCCTGAGTCTTGAAGCCACAGGTAATGTCTGCTCTGCTGGGACCCTCGGGGGCTGGGGGATGCCACAGAATCCCTGGTCTTGTCTGTTTACACACAACATCCAACCACCTCTCCTGCCCTGCTCCTATAGCTCAGTGTTGCTATGAATACGGCTGTGGCCAGGAGAAGGATGCATCCCTCAAGCCTATCTATGGGGTCAAGTCTATCATTTCTAGCTTCCTTTGGTGCACAGCGGGTTAGAGGGGTGGGATGAGGCTCTGCCTTGCTCTGAGAACCTCAATTGCTTCTCAGCAGCTCTCTCTCTCTCTCTCTCTCATTATTTTCTACTCTGCATCCAAGACTCCTCCCCTCCCTGCCCTACATCTAGAGAGTCCCCATTGCCTCTCAGGTGGAGATCAAAGGGAACTAGCAGGCATCTCCTCCAAATGTACCAAATGTACTGTTTATGCCCTTTGAAGCTCAAAAGACCAAGAGCTGTCCCTGTTACTCACTGGGTCTGCAGGCACGTGCCTCACAGCTGACCACAGCAAGATGAGGTACATGGACAAAAGGAGAAGTTGGGAGCACAAATGGACCAAGGCTTTGCAGAGGCACCTTCCTCCTGCCTCCAAGATGCTCCTGACCCACCCTGGCCTCCTGCAGGAGTTCCCGCTCCTCTCTGCCTGTCTCAATTCCCTAGGGCCAGACCAAGGGCCATCTCCTCTAGGAGCTCCTGGATGGCTCTGAGGATCCCCTCTTCAGAGTGCCTGGAGTTCTGGCATTCTCAACAGATGCAGGTCTGCAATACATTCACCTTCTTAAGTTCTGCCAGGGCGTCTGATGTACATGAGCACGTGCGCATGCACGCATGTGTGTGTGCATCTTTGCACACCAACACACACGCCTACTTGCACTCTTGGGCGTGTGTTTCATCTGCCCCACTGGACTGCAGACTCAAAACTTCCTTATTGGGCTAGGCATGGTGGCTCACGTCTATAATCGCAGCACTTTGGGAGGCCAAGGAGGGCAGATCACCTGAGATCAGGAGTTTGAGATCAGCCTGGCCAACATGGTGAAACCCCATCTCTACTAAAAATACAAAAATTAGCTGGGCGTGGTGGTCCATGCCTGTAGTCCCAGCTACTTGGGAGGCTGAGGCTTGAACCTAAGAGGCGGAGGTTGCAGTGAGCCGAGATAATGCCATTGCCCTCCAGCCTGGGTGGCAGAGCAAGACTCCGTCTCAAAAACACAAACAAACAAACAAACAACTTCCTTATTGCTCCAGGCCCTAGCATACTGCTGTTATTGTTGGTTGGGATACAATGGAAACGCCCAGCTGGGACCTGAGGCCAGAGTTGGGCCACCAGCCCTGAGTCACTACACTATTCTGAGGGAGTTAGTCTCCCTTCTGGCCTCAGTTTCCTTCTCTGCAAAATTAGGAAGGTAGACCCTGTGTTCTGCAAGATCCTTCCAGGGGACATAATTCATCTAAACATAGCACCAGAACTATGACTCATCCTGAATCCCCATTTTCCCCAGTCCCTGACTGTGTGCTGGGCAATTGAGAATTCAATAAATATTTAGCTGATTGATGTAAGCAAAGCACACAAGTCACTGAAAGGGACGTTAAACTTCTAAGAAACACTGAAACCGTCCACGGTATCTCTCTCCTGTGAATTCTCTCAGAGGGCAGAACGCATAAGTAAAGTAGGCAGCCGATTTTTTTTCCCTTTAAAGTCAAAGACCCATAAATCATGCATGTGCAAATTCATTTCATAATTAACATCACTGGGTATATGTCTGTGAAAGTCGTGCTTCAGCTGGGTGAGATGTTCTGCTAATTAAAGGCTTATTTTGTGATGGGAATCATTTTGTGGAAGCTACTTCACTCGCACTAGTTTAGATTTTTTTTTAATGACCCATAGGCTGTGCAAAGTGAGTCAACTGATAGTGCTGTACAGCTCACGGCTTATTAGATAGTAACGCCGCATGCACCCCAGAGCCTCCATTTTCAGACGCAGCCAGGGGCAAGTGTGTTCTTAGAGTCACAAAGAACACATGCAGAGAGAGCCTGCGAGCTGGCAAGGGAACCAGCAGGTGGTTTGAGATAACTGAGGCCTGGAGAGGGAAAGGGATTGCCCAGGGCCTCCCAGCAGACTGGCAGAACCCCGTTCAAGGATCCGATTTCTCGGCAATCCCTAGACCTTTGTCCACTCTCCCTGGCCCCCACATTGCACATGCTTGTGCACACGCCAAGTGGCCCTGGTGGTCTCAGGAGCTCTGGCTTCGATCACTGTGCTAGCCTGGCGATGCAGAAGCACTCAGTAGGTAAGCCTGCTCACCGCTTTGCTGAGCACCCCCTGGAAGCAAGAAAATTGGAAAGAGACAGCTGGGATGGAGTCTTAACTATTTTAATAATGTTTGGTACCATGGCTGTTGCCGGGAGATTAGCAGGGAAATGTAACGGTGTGTAATTTTTCCTAAGAATTCCATTAACAAAATCAAATGGGCAGACGGAGGTGGGAGTGGTGGGGCAGGGGGATGAAAAGCTTTCTGGAGGCTTCCTTGGGAGGGAGTTTCTAGGCTCAGAATCGTAGCAGAAGCTCTTTGGTGTGAATTTCAGACTCCTTCCGGCCTTCTCTCATCTTTCCTAACCTTGCCTATCATCTATATGGGGCAGGCAAGGCAGGGTGAAGAGAACCGGGAGACCTGAGTTCAAATTCCATTCTATCTCTTCCTCACTGTGTACCCCTGGGCAAGTGGCTTAACCTCAGTGAGCATCAGCTTCCTCACTGCATCTAAGAAGAGCCATGCAGGGCTATTCTGAGGATCAGAGATGATGCATTATAAAGTATGAACAGAGAACCTGATGCAAAGTGGCCCTGGGTAAATTGCCTATCATTGGTTAACTCTTCAATTATCCCTTCTCTGGCCCATCCAGACCTGTACGATTCACTTCTCATGCCGCTGTTTCTGTATCTGGAGCATTCCCTCTGCATGCTGGGCCAGGACCATATGCCAAGAACAAAGCAGGAGAAGGAAAAACATGGTCTCCACCCTCCAGGTGCTTACTGGGAGTTGGGGATGTCAGACACTGCCATCCACTCCTTTCCAGTCAGGCAGCAGACTCAAAAGAGTGTGCTCCCAGCCAGTATTACGCCAATCAATCTCAAAAGCACAGGGAAAAAGGAACTATGGCACCCATTTTACAGATGAGGAAACTAAGGCTCTGACAGGTTATCATTTACATTAGGTCACACAGCTAGTCAGTAGCAGAGTTTAAAATTGAGCCCGAGTGTCCAGATTTGAAAGTCCCAATTATTTCTCCAATATCTGTGTATTACCTGTATCTGTCCCCTCCAGTTTCACAATACAATATCTGTGTATTTCACAATACAATATCTGTGTATTACCTATGTCTGTCTTCTCCTGATTATTTTCTAATTTTCTACTTGGTTAGGTCTTGCACTATCAATTAGACCATAAGTTCCTTGAAGGCAGTAGTTTTTTGCACTTTCTATCTTCCATGAAGCTAGTATACACACAGTAGGAGCTCAAGTAAGGCTTATAGAATCAAATAGACAAAAACCCTTCCAGACACAGTTTCCTTAATAAATCCAGACTTTCTTGGAATTGTCCCTTTCCCTCATCCTGCAGTCTTTACACACACACACACACACAACCGTGCACACACACCACACACACACACACAGAGCTTGCAAAATCGAATAACAACCAGTTTAAAAACATACTAAAAACAGAAAATTTATGTAGCATGACCCAAATTGAATTATACATTACAGCACTATAATTGATTTTTTAGAAGAGAGATTAAATTTATTTTATGCCTCACTAACTAACAGCTAGATTTACCTAATTGCTTGGAGTGCAGAGTTAGTATGATTCATTAAACTCCATACATGCTTGGGTACACTGCGCACTGAGTAAAGCTTCCCTGCTCGCAGCAATTAACGAGGAGAAACCCGAGGCCGCACCAGTAATTGACGAGAACAATGCAGCCTGAAGTTTGCTGTGGGTGTTTTATTAAGTTCTTTGAGCAAAATGCAGATACTGTGCATTCTGGTAAAGCACCTCCAACAGATCAGAGACAACTAATTCTCATTCTCTCTCTCTCTGTCTCTCTGTCTGTCTCTCTCCCTCTCCCTCAACTCTGCTGTGATGCGGAGGGGAAGAAGAAAAGGGGAGAAAAAGCAAAATGTACGTCTTATCTTGGTTTAATTACATCAATCATAACAGTTCTTTAAAAAACCTCACCAGCATCTGACAGCATGCAGGCAAAGTCAGTCAGCCGAACAAAGAGTGAGTTTGGGTGGAATCAGTAATTATATACACATTATCAAAAAGGTAGCAATTTAGGAAAACTGAAAAAAATATGCTAATTTCTGATAGCAAGAGAAAATTAGAACTCTCTGAACCATTTATTTATTAATTATTATTAATAATGAAGAACATTTCCAAGTGGCATACATTCAAATAATAAGTGTGATTTCCTTTATCGGTGCCCATGCCTGTCTGGATGTGTGTATGGGTTTTGAAGACATCACACACACAAACAGCACTTCCCCCTCATACAAAGCCACACAAGGATTTTTTTTTACACTGGCTCCCAGGACCAGTAAGATGTACGTTTTGACTGGTCTGTCTATAAAATAGATTACATTGTTCGGCCCGTATAATACCTTAAGTTGTAGGTTTTTGCAGTTATGGAAACAGAGAAAGAAAAGCTCTCACATCCCCTTACCAAATCTCTAGGCTCCTGTGCCTATATTTTGGGGTGAAACAATTTGCTTTGCTCTGGGAGAGGGATTTAAGATATAAAAACGTCAGTCACAGCTTGCATTTTCCAGGAATGGACAACATAACTGGGGAGGTAAGACGTATTTGCTGCCATGAAACAGGCCTTCCCTTTCTCTGGACTCCTCCCCAAGATATGCAAGTGGCATCCTGCAGCCCTGCTAAAGCTGGTTTGGCCAGGAGTGGACACATGACCTAAGCTGGACCAATCACAGTCTCTCTTGTGCAGATTTGAAACTGAAATGAGAGCTACAGAGATTGGTGGCTATTTCGAGTCCGGGTATACCAGGACTGGACACTCCGGAGAGACGTCCCACCAACTCCATCTTCTGAGGTCTCCAAAGCTACGTAGAGCCAGAGGTTCTGCTCTGCTTCTATTCTGTAGATGCCCAGGATTCCTTCTCTGAGTCCTCCCTCTGCCTTAGGTCACCCTGAGTCCATTTCCATTATTTGCACCCAAAGAGCACTACTTGACACCCAGTGCTAAGGAAAGAACGCAAGGCACTGTGAAGGCTGGTGCTTCAGGCACCACTGCTTGTACCATCCCTGGTGGAAGATTCAGGAATTCTGGGATGTTTGGAGCTGACCAGGACCTTACAGGGCCTGTACTCCAGAGGTCTGCAAACTGAGTTCCCAGGGGCAGCCCTTGTGAGAGTCCAAGGGGGTGCCACACTGAGGTCCTGTGCCCTCCTAGCATTTGGCGGTATATAGTTTCTGCTCCTGGTGAGTTTCAAAGCATTCTGCCGCTGCACACACCCCACCTTTGAAAACCAGTGCTCTTGCCCAACCTGTCATTTTACAGACTAACCGAGTATAGAGGGGTTTTAAGTTACTTGTTCAAGGCCACAGAGCTGAATCGATGCAGAAATGACCTGAACCCAAGTTTCTGGATATTGCAGTGTTTCCACTGCATCATGACATATTCCAAAGCATCCCAGTGTGGTCCCCACTCTAGGGCCACTCACATGTGCTCTCATCCTTCACCCTTCATGGGACATGTGTCTGATTGGGGTTGGAGGAGGTTCACTTTCCTCATCTCTTGCTTTCCAAGGGCAGGACCTCAGGGGATGCCCCCCATGCCCAGAGTGCAGCCCAGTGTCAAGGGCTCTGGAACAGCTAAGTTCCTACAAGGCAGGATTCTTAGGAAAGCCTTAGTTCCCTCAGTGAAGGGTTCTCCTCACAGTAAAGGCAGGAGTTTGGGGTGCTGGGGTCCCTGGCCTTGCCTCATCTCCTTGCCTCGCTCAGACCCAGACCCCAGCAGCACCCAGACTGGAGGCAGCAAGCCCAGGGAGGCCATGGCCTGTAGGCACCCTGCTCTGCTGCCACAGGACACTTGGTCACAACAGGGGCTATTCTAGACATGGTGCACCATCCCCTCCAACCCATACAGCCCTGCGGGGCAGCCTGTCAGCCTCATCTGACAGACAGAGAGATGGAGACTGAGGCTCAGAAGAGCCACATGATTGTCCCGAGTCAGATGCCTACAAAGCAGCAGAAGCCAGGTTTGAGTCCATGTCCATTAGATGGAACTCGAATGCTGTCACCTACGACGACCCATGGACTCAGGCCAGAGGCTCCTGGAAGTTGGTGTTCTGGAGGCCTGGACTTGGTCCATGTCCAAACCCAGATGTCTGTGAAGCATCTCAGGTCGGAGCCCTGTGTCTGAGGACCATGGCAGGAGAAGACCTGGCCCCTGTCTTCAATGAGCCTCTAGTCTAAGTTGGAAAACAAGCTTGATGCCCTGGGGGTTTTTCTGCCCCTGCTTCCTCCCTGCTAACCACCCTTCCCCACCAGTCCTAGGTGACCACAAGCCCTCCTAGCCCGCAAGTTGGTTCCTGGACATGGTCCCAGAAAAGAAGCCTTGTCCATGGACATGTGCGTGAAGGAAGCTTCTGAGGGAAGAGATGCTTTCCCAAGTCAGATCCACCCATCCATTCAGTAAGCATATATGGAGCCCAGGGTGTCAACCCTGCGCCGGGCAGCCATCAGGGATGCAGAGACACACACAGCCCTGTGCCTGAGGAAGTGCCCAGTGCAGGGGCCATGAATGGTCAGTGAGGGTCTTGTAGGCCAGGACCAAGGTCTAAATAGAGCAGCATCTGAATAGCCCTGAGTTTGGAACCAGAGACCTAGTCTGGTGCCTTTTTTTCTATTATCTTTGGACACATCTCTTTCTGGACCTCATTTTCCACATCTGCAAACAGAAAGGTAGAATGAGGTAAGAATCAGGTCTAGCTCAAAAACAGCTAAGATGTGCAGACTTCCTACTATAGGCAACTGCAAGCCATTAACAGCTTTTGAGAGGAGAGATTCCCTCACTTTCCCACCATCAGTGGGAGGGTCAGCCTAGGGGCCCCCCATTTGGTCACGTGGTTACTAAACCAACCCCATTTCCTCCTTTCTGCCTCCCTCCCAGGTTGCTCATGTGTAGGGCTGAGACTGGATTGTTGGTCCACCTCGGGCATCAGGAAAGCTGACGAGCACATTCCTAAACCACTACAGCCTCAGGTTCACACAAACAGAGCTAACAGTGGCTTGGCCTCCCTGCCTGACCCTCTACTTCCGCTCTTGCTCTTGGATGAAGGCATGTGTGCTTGTATTTCCCAAGGCTCAGCCCTGCACAGCGGGGAGCCCAGCTGGATCCTTGATGCCACAAAGACGACCAATTGGATCACACAGCCAGCCTGGAATGCTCTCAGCTGCCATTTCCTCCTCTCAGCTTGGGCATAACGAGGATAAAAATGACTATTTCACAGGGCTTTTGTGAAGATTAAATAACATATATCTCATAACGTGTAAATTATTAGCTATTTTTAACATTTTAACATTAGTAGCGGGTTTTTTTTTTCCCCCCCACAACTCTTACTTTCAACCCAGAAAGGTTCTAGAAAGGTTGTCAAGCATACCCACTGTGCAGCAGTGGGATCGGAGGGTCAGGGTTTTCTCCACATTCTAGTCATTTCTCCAGAAGGACATGAGGCTCATCTTCTGCCGTTATTACCCAAATTTTTGTTTTTGTTTTTTGTTTGTTTGTTCGTTTTTGAGACAGAGTCTCATTCTATTGCCCAGACTGGAATGCAGTGGTGCGATCTAGGCTCACTGCATCCCAGGTTCTCTGCCTCCCAGGTTCAAGCGATTCTCCTGCCTCAGCCTCCTTGGTAGCTGGGATTACAGGCTCCCACCAGCACGACTGGCTAACTTTTGCATTTTTAGTAGAGATGGGGTTTCTCCATGTTGGCCAGGCTGGTCTAGAACTCCTAACCTCAGGTGATCCGTCTGCCTCAGCCTCCCAGAGTGCTGGGATTATAGGTATGAGCCACCGCACCTGGCCTGTTACCCAAGTTTTATCAGGGAAACATAAAGGTCTTCTTAGCCAAGGGCTCAGCATATATAATCATTGCTTCTAGAACAGAAATCAGATTAAGACCGCTGAATTCTGTATTTTAATATAATTGACCCAATTCTTAGTTACAGTGATACTATTTAAGCCAAACTGGGGATCTCTCGACCTTCTTTAGAGGATGGAGGGGCTTCCTTCTTCATGCCCTGGTTCTCCAGGGGCTCCCACCCTCGCCAGAAGCTTTTTTAGTTCATTCCCATAGAATCTTGAGGCTTACTATGCAGATAAGCACAAGCAAATCCTCCTGGAAAAACTGTAGGTAACAGAAATTAATATTTAGTCCTTTGGGCAGAAAGAACATTCTAGAAGTTTCTAGCATGAACATCAGCTGTGATCCAGACTAAAACATCAAAGAAGCAAGCAGACAGAACGAGACAAAAAGCACAGATAAGACAGTGACAACTTTCATCTGTGTAGAGCCACATAGCTCCTAGGAAATTCACTTTCTATTTCATCCCCAGAGCAACCCTGTGAAGCAGGTGAAGGCCCATTCAAGGCCACCCCAGCTAGCCAGTGGCCCAGCGGTTCTGATGTTGACCTCCACAGGCTTCACCTGCAGCGACATTGCATTCAGGCAGAGTAGGGCAGAACATGGCAGGCAGAAGGGACCTCAAAAGCTGTATGATTGACTCTGGGCTTCAATGAGAAATCATCCAACTACCAAAGCCTTTGTGCTAGAGCACACCTGGAAAGCTGCCCTGAATCAGGAGCTTTTCTATGAGAAATCAAACCATGGCTCCCTGCACCTTAACATCACTAGCGCAAAGATTTGTTGGCAGCATAAACAAACCTGAATCACTGGTGAGTGGGGAAAATTGAAGGCATAAATTCCATGTTTCCTGCTCACAGGCTTGGCATAATTGAAATCCATTAGCTGTCAAAGAGGAGCTAGCTAAGAGTTGAAGTAACATTTAAAGAAAGTCTCAGGAATCTCTTCATTTTGTCCTTCAGTCCTCAGTGGAGCCATGGCAAGAAAGATGTCTAAATTGGCCCTATTTATATCTTCCTAAAGGCAGTTTCTCCATTCTGCAGGAGCTCCAGCCTGGAAGTAATGGTTTGGGGAGAAACTGGTGGAGGGGTTTGATGATTGCACGGAAACTTAGGAAGGTCTTTTGATAGGGAAAGCAGAGAGGGGGCAGAAGTGAGTAGCTATCAAAAGGGGCTTTACTGAACTTTTACTAGCTAATGAATGCATTTAATGGGAACAGAGTTGGGTGTCAATGCAACATAATGACAATTTCATATAGTTGGCTAGATTTTTGTGGCTTTCGAGGAGGAAAGAAAGAAGGACTTGCGTGAGCAGTTAATCACTCCGTCTTTAGCCAAACTTCATTTAAAATTTCACCATGTTCTCTAAACTGTGCCAAGGGATGGTGTCATGCGCTTCATTGAATCACTTGCAGCCAAATCTAAAACAAGCAGGAGACTCAGTCTTCCTTTTGTTTTGACTCTGAATTTCTGGTTACATGTGATTTGGAGCAGTGGTTGGGCAGCAGCTAGTCAGCCGTTGGGTGCTTATTACATGCCTGGCCTCATTCTAAGTGTGCCTACGACAGAGAGATGCTTCATGGATGGGGAAATTAAGGCTCAGAGGGATTAGGAGACTTGCCCAAAGTGGTCGTTAGAGCAAAGCAGGGCTCTAAACTCTCTCCAGTTTGACTCCAGTATCCATTCTCTTCACTAACGAGCCCAGATAGCAGATCCCAGAGAACACACAGTAGGCCACTTATCAACCTTCTTAGTTTGTGCTCTGCTCCCTTCCCTTGTTAGCTGTGGTCTGGACATGCCTAGGAGGCTGCTGAAGAGATGCCATTACCCTGCCCACTTTCACTTACATTGCCATATAGAATCCTCTCAACCTCAGTGTAGGACCTTGGTGAAAACCCACTCTACAGGTGAGAAAACTGAGATCCAGAGGGCTCAAGGAATACCTAGCCATCCAATGGAATGACTGAATGAGGAAACCAGTTCCCAGTTCATACAGTTGGGTGACATTCACTCTAGATTTGATTTGGCTATAGAATCCAACACACCTGCCTTTTTTTTTTTTTTTGAGATGGAGTCTTGCTCTGTCACCAGGCTGGAGTTCAGTGGCACAATCTTGGCTCACTGCAATCTCTGTTTCCCAGGTTCAAGCTATTCCCCTGCCTCAGCCTCCCGAGTAGCTGGGACTACAGGCACATGCCACCACACTTGGCTAAGTTTTTGTATTTTAGTGGAGATGGGGTTTCACCATGTTTGCCAGGATGGTCTCGATTTTCTGACCTTGTGACCTGCCTGCCTTGGCCTCCCAAAGTGCTGGGATTAGAGTGTGAGCTACCGCTCCTGGCCCACACATGCTCTTTCTTTTCTGCCATGTGGACTCCTGAGAAAAAGCAACTCTGTTTATTATTTACTTTTGTTAGATGGTGAAATGGAGGTCCAGCAGATAAAGAGGCCTGTTCTAGGGTTCTAAGATAATGGGTATTTAACTAACGTGAAGCTTTCTAAGTAGATGCAATACAAATTAACAATGATTGACCACAGGTGTAATCACTTCCTCTCTCTCACCCTGCCAGGAATTAATGATACAAGTTTAAATAAAACATGTAGTGTTGGAGAAGTGTGCATGTTTTCCCTCCCTCCCTCTCTTCCTTCCTTCCTTCCTTCCTTCTTGCCTTCCTTCCTTCCTTATTCCATGGTCTGAATGTTTTTGGCTCCCTAAAATTCATGTGTTGAAACCCTAACCCCCAAGATGATGGTATTAGGAGGTGGTATTTAAAAGGTGATTAGGTTATGAAGGTGGAGCCCTGGTGAATGGGATTAGTGCCCTGATAAAAGGGACACCAGAGATACCCTCATCCCTTCCATCATGTGAGGATACAGCAAAGAGGCACTATCTGTGAGCCAGAAGCAGGTCCTTACCAAACACCAATCCACCTGGAACTTGGGATTTTCAGCCTCCAGACTGTGAGGAATAAATTTCTGTTGTTGATAAGCTATCCTGTTTAGTTATTTTGCTATAGCAGCCTAAAAGGGCTAACAATCAACCTTTCTTCGCTCCCTCCTTTCCTCTCTCACTCCTCTCTCCTTCCTTCTTTTACTTCTTTTCTTTTCTTTTTCTTTCTTTGCAGAAGCCACAAAAGAGATTATTTATTGTCCCAAAGCTCAGATACAGTAAATAGTTTGCTTTTCAGGGTTTGTGCTGGGATTTGAACCCAGGTTGGCTTGACCCTGTCCCATAATGTGGTTTTCCAAACTGGATTTCTTTATCCATTTCCCTGTTTGCTGTGTGCCTCTGCTGGCTTTTCCATCCCTATGGCAGCTCCCCATCTCTGTCATAACTGGAATTCCCAGCCCTCACTGGCCAACCCACCCATGCCCTCTGCCACAAAGGTGGAGCCCAACTTTCCACCCAAATGGAATTCCAAATTGATTTAAAAACCAGATTCCCCACGTGGAACCAATAGTGTTACATGCTGTCTGGTTTCACTCATGAGCTAAGTGTTACTTAAGAGTTGTGCTCCAATCCTAGTCTGGTTTTATTGAGGACATTCTCAAGCTAAAGAATTTCAAAAGGAAACCAGCTATGCAGCCAGGGACCCCTTGAACCTGTTGCTTGGCGCCTTCCCCCAAGCCAAGCCCATACTCGGAGCAGAGCTTCCTCCTGCAGTGAACACCTCCTCTGTGAGATGGGGTATGTAAGGAAGGGAACAGCAAGATGGAAACTGAGGAAGAGGGAGAAAGACCTGCCCTTGGTTGAAGATGAGACACATGAAATCCTAGTGGCCTCATGAGGTGTCAACTCTCTCAGGCCTACAGGGGCACAACATCGGGGTTTGTGGCCCACATGCCCACTGCACCAGCCACATCCGCTGCTCTGCCCTGGACCCAGCAGGTCAGCTCCTACCATGGCCCTGCTGCACTACCTTTTGCAAAGGTTTAGAGTGAGGAGAAGGGAGACCAACCCCATTTTTTTCTGAATGGAAGCATCAACTCCAAAAGTGAAAGAGTCAACAGGCTCTCTCATGAGTACATTAAAAATACACACATCAGGAAATTAAATCAAGCCAGATGATGAGAAAGTCTTGGAGAGGAAGGGTGTTCTCTGTCCTTCAGAACATTTGCTTGTTCTAGTGGAGGGAATATCAGTAAGTGTTGACAGAGACACCCTGACAGCATTGTATAGGCCACACTGCCACCACAAGAAAGCAGGGGCTTCTCTGGGCAAGGCGGCAGGGGTTGACAGACATGGAGACCGGCTTCAAAGCTGTCTGAATGTATTTCCTTCTGGCCTGCAGGCTGGAAGGTAGACAGGTGCAGGCTCACTTCCTGGGGCCTGTGTAGAATTGAGGGGCCTTAGCTTTGCTTCCGAACTCCCCATCCTCCATTCCCTACAAAATTTCTAGAAACGGAAAATAGTTTCCTACTGACAGCTAAGAGCCTCTCTGCTATCCGGGTCCCTCTCCGAGCAAGTCTGGTCCCACCTCCCAGAATTGGTCCTCAAGCTGCTGCCTGAGAGAGCTCTGCTACCTCCAGTCCTGTCTCTCCTTCAAGAATTAGCCAGCCCCCTTCTGCCTCCATCAGGCACCCACTGACTGTTTCTGACACCTGGCCTTGCCCTCTCTGCACTTTCTCAGCTCAGCACATCACGCTGGAAATGTTCCTGAGACTGTGGATCTATGTGAGTTGTGACTCCCTTGCATGACCGTCGACTTTTGAAAGCAGGGATCAAGTCCACATTTGTGTATATTCTTGATGCCAAGGTCAGGGCCCCCTCAGTTGAGAGAGTCTACATTTATTTAAACTCCCTAATATAGTCAGAGTAACTTTCTTGGCAGTCTGCTTGAATTACCCAAACACTTTCTAAATTCCACTCTTCCATAACCTTCTTTATGACTCTGGTATTATGTTTCCCATTTTATAGGTGAGCAAACTAAGACTTGGAGAGTCAAGAGTTGCTCACCAATGCCTGACAAGGAAGAGGCAGCTCTCAGCCTTGAACCTCGTCCTGTCATGCACATCCAGTGCTTTCTCCATCAGCAGCCTCCAGACCCCACGTGCACACACACCCGGCTGGGTTTAGATGGAGTTCAAATATTCACCACGCCATCCACGGGCCACTCTGGAGGAACCAGGGCTCTGTCCAAGGAGCAAAGCTGGGGAGGGTTGTGAGCAGGTCTTCAGGATGGGAAGTCAGAGCCCCAGTCAGCCTCCTCCTGGCTCGACATTGGGTCAAGCAGCTAGTCACGGAGCCACACCTGCATCCCTTTTGGTCCCTTGCCGAGCTCTGGACACACCTGGATTCTTGCTGTGGTCTGCCATTTCTAGAGGGAATTGTCCAGAAACTCACAAGAGAGCAATAAAACCCTCTAACTTCTACATTTCCACATGTCCAGATGGGCTATCATGGGGTTCCCAGCATCCCAGTCTCAGTCAAGTAACAGAAAACCAAGAGATTCTCACTCTGCAAGGCCTGGATTTTCATAGAGATGACCCAGGACTCTGTCCAGAGGCTCTTCCTCACTGTCTACCAGGCTGCTGCGAGCCTCAATGTACAGAGGAGGAACATGGGCTTTGGAGACACTCACTGGACAAACACAGATAGAGCACCTACTGTGTGCTGGGAAGGTGTTAGGTCTGGGGATATGGGAAAGGGAAAGACATTGAGATGCAGCGGGGCAGGCGAAGTCACCAGGCAATTATAATCAAATGAGGATGCCTGGCAATGCAAGAGTGTAGAGGAGGGGGAGCTGTCAGCCTGGGGATCCTGGAAGGCTCCTTGCAGGAAGCAAGGCCTGAGTGGAAAAGGCCAGAGAGGTGAATCTGCAAATGCCTGGGGGCCAGACAGAGCTGATTTAGAGGGGCCCGAAAACAATTCCACTTGATGGAGCAGAGGATACTGGGTATACATGTGGGGAGGGAGGGGTAAACTAAGAGCTGAAGCCACAACCAGGCAAAGCCAGGTGCCAGTCATTACTTGCCCTGTGACCTGAGCAAGCTCCTTCATCTCTTTGAGGGTCAGGTAGCTCAGTTCTACAATAAAGACAATAATTCCTACCTTCCAGGCTTAGTGTGACCATGCAACATGACCACCGCCTAAGTGCCCATCTGGTGCTAGGCTGGGCCTTCCCCACACTGCCCTTCCCCATGCCTGCCCAAGCGCAGGCATGGCGCTCCATCCTGCAGGCCAGTCTGGTCTAAGCACAACCCCAAATCATGTGGTAGAAGAGGGCAGGAGGGCCGGAATTCATTCCACTGCTCAGAGTCTGGGATGAATACTAGAGCCCTGAGCCTCCCCAGCCATGCTCCCTGCGTGCTGCCCATCTCCAGGAGGACACGATTCGTGGGGGAGGGGTGTCCTTGAGGCTCCCCATATTTTGCAGATAACAGAGGACTCCCAGGCATGGCCCCTGGGCTGTGACCAAAGTGGTCTGCCAGAGGAAGGTGTTGAAATCAAATTCTTACTCTCAAAGTTACCCAGAAGCGGGTAAACATTTTGTGGACAGGACACAGACTACTCTCCTTCTCAAGGTTGAGAATGGTTGTTGCTTTTTTTCATAGCTCAGTTTCTAGCACTGCCCACCCCTGCCTGTACCCCGTCTTGGGACTTCATCTTCATTGTGCCTCATATCCAGCATGTCAGTTTTATCTGCCTCTGATGTTGTCCCTCCCTGACACCCCAAAGTCACTGCTCTTGTCCTTGGCTTCCACTGTCCTCCCTGGACTCTTGCCTCCCAGCCGACCTCTTGAGCACTGTCTCCAACCTTAGCAGCGTCCTCTGTAGGGTGCCAGGTGATACCACCAGCCTAAGTGGAGAGCTGGGCTTTAGAGAAATACAAACCCAGGCCCCACTGCTGGAAACTCTTAAGCTGACACAGGGGACATGAAGTAATTTGGGGCTGGAGTACAGGACTTTGCAGAGTAAATTGAGGGATCCTGCAGTTTAGAACCAAACCACAAATAGTATTGAGGCCAGGCTATGGAGTACAGTCCTGACTGCCCAGGCCATTGGTTGTGACCCTGCTTCCTGGAGCCCTGGGTTTCCATACAATGGCCAGGTAAGCTACAGGGAAAGAGGCAGGAAGCCAGGACGAGGGGCGGGGCTGCAGGGAAAGAGGCGGGGATGTACGGTGAGAGGCAGGGCTGCAGGGTGGGGACAGGGCTATGGGGAAAGAGGCGGGGCTGCAGGGCGAGGGGAGGAGCCGTAGGATGAGGAGCAGGGCCACAGCGTTCAGGACACCCCCTCCTTTGCAACTGGCCCAGCTCCACTCATGTCTGTTTTCCATGCTGTGGGCATGAGGAGGCAGGGCACATGGAGATGACATACTAGTAAAAGGAGTGTTTGAAAGTTGTCAAAACGCATTAGGGCAGTGTTGAAGGATTCTGAGCAGGGGAGGAGGTTACTATGACCTGATTTGGGGAATAAGAGGTGGAAGATGGATTGGAGAGACCAGGACACTGTTAGGAGCCTACCTGTTCCTAACCAGGCTGGGGCCGGGAGTGTGGAGGAGGGGAGAGGTGGAGATGACACTTTCTGGAGACAGAATAAGAAGTTGGCACTTGAGAATGGATGGGGTGCAGATCTTCCCTCCTCTGCTAAGTGACTTAAAGGTAGGAACTGGGATCCTTCCACCTTTCTGACCCTCATGGTATCTGTCACAGTCAGAGCCTTACAAGGCCCAAGTGCTTTCTAGGTACCGGCTGGGTGAATGAACAAGGGGCCAGGCCCTGCAATCCCACAATATAAGCTCTGTGGAACTTGGAATGAGGGTCCTGACCTCATTCAGAGGCTGCATGCCAGTGAGGGCTAGGGCACAAACTCTGCAGCCAGGGGTTCAATCCTGACCCCTCTCCCTGCCAGCTGCATGACCCTGGGCAAGTAACTAAGCCTCAGGTTGGCTCAATTTCTTCACTGGTAAAGTGGGAATAATAAGAGTATGTATTTCATAGAATTGTTGTGAGGACTGCATGCATATAAAGAAAGCGCTTAGGACAGTGCCTGGCAGCACAGGTATGTTAAGTACTTAATAAAGGTAGTGATCATTGGGAGAGGAAATATGGCATGGATTCTTGAGCCAGCCTGCCTGGATTCAAACCTGGCACTGCTGTTTGGTAGCTGTGTGTCCAGAGGCAAACTTCTTAGCCTCTCTGGGTCTCAGTTTGCTTCCTTGTCAGAGAAGGTAATAATAATTTTACCTGTTTCCAGAACTGATATTCAGTTGCTGTGTGCAACAATGCAGCCATACTTGCAGCTACAATATTCAAATATGTTCATACCAGCTGTTAACAGCCAGCTCATCTCCAGAGGGCCACCCATTCCCCTCTCAGACCTTTCCTGAAAGCTAGCAACAGCAACATTTACAACTAGGATGAAAGGGCTGTTCTTCTAATGGGGCTTATCACTGGATTAAAAAGAATTCCAAAAACACTTTAAGAAATGACAGAATCCTTTTTTGGAGTAAACCATTCTTTTATTCATTCATTCATTCAATAAATATTTATTCTCTGACCCCAGATGTCAGAGCTAAAGAAAAATAAGCTTTGGTCCTTGCCCTCAGGAGACTCACAATATAGTGGGAAAAAAATAATCAGAAAGTAAGGGGCTGAGTAACAGAATTAACAGGGCCTGGGGACTCTCTCAAGGTGACAATGACAGAGGACAAATTTAACTGGCAGACCAAGATGGGACACTTTTTTTGTCCAGCCGTGGCCTCTCTACTTTATACTCACTCTTCCTATGTAGGGTTGCCAGATTTAGCAAACAAAAATAGAAGATGCTCAATTAAATGTGAATTTCAGATAAACAACAAAGAAACTTTTTAGGGTCTAAGTATGTCCCAACATAAATGCATGGAACTTACACTAAAAAAAATAATTTTCCTTGTTTATCTGAAATTCACATTTAAGCTGGCATCCTGTATTTTATCTGGCAACCCCATACATGAGTTTGTTTCCTGGAGAGAACAAGAAGAAAAAGCTAGAACGGGGAGGGAGAAGAGACTGAAGGGGCCTGGAGGGAAGTGGGGAGGAAAGGCAGAGGAGGCAGGGGAAGGAAGGGAGAGATGGGAGGCAGGGCTGAAGGGAGACAGATGCACCCGCATTGCAGCTGCTTCTCCCTCCCTCAATTGCCTCCCCAGTGATGTGCCAGGGAGGCGTGCGGGCACGGCTTGGAAACCTGAGTGTGCTCTCTGAAATGTCAGCAGAAATAAACCTGGCTAATCCTCTGCGATGGCCCGTCACATTAATATCCCTGAAATTCCAAGCAGATTAAAATAACCGTGAGCATGACACCATTTGCAAGGCTGGGGATTTACTTGGAAGGGGTGGCCCATTGGCGAGCATTCCTCTAATTGCTGCTTCGTATAAATAGAGTGTTCTTTAATATCGCCACCAGCCCTGGCTGACAGATTTAGATCGGAGCTGTCTAAGTCATTAGTGCCCAGGCTGTGGTAAACCAAGGCTCCGTTAGGGCTGTAAATGGGATTCTCACGGGCCGATCAATCTTACCAAAGCCGCCAGTGTTGCCTGTTGATCTGCAAGGTCCTGAGTGGCTACAGCTTCCCAGAAATGTGCTTGCATCTGTCAGAATTATAAGTGGCTGGCAGCTGACACAAAGGTCATATTTGCTGCTAGTGTGGAAATAGAATCTCCCCAGTACAAGAAATGCTACTTAGCAGTATATCAATTGCAGGCGGGTCATTAAAAGAGGTGTGTGTGTGTGTGTGTGTGTGTGTGTGTGTATGTTACAACCTGCGTTGCCTAGAACCTGTATCCTTTGTAGGTCTACCCCTGGGCTCAAAAGCAGGTGCTCTGTTGAATAAAATTAAATAATAACTAGTTCATGAGGAACTTCTCAGCATTATCATCATAAGGCAGTTTTTCCTTCTGTCATCTAACAAGTATTTATTGAGTTTTCATGCTGTTCCAGCCACTGTTCTAAGCCCTCTATAACGACTTAGTGAAGGCTCTCTCACTTGCTGACTGTGTCGTTTGAACGTGTGATTGGCCTCTCTGAGCCTCAGGTTTTCCATCTTTAAAATGAGGATAGTAATACCTGCTTTGGCTGGGCGCGGCGGCTCGCCCTTCAGCTGGCCTGTAATCCCAGCACTTTGGGAGGCCAAGACGGGTGGATCATGAGGTCAGGCATTCAATACCAGCCTGGTCAACATAGTGAAATGCCGACTCTACTAAAAATACAACCAATTAGCTGGGTGTAGTGGTGGGCCCCTGTAATCCCATCTACTCTGGAAGCTAAGACAGGAGAAGCGCTTGAACCTGGGAGGCAGAGATTGCGGTGAGCTGAGATCGTGCCACTGCACTCCAGCCTGGGCAACAGTGTGAGACTCCATCTCAAAAAAATAAATAAATGAAAAGTAACACCTGCTTCAGAGAGTGTTGGGAAGCTCTGATGAAATAAAGTTCCTAAGATGCTAGAGCTGGTGATACTCAGTGTGCCCCAGCCAGCAATGGTAATGAAAACTTACATCAGATGGTAGCATCTGAGAGGTTGGTAGAGGAGATGAGGGAGCCAGGAAAGGATTGGCCAGACTCAGAGGTAGTAAACCAGTTGTGGGCACCCCGTGAGGAGTAGCTAAAGGTCTAGATGACTGTGTCTACTCAGGCTCCATCTGAGGGCAGATCTGATTTGGGGAGGGGATCTCACAGCAATGGCAGGTTCCAGGACAGAGTCTGTGCATGCTTGACGCTATGTTATGCTCTATTCAAGTAGCCCCAGGGAAGCCAGGTCCTGCTCCACCCAAAGAGAGGGGACACATAAGGGACAGGCACAGGAGCTTCTAGCAGCATCAGACTTGGGCAAGGCAAAACCACTGGGGAACCCAGGTTGTCTCTTGGATTTTTTCCTGGCCCATCTCACCAACTGGAAGGCTCATCAGCTCTGCAGCAAACCTGGGATGCTTGTTTTGGAGTTGATTCTCTGTAGGTGAATTGGATCTGGGTTAAGCCAAGCAATTCTTGGACAAGTTGGCTTATAAGATGGGATTGCATGAAGCACCATGGTGAGGAGTCCGTTTTCTGTGTTGTGACAGAATTCCACCCAGAATCCACTGAAAGGTCATCTAGGGAGGTTGCTTTTGCAAGACTCAGCAAGGGGGTTGCTCCATCCCAGCCATTGGCACATTCCTCATGACTGCTTGGTTCCTTGTGTCAACACAACATGTTACATGTTTATAAGTCTGTTTCATCTCGTGGCTTGTAGGAGTCTCACATCAGCACGCATCAGCTCTCTGGGTGGCCGCTTGACCCAACACAAAGAACTCAAACTTTGGAATCCCTCAGCCCTGGAATCACACCCGTCTTTACCATCCATTTCACTCAGTAGTCCAAAAATTCTAAACCCCACCTTTTTATGCATTTTAACGGCTCTGAAATCAGAATGTGTCTTGTAGTCAGTGACATCTTGCTGTTATAATTGGCAGTTCTATTATATATATATATACACACAGACACATATATATGTATATATATATATATATTTTGAGACAGAGTCGCTCTCTGTTGCCCAGGTTGGAGTGCAGTGGCGGGATCTCGGCTCACTGCACGCTCCACCTCCCAGGTTCACGCCATTCTCCTGCCTTAGCCTCTCAAGTAGCTGGGACTACAGGTGCCCACCACCACGCCGGGCTAATTTTTTGCATTTTTAATAGAGATGCGGTTTCACCATGTTAGCCAGAATGGTCTGGACCTCCTGACCTTGTGATCTGCCGGCCTCGGCCTTCCAAAGTGCTGAGATTACAGGCGTGAGCCACCACACCCGGCCCCTTTTTTCTTTTTCTTTTTCTTTTTTTTTTTTTTTTTGAGACAGAGTTTCGCTCTGTCGCCCAGGCTGGAGTGCAGTGGCCGGATCTCAGTTCACTGCAAGCTCCGCCTCCCGGGTTTACGCCATTCTCCTGCCTCAGCCTCCTGAGTAGCTGGGACTACAGGCACCTGCCACCTCGCCCAGCTAGTTTTTTGTATTTTTTAGTAGAGATGGGGTTTCACTGTGTTAGCCAGGATGGTCTCAATCTCCTGACCTCCTGATCTGCCCGCCTCGGCCTCCCAAAGTGCTGGGATTACAGGCTTGAGCCACCGCGCTCGGCCCCGGTCCCTTTTTTCTATTTTTGTTGTTTGTAAAATAATTGTGTGTCTTACAATCTACTGAGTCTTAGGGTTGATGAATTAATTATGTGTCTGAGCTTTGGCAGGTTTCTTCTGCTGAAGCTGTTTCCACATCTGTAAACCGAGGCTGACTGCACCTCCGCACCAGGGCTGTCATGGAGACGAAATAAGATCTAATTGGAAGTGGAAAGTACTCGAATGTGGCACACACTGGATGCATGAAAGCTGCCACCACTGTCAGTAGGGCAGCAAAGGTGACCTCATTTTACAGATGAGGAAACTAAGCCCTAAGGGGAGGCTTGACCGAAGTCCCACAGACACAGGCAGAGATTTAAGATTTTCAAAAGACTCTCATCTGCGTCGTATCCTCCAGTGTTTACGATCACCAAGCCAGGAAGGAGCGTGACTCACCGAGGGTGCAACCCCGGGAGGCCCAGCCTCAGGAGGCACAGGGGCTGCTTCTGGGCACTCAGTGGCTGGTGGACTTGGGCCCAGAGGCAACCAGCAGTGCCAGCCCTATTTTACGGGAAATCACTGCCAACATGCTGCCAATCATTTTAACTTTGACGTAGGATGTAGGTAAGGAAAATCAGGTGCTTGCAGCCTTTCCAGAGAAAATATTGTGGACTAGTTTTAACTCTATGTATAAACTACAGTTTATATTATATCAGAATGAATGTCACAGGCTACATTCAGATTTTTTTTAAAAGAAAAATCTAATTTCTGCCTTGATCCCCTATTCCACTTTTAGCAGGACTGCCATTCAAGTTGATTCAAGGCTTTCCCCTTCTCACAATTTTCCCCTTAAATATGTGAATTACACGTATTTAATGTGTAATTCACATTAAAATATGTGAATGTACCTTCTCCCAGAGGGTACATTCAGTTGAGGTGGAGAAAACATCACATCAAGGCATCCGGGGGCGCACACCTGGCTCTCTGCCGTCACCTGTCCGCCCCGGCCACCACTGGACTGGCCATTGCCCAGCTAGTCCTTGGCGGCAGCCGCCCCTTGTGGACTGGTGGGGAGTCCTCACTCCTGCCCTTGGCTCACACTTGCATCTGCTCTCACATCCCACCACCCCAGGCTCAAGGCCCTCCAGGTTTTCTGGCTGTCAGGACCATCAGATACACTCAGAAACATTCTGTTGTTTGCTACACAATACTGGGGGGATGAGGGCTTGTGATGCAGCCTGGACCCCCAGGAGGTTACTTCCTGCCTGTCTATTGGTCCCTCATGATGCTGAATGCTGGGACTTTTCTATGGAGCTTTCAGCCTCCCCACGGAGTAGGAGCACCATCTCTCTTCTCTCTGATCCCCTAAACTATTGGAGGTTCTATCATCCCCTCAACTTCAGAGCTTGAGGGCATGGAACGTGTAGGCAGGACCATTTCCAGGGATTCACGCCAGCCTTTAACTCTCTTTCCTTCTAAGGACTTTTTTTTTTTTTCTTTGCTCAGGGAGTCATTAATGTAGACTTGGTAGGTGGGAAAAAGTAGCTTAACAAACCATACACTAGTCCTCCTGAGTTCTGTGTGTCAGGATTTGGATTCTCAAAAGGCAAGATTTTGAGACTCTCAAGCTATTGTCTCTGCCATGGGTTTCAAAAGCTGCGTATTTGTTTCTCTTTCACTCTGCATTTCTGCCCTAGTTACTCTACCACGAGGCTAGTGAGTAAAGAATGAAAGGAGGGTAGGAATCCCCAAGGAGAGCAGTAGATGTGAATGTTTCAAATAGTTCATATCCTTCTATCATGGAGCAGGAACTCTGCAAGGTCCATGTTGCTGATTAAATAAAGATTTTAAACACTTTTGTAAAAGAGTACTCTTGGCTGCATGATCTGAACTGCAAGACAGGAGACGGGCTTTGTAACCTCACTCTGCCCCCAACCAAATGGGGGCTTCCTTCCTGTGCGAGTTGTTGGGAGAGACGGGCTCCAGGCTTTAGCTGCAGAAGCCATAAAAGCCTTCCACCTGTTCTCCCAGACCCTAACAGCCAGGGTGGGGAGTGCAGTCTGTGCTCAGCCAATCACCTATCCCCACTGGGAAGAACACAGAGAGTCATGGGTCCATTTCTGATGCATCATGGGCCCTAGCTGAAGTGGGCTAATAAGATTTCGTGGCATGATCTGGCTATGCTCTCAGCAGCCCACTTTCCCTTGGCTTCTGTTTGTTTTCTGGACCTGGTTCTCCAGCCTTCTAGTGGGTTCAGTGGCCTTCCCCATATCCTTCCATCAAATCTCATTCTCCCTAGGTATCCAGCATTGGCATCTATGTCGTGCAGCCAAGAGCTCTGACTGGTGATCATGAGTAACTCAGTTCTCTACGGACCTTGATGTCCCTCTCAAGGAGGTATTTAAGCCAGATGAACTCCAGGATCTTACAATCTACCTTATGCTTTAAGTGCTCTGGGGCTGAAATGCATAGCCCAGTTGTCCAGTTCACCCATCCATGCCCGATGCTCCACCGTTCTCTAGGTGACCCCTATCTACATTTCAGGGACTAGTCACCCTCTGCACAGTCAGCCTCACACCCCATTCCATCCAGTATGCGAATGATCCACCCACAACGAGTTCCATGATCATTCAATCAACCAGGCTCCTTTATTACAGGACTTCTCAGATCCTTTAATATGCTAATGTACTTTGTGATCTTCTAAGAGAGGACTATAATACACATAAATAATTTCCCAAATACATTTCGTTGTATACGTGTTGCCTCGCTGCCTTTTTCAAGAACTAGAACATAATGGAACACTGCGGTAGAAAAAAGATACCAAATGTCACATGAGGAAAGACAACATCTGGCATGACTTCCAAAACATACACACACACACAAACCTGCACATGCAGGAATTCTCTGGTCCAGCCTGACTGCATTATAACTTTTTTTTTTTTTGGCCACCATTTAGCTTCCTGGATGCACAGGGATAACCAGTGTTAAGTGCCTTCGCCTGGGGTTCTATGTCCAGGGCAACAGTCAGTGGTGACTCAGGGTTTGGTATTTCCACACTCCACGGCGGCTGCTCTGTGCTCTGTGCCACTCAAGATGAAGCAAGTGCCACAAGAGCCCTGGATGAGCAGCTGTGATGTGTGCAGTGTGCAATCCCCTGCCCCACAGAATTCCTGGTGGAGGAGAACAAACAAGCCAAGTGTGACAACAAGCAGGACACACTGGTGTCCCTGCCCAGTGGGGCCTGAGTGTCCACTGTCCAGCCTCTCAGGCAGCCATGGTTTGGCCTCTAGGGAGAGTTTGGAAGCTTCCCTGACACCTGCCCCCAGGTCACAGAAAGCCTCAAACATACCACAGTCCCTTTTCTGTTCTCCCATAGACATGCCATTCAGGAACATGTCAAAACATTTTGAAACAATTTCTGCCCTCAAGTTGTACACCCTGTCCGGAGAGAACAGCTTCCCCAAGTATGCATCGTATTGCATCAAGAGGGACTTCCTTGAGAAGCTCTAAGGAGAACTCCTCAGATCTCTGTCACAGGGCTGGCTGGAGATGCCGGCACCCAGATTCCTCCAGGAGTGCTTGGCTGTGACTCCATGGACTCCATGGACTCCATGGGGACATAAGCATGGTCCCCTTTAACCTCTTTGCCTTCCAAACTATAAATATTAAGGAATATATCTTCCTTATTATATTTGGTCTCTTTTTTTCACTGATCATACTTACATCAGTGAGGACACATTCTACTTCAGTTAACTTATAATCTGACCCAAATGTGTTTAAACATAAAAGAAAATTTATTAGTTCCTATTACTAAAAGATCAAAGGGTAGGTCCCGCTTCAGGCAAGGCTGGATCAGGGGTTCTGTGCTGTCTCCAGTATATGACCTCTCTCCAGTCCTCAGCTTTATTCTCAAGCTCAAGGTACCATCCAAGGCTCATTTCATAAGCCTGAAGGTTCAAGTTTAGCAGGGAGACTTGAGCCTGCTTTCCACAAAAGTCCTGACCTTCATTCTGATTGTACCAGCCTCTGGTAACATGCCCACCCCTGAACTAATTGCTGTGGCCTTGGAAATGAGAAGTGATGATTGGCTTAGGTCAGGGTCATGTGCTCTACCTCCAGAACCCCCACCCAAGCCACCTGCGCTAAGAGAGGGCTTGACCCCAAGTCCAATCAGGAGCTGTTGTTAGACGATGAAGAAATGAATGTGAGGGAGGGGTAAGCAATAACTGTGCTAACTACTGATTCACAAAACATCTAGCTCCAAACAGTGAGTGACCAGGAAATCTTTAAAACTTCTCACTAAGGAAGGAAAACTAGGCCCTTGCTCGGTCACCACGCAGGATCTGCAAGCTGCGAACCCACGAGTTTCGGCACCCACTTGAACTTTCACAATCAGAGATGGCAGCGGTGAAGGCATCAACACTGAAAGCTGCCAGGTCTTGGTATTCTCATCCGGTATATGCAAGATGCTGGCAACATTATCATCAAGCAATGGCTTGGATGCAAAGCCACCACAAAGGCCTACAGGAAGGCCGTGGAATCCTGTTTCAGTCTTCCATGGTACTTCCCTCCTGCACTTCTTCCCCAAAGCTGTTACGCTAACTAGGCTGAGTATCCTTCGTCCTTCTATGGCCATCTTGTGGCCTAGCAGGACTCCCCTTGCAGTTCTTTACATTTCAGAGGGTCTGGGCAGCATCCATATGACAGCAGTAGAGTCCAGGCATCCACAAGAGAAGACCAAGCTTTGTCCAAAGAGGAAGAGATGGAGATCGAGTTAGATGCAGAGGTAGAATGTGACCTGAGCAATATGGAAATCACCAAAGAGCTCCGCCAGTACTCTGCAGAGACTGAGAGGTACAGAGAAGAATGACAGCGGCGACAGCAGCTGGATGCAGAGTGCCTGGACAGCTACGTGAATGCTGACCATGACCTGTACTGCAACACCTGCCGATCGGTAGAGGCTCCAACTGAGAGGCCTAGTGAGCAGCGTCCCAGGCCAAGATGAAGTGTTTGTATGGGGACAGCGCCACCAAGATCCAGGCCATGGAGGCTGCAGTGCAGTTGAGCTTTGACAAGCACTGTGAGCAAAAGCAGCCCAAGTACTGGCTGGTCATCCCCCTGAAGTTCTGAGCTCAGGGTACAGGGCCCCCAGCCTCTCCCTCTTCCTTCTGGGTTCATGTTCTTCATCTCTGCTTCTATACACTTCTCAGGGAAAGGGGACTTTGTACTGAGGTACAGGCATGTTTACCACAGTCCCAGTGGGCCTGTCATGGGGTGGATGTACTATGCCAGCCACTTGGAGGTCGGCAGACATGTTCTGTTGCTGACATGATACATTTTCTCCTGACATAAAATGATAATTTTGTATATATTATACAGTTTTTTTTTATGTTGTCGGTAACAGTTCATTAAGGTTCTTGCCTAGAAAAACAAAACAAAACAAAACAAAACTTCTCACAAGAATGTCAGGAATGTAGACAAAGGGGCAAATACCCAGCAATCTCACCTGCCTACCCCAAAAACCCTCCGTTAGAGGCCTACTTAAAAAATAAGAAGGGGCTTCACATCTATGCTCCCATCTGGGCAGTCCGTGTGTCTGATCCACCAGAAACAAGCCCAGCCACTCCTCTCTGCCTCTTAAGAGTTGTCCTTTGAAGCAGAAATCTTATTACCTCTCTCCATCACAGCACTCCTCGTCCTTTGCACCATCTGTCTATAACCAAGTCAGAAACTACAGATTACGGAAGATGGAAAGGCAGGGGCAGGTGGGCAATGCATTGTGGGAAGTGTCCTTCTCACCAGCCGGCTGGAGCTGGAGCAAAGGGAGAAGCCATGACAACCAGAGCATGCTGGGAAGACACCCTTGCCCCACAGCAGCTTAGTGTCAGAGGCTCAGGTGGTGGTTAAGGCCCCCAAGTCAGCACAGCACAGACAAACCAGGAGCCAGAAGCTGATTTGGAGCCCTCACACCTGCCCCAAGCTGCAGACCTGAGAAGAGCATGTGCCCATCTTTCCAGGGAGCTCAGTAAAAGAGGATACACCATTCACTTGAAAAAGGAGCAGAAAGTCTTAGGGAGATAATATATATTTCATTTTAAAATGAAGTAACAAGGTAATATAAAAAGGGAGATAGGTGAGAAACGCGAGAATTACAAAGTAACTAAAATCTTAATATTTAAATTAAAAACCACTTTGGAAGTAAGTAATAAAAAATAGACTTGATGACCCAGAAAAACAAATTAGCAAGGTAGAGAAAAAATTGGCCACCTCTCTTGGGATACAAAGGGAAAGGAGAAAGAAGTGATAGCTATGAGAAAAAAGACGAGAGACAGGAAAAAGAGTTGAGATAAAAATGCTGGAACTTAGTTCTTGAGCAGACTGGTGAAATAGACAAATCTCTGGCAAGGCTAATCAAAAAGAAAGGGAGTGGCATGATGGTGAAAAGGACATGGGGGATGTATTGGAGACACAGCGGTCCTCAGTGTGTGAAGAGAGTCGGGGAACTCCGTGAACTGAATTGTGACTACGTTTTTCTCAGTCCAGCTTCACCTGCTTCGGGATTGCTATCTGTTCCAAGACATCAATCTGAATCTGGCACTTGGTACCTGCAAGGCTCAGTTTTTGGTTTTGTTGTGAATTTTATCTTTATCTGCAACTTCGTGGAGATGTAGTGAGATGTTGAGAGTGGCTACGTTGGCTGGGGTGGGGGTTCTAAAGCCTGATACAAGGTACCAGGAGTCGGGGAATCGGGGCACTGTGAGGACACTGGGTGGGCTTATTGGGCCAAAGGGAGTGAGCAGGCTGCAAAGACAACTGTTCTCCTGATTTTGCCAAGGGCAGGCAGCACCACCAGCCAATTAAGAGAAATAGCCCATGAAGAAATGGTTTTGTTCAGCGGAGTAGCACATTCAGGACAACCCTGGAAAATAAAGATTTATCACCCCAGAAACCCCCACAGTTCTGATAGGATTGGGTTCAGCCAGGAGATGCGTCCACCCAGTTAGGGAGGGGTGGAGGATGGCCTCTACTGGAGGGGCCGCCCAGCTGGTCTGCAGTGGCTTGGGAGCTTGGGCTTCTGCACATTCCCCATCCCTCCCTCGCCTGGGCGTCACCCAGAGCTCGGCCTTGCATGGAAGCTTGCTGAGTGCTGGAGTTCAGCACCACTTCCCCAGCCGCCTCCCACACCCACCCACACATCTGCTGGAGAGGGGCAGAGAGCACTGATTTTGGAGTCAGAGGTCTTAAAGTTCTGACCTTGACGTGCTAGGTGACTGTCACCGTTCCTGACATCTCAGGGTATCAGCCCCTGTGGAGGTGGCATCCCTGGGCCTGGCTCCAGCCCCCAGGAGCACTGTGACATCTGAATGAGACATCCAGTGGAAAAGCACTCTTGAAAGGATAAAGCTGTGTCCAGTAATCAAGATTGGGAAGATTCTAAGCATATTGAGAGTGAAAAGAGAGAACCTGAGGGAGAAGATGCTGGAATGGGAGGGTAGTCCTGTCAGAAAGCTAGCATTCTGTTTCTAAGAAAAAAAAAAAAAAAAAGGTCTTTTGAGGCATCTCAGTGAGAAGGGAAGATTGCAGATCTGTACTTAAGTCTTCACTCTGACACCAGCTCTGGGACCACCCTCAAGCCCCTCTCTCTCTGCCTGACTCTACTCCGTGTGATGTGTGTCAGCTTTGAAGTGACTGCACACAAGACTTGAAAAGAAATTCCCAAAGTTTCATCTGTGTGTGTGTATATATATACCATTTCATGTATATACTTTATAATTATATACAAACATATACAATTTCATATTTATACCATATACAAAATGTGCATGTGCGTGCATACGCACATACGTGTGTGTGTGTATATATATACACACATACACGTAAATACATATAAAGGAAAAAGGGACAATTTTCCAGCAGGCTGAAAATGGTGACCTATTGAAGGAGGTCAGAGTGAAATGGAAATACTCCTTTGGCTGTGCATTTGCTAACACAGTCTGTTTTCTGATTTTTTTTAATCAATCCTGAAGAATATTTCCTATAGGCAAGAAGCAGCTCTGAGCTGTACACTTGCTGGAGCCAGATGTCATAGAAAGGAACCTGAATCCAAAGGCAGAAAATTCAGGATCAAATGCCACTTGCTGTGTGTAGCAATTGTGTACCTGCTCGGGACCTAGGTTTCCCCTTCTGCAAAATAGGGATGGATGAAAAGATTCCCATCCCCTATGTCTTATTCTGGGCTGCTGTAACAAAGTGCCATAGAGTAGGTGGCTTATAAAATCAGCATTTATTTCTGACAGTGCTGGAGGCCAGATGTCCAAGATCGGGATGCTGGCATGGCAAGGTTCTGGCATGGCAGCTCTCTTCTGGGTTGCAGACTGCTGCAGTCACATGGCAGAAAGAGAACTACAGAGCCCTCTGTGGTCCCCTTTACAAAGGCACGAATCCCATTCTTGAGGGTCCCGCCCTCATGACCTAATTATCTCCTGATGGCCCTGCCTCCCAATACCATGACAGTGAGATAAGGATTTCAGCATATGAATTTCAGGGGGATGCACACATGGAGTCCCCAATACCACATCACCATTCTTTAACAAACAGGTCTAATGGGACAATTTGGAGGAAGGAAATCTTTTGTAAGAAAATAATAATCACTTTGTTTTTAGGTATACTGCATGCATATATTTAACTTTTCACAAGTCTATTAATGTGCTCATATGGACGTGAGCTCATCTTAGTTCTCACTTTTTCTCTTTTTGCTCAGCTCCTGCCCTATGGGAGATCTTTAAGGACTTCTCTAGCTCTGGTGGTCCATGTTTCTGAAGCAGGAAAACTTGAAGGGAAAGGTAAAAGGACAACAAATGTGCAGGGGGCCACAGGGGTGCCTGGAGCTGGGATGGGGGCATGCCAGGCTCCACGTGGAGGGATCCTCACACTTGCTCCAGGAGCAGAGAGAGTGGGTTTTTCCTCTGCCTCCCTGACTCTGAGAGTCTCGCTATCTAATTCTAGGGCAGGTCCCAGCTCAGGTCTAGAAGCTGAGCCATATCTGAGTTGGGTCTCCAAATTCCCTGTCTTTCATGGAATCTGGGCATCAGAGAAACCACCAGAATCATTTGACTCAGCCAATGATACTTGTCTATATTGGTTGTTCAATCTCCCAGTAAAACTCTCAAAGGAAAACTGTCCCTCCCCTCTTCCTGTAGGGAGTGGGAGCTGGTGTACTCCCCGAAGTTCAGGCCAACTGGCCCATTTCCTTCCATCTTAGGAACCTTTGGAAGGTAGGATGTTCACATTCTCGCCCAATTTTTAGTCATCATTCAGTCAGGAACTACTTCATCCAGGGAAGAGAAAGCAAAAACAAGCACAGAAAGGTCAGTCTCGATGAGCAAGCAATTCACAGAAGTCACAGAAGTGGCCAAGAAACATGAACAAAATACTTACAACTATAGTAAAAAGCAAACAAGTGCAAAGTAAAACAACAATGACATGGCCTTGACAAAGATGAAAAGGGAGGAAGAGAAGGAGGATGTCATGTTCTGTGTCCACAAGGCTGTAGGGAAGTGGGCGCTCCCTGGACACCCTGAGGGTTTGCTGTGATGACGCCATGCACGCCTTTGGGGCAGCTCCATCTCACTGATCTCTCTTTCTCTCTCTGCAGCCCAGACTCAGAGAGTCAGTTTTCACTCACAGCAAGATCCAGCCAGGCCTGAGACCAGAATTTGCCCAATGGGGGCTCACTTTTCCTGGCCAGTTCCTACTCACACAGCTCCTTGTAGCCAGTCCAGCTGCCTCATTTGGACTCAGAAGCTTTCTGAGGGCCTTCACTGGAGATGTGGGCCTGAAGCCAGCTGCCATGGCACCAGCCCTGCCCAGGCCTGCCATCCCAGGGTGCTGCTGGCCTGCCGAGCCTGGCCAGCCTCTCCACACTGCTTGTCTGCATGTAGCCTCACAAGAAGGCCACCCCTCCCCTCTACCTTCCCACCAGATAGAAGCAGCCACTGATATAAACTTGAGGACAGAGGTGATGCATGAACACGTATTTCTGAGAAGGAGGCCCGGAAACAGCCTCTTGCTCATACCTGGCTCAGATGTATGCTTAATTCACCTTTTCTCTCTCTCTTTTCTTGCAGAAAGAGTGGTGTAGCCAAAGGGAGGGAACTCAGGATCAGGTCTTATTCTACCCAAGCTGTAGTGTCTCTGCTTTCTCGATCCAGGTGAGTGAGTGCAAGTGAGAAGGAGACAAGCTGCCCCAGCCCACTCTCTGGCTTTGTGGATCCCTCCCATTCAATTCTTCAGACCCTTCAGAGCTGACCTGCACCCTTGGTCTCGATGCTGTAGGAGTAGCTCATAGGGATTCAAAGTGATCCTGTTGGGGTTGCCTGCAGGAGCAATTTCAGGTGGGAAGAAATCAGCTGTGAGTTTATTTCTGCCTGTAGGGTGGAAGTTAGGGGATATAGGACAGGCACCACCTCAAGGAGCCCTAGACTGGCTTTATACAGACCCGTAAGCCTCCATGGATTCCTTCGAGGCTGGGGTATTGAGGGCCTTGGATTCCAAGTTCCTCTCACTCACCACCAAGGCAGGCTGAAAAGCAGATGGTTGAGGCCAGGCCTAGGAGTCAAGAAGGAGTAGGTTAGGTCAGGAATGAGGGATGCCAGGGCCGGGGGTCAAGGCAGGACAGACACCCCAACACCAAGGAAGCCATCAGAGCAGCAGCACAGAGCTCCAGCCACGGGCAGAACCTGATGCTGAAGTCATTCCTGCCTCAGCCAGGAAGCATCTCACATCTTCCCTGTCCCCAGGCTGGGGACTGCCTGTAACTGCCTGCTTGGAGAAAGTGAGCCACAGCAAAATGTTGTTGAAAATACTAGCAGCTACATGTATGAAGCATCTACTGTGTGCTGTCTCTGCACTAGACGTTTTATGTATGTTATCCCTTTTCATTTTAATCTTGCCAACTACTCTGTGAGGTCTGAATATTGTCCCCGTTTTACAGAGAGGCAATAAAAGCTGAAAGAGGTGCAACAGCTTGCCTGGGGCTGTGTAGTTCTCCGCAGCAGGACCTGGATGTGAACTTAGGCCAGCCTGGTTCCAGAGCCCAGAGCCCCGGCTCTTACTTCCCCTACTGACAGCCTCCTTGGGATAGAGATGGGACAGGGTCTCCATCCGGCCAATTCTCTTTCCCTCCCCTATTCTCAGCCCCTTTCTACCCAGGCATTTCCATCATACCATTGCTCCCATTGAAAGTTCACCCGCTGCCGGGCACAGTGGCTCACACCTGTAATCCCAGCACTTTGGAAGGTGGGCTGATCACCTGAGATTGGGAGTTCAAGACCAGCCTGACCAACATGGAGAAACCTCATCTCTACTAAAAATACAAAAAAAAAAAACCCCAAAAAACAAAAAAAACTGGGAGTGGTGGTGCATGCCTATAATCCTAGCTACTCGGGAAGCTGAGGCAGGAGAATCGCTTGAACCCGGGAGGTGGAGGACACGGTGAGTCGATATTGTGCCATTGCATTCCAGCCTAGACAACAAGAGTGAGACTGTAAGACTCCGTCTCAAAAAAAAAGAAAAAGAAAGTTCACCTGCTCAACTCCATGCTCCCATTGGCAGCAGTTATCCAACTAGACTGAAAACTACCTTCTTCCATCTCTTCTCACAACAATGCTGTGTGGGAGCCAGTAGGAGCGTTTCCCCATTACACAGGTACAGAAACTGGGGGTTCAGGGAAATGAAACAACTGGCCACCTGTCATCAGGACAGGACTTCAAAGCCAGGCCCCTAAATCCAGCATCCCTCTAGACCTCTTCACAGTACTGCCTGTGAATTTAGACGCATCTGTGCCTCTAACAGATCTTTAAACTTCTTCTGTAGCTCACCGTATCCAGCTTGCCAAGGACTGCCTGGAGAAGAGGGCTCTATTCCCAAGGCTTGTCTGGGGCCCCGCTGGGGGTCCTCCTCAGCAGCTAGGGGACATCTTGCCCACCTTCTTCAGTACCCAAGGCAGTGAGGATGCTGTACAGGTTCAGGAGACCACAGAGCTAGCAGTGTGTGGGTTGTGTTGCATCCCTGAGTGCTGTGTATTTCTTTAGGTCTCCGCTTGGGAGGGCTCCTCTGATTAGAAGACTCAGTGAGGAGCCCTCTGTCTGCTGTGGCTGAACCAGGCAGGCCCCCAGTGGTACTGAGCAAGGGAGACTGTCCCAGAGAAAATGTGATACAGAAACCACACAGAGGACTCTCCTAAGAAATGCCACAGGCCACCTGGTGGGACATTCATTCCTTTCCAAGAATTTGGCTTCTGTTCTCTAATGTTTTTCGTCTTAGGAGTCAGGTAGAACAGGTTAACTTGATTACTTGTTTGCTTCAAGCAGCTTTGACAAATGAGAAATAAATAAGGTCCAAATAAATAAAATAATATTTATTTTATAATATTGAGGTGTCAATAATATTGACGTTCAAATAAATAAAATAATATTCATTAGGAAAGAGCCGGAGTGACCGCAGAGTCTTCTGACACCCAGGACGGGACCCTCCTGCTCACATGGTGACCCACCACTCTCCCTCAGTCTGGTTACTTATTAGGAAGTCTCCATTGCCACGGAGTAGACCAAAAAATTGGCTGTGCCTCCACTCCTGTGAGTGTTTGATTTGTACACTCTCAGCTTTAACCCAGAGCCCTGGGCTTCTGGAAAGGGTGGGGTTGGAGGCATTCCAAGACCTTGACCTGGAAGGAATTCCAGGAGACTAGGTTGCTTCTTTCAACCCCACCAGCAGCCTGAGCAGGTCTGCCTGAGCCACATACTTACTCAGACCTCACTATTAGCTAGGGTCCCCTTTCCTTCTTTTCCTTCCTCTCCCTCTCACTCTCCGTCATGAAGTTTTCAAGGGCTGGGACGGCCGCATTCCACAGCATTGAGATCATAGCTCCATTTCATTCCAGCAAATGGCATTTTTGCCTGAATCAAAAGTGAGAGCTTGAAAGGATCTTATTGATGGTTTTAACCACCTCCCTCTTTTAATAGATGAAGAAAATGAAGGCACGGGGGAGGCGGCTCTCCAGGGTCACTCAGTGGGTCAGTGAAGGCGCCGTGCTAAGCACCCAGGGCCCGGACCCTTAGGCACTGCTTGTTCCAATGAGCTCGCGTCCCACTGTCCACTCCTAACCACAGATGTCCATGCTGGAAGGAACCCCAGGAAGTGTGTGGCCAGGGCAAGGGTTGGGGACAAGCCTGAATGCCCACTGGGGACACAAGGTCACACCAAGGAAAAGGACAGCCAGGACTTGGGGGATGACTGCCACACAGATCATTGCTGAGCACACACAGGATTTCCAGACATTCTTTTTTTTTTCTTTTTTAAGAACAGCCAGAAAATACATTGATAATGTGAAATATTCCCATTTTAAATATAGAAAGAATTCAAATTTAAAAAGAAAACACCTGAGACTCATGTGTGGCCTCTGATAAAGTCCAATCGTCCCTTTTTACAGACAAGAAAACTGAGGCACGGGGTAGTGGTCTGTAACAGGCCACAAAGAGGCAAAACCCAGGGCAGTGCAGTCATTTCTGGAGAATGCCACTTCGGGGCCAGCTGTCCTGTTGGCACTCATTATGAGATGGCATCCCATGAGAACGTGTCCTTGCGTAGCCGGCCCCAGCCCCTCCTCAGGTCTTGTGTGACTCTCCTCGGGGGACCTTAGCCTTGGCCTTCTATTACATTCTCTCTGTGGCCCACATTCCAAAAATCTCTGTAAGTGTTTTTTTTTTATCCCAACATGTCCTTTTAAGACTCCAAAGTGGGCCAGAACATTCCGAGACCCTGCTGGAGGCTGGGAAAGGCGGCAGACACCCCTGCCCTCTGCCAAGCCCTTCCCACATGCCATTCCCCTTGCCACTGGACATTCTGCCCTTTGCAGCCCAGCTCCAAACAGCACAGCTGACACCCCAGGAAAATCTCATAAAGCCAAATTAGGAACATGTCAGCGAAAGGGGAAAATGAGATCCCCGTCAGCCTGCCACCTTCCCTGGCTGGCTAAATCCATCAACAGACCATCAGCCAACAGCCCTCCCTGACCCCTCCTGCACCTGAGATGGGGTGGAGGGCAGTAAGTGAGGAGATGACACATAGCCTTGTAAAACCATTGGAGAAAATCAAGTGCTAAGATGAGCACAGCAGATAGTAAGGGCTCAGTGAGTTCCAAGCAAAGGGGGACCAAAATATATAATGGTTCATCAGGGAAATGGGCCTGGAGCTAGTCTCTAAGAATACGCAGAATTTGGGTGGAGGGAGAGATGTGGAGAGGGCCTTTAAGGTGTCAGGCAGAGTAAGCAAAGGCACATAGGTGGGACGGAGCATGACATAGCTGGGGGTGAGTGGTGGCTCTGTCGCACCAGCCAACCCAACTCCCGAGGGAGACCCTGATTATTCTGAACTTTGCTTCCTCATCTGCAGACAGGGGCTTGGGCTACAGGAGTTCAACGTTTTCTTTCTCCTTGAGCAGAAGTGCTGTGCTTTGTCTCCTAGCACCTAGGCTGTGCTTCAAAAATGAACTCTTTGTTGAATGAATGAATGAATGATTTAACAGAGCTATCAGCCTTATAAGAAGAGCATGAGAACTGATACCTGAATAAAGTAATTTAACAATTTATTTTTTTCAGTGTATTTCCCCATTGCCATTTGTGGCACCTCCATAACAACCTTGGTAGACAGAAACCATGGGTTTCATTAATTCCACGTGCCAAGTAAGGAAACCAGGGGTGGGAGCATGTTGGGAGGAGCAGCAACTTACCTGAATGGTGAGTTTGGGTGAAAGAGTTCTACCGCTCTGAGCTCCCCCCAGGGGATCTGCCTGCCTGCTAAGAGGTGCCCTGGGCCCAGCTTCTTAGGGTGGGCCTGCAGTCAGCCTGTTGGCTCTGCGTCAGGGTGGAAAAGCCTAAGCCTAGTTGACTCAGAAGATATGCTGAGCCCATCCTCCCAGGGACCCGAGCATCCCTGTCCGGATAGCACGTGTCAGAGGTGCTGATATTTTGATCTTCATCTGAACGACCTCTCCACCAATCTCCCAATTTGTTCTAAACTAAGTGGGAGAAGTACCAAAGTACTGTTTATCCTTTCCCCAAAACCCCAACAAAGATGTTAAGCAACTTGCTCCGACAATCCAAGACTTCACCTGGAGTCACCTAGCGGTCAACCTCTTACCCTTTTCAGCTGGGGGAACCTTGTCAGAGAGAGACATTTAAACAACAATGGTTTAAACCAACAATGGCTTAAAGCCTGCAGGATTCATCAGAACTATTAATATTCTCGTGTGCTCTGTGAATCTCCAAGTGGAGATAGATAAATATGCTTCATTTCCCAGTCTTATTTGACCACAGATTTTTTTCTGTCTCTCACAGGTCCATATGAAGGTCTAGTGTTCTACTGTTCCATGTTTTTGGACATGTTGCCACAGATAGCCAATTGTTTCTTGAGAGGTGCAGTGCAAAGAGACAAAAGACTTAGCTTCACCGCAAAAGGGATTGGGTGACCTTGGACAAATCCCCAAGCCTCAGTTTCTATGTCTTTCAAACAGGGATCATACGTTGATCTCATAACTTTGATGTAAGGATAAAATGAAATAACAGATATCCACAGCAGATCCTTCCCAGCAGTAAAAGTCATCACACAGGTGTATGATCTTGTACCCAAAAGGGTGTACCAGATGTGGGATTTACAAGAAAAGATCAATGGACAAGTAACTCTTTATTTGACCAAAGAACTCTCTGAGTTGCGAAAGGACTAACAAGGTTTTTTAAGGTTGCAAACCCCTGTTGACCTCTCTCCCCCAGGCTAATTTAAAAGAGAGTACAATTTTAAAGACTTCAACGTATCAGAAGCAGGTCTATTTATAAATCAAAGCTCAGGCGCAGAATTCTGTGAGTTCACCAAGGTCCTGTTATAATCTCTGGAGCCCTGCCTAGTAATCAAGACCCTGTGTCCAACACTTCTCCGTTAGGGTTTCCCTCTGAGATACTCTGTACAAGCTCCTTGCAGACTCAGTCCCTCATCCCCACATGTCCAGGCCAAGTTCATTCCAGTATTCTAGATGTCTGGGATTAGCTCCTCTCTGTGGCCAAGTTGACTGGTTACCCCCAATAATGCACTCTCTTCATGCCCCTCAGTGATAGAACTTAAGACTGCATTGCCCAGACTCCTTGCAGAGGTACAAGGGGCTGCAAGAAGAAGTTCTATCAATGGGATATGTGGGGAAGTGACATGTACCAGTTCTGGGTCAGCCTGTCCTAAATGGAAATGACATTTCTTCAATTTCCACTTTGCCTCTTCCTGTAGGTTGAAATAGTGATGTGATGGCAGGCTCCAAAGCAGCCATTTTGAACCATATGGTGAAAGTTGCGGATTGAGAATGGCAGAGCAACAAGGTGGATGGAGCCTGGGTCTCCAAAACCATGAAACTGCCATAGTAGCCCTGTTAATTATTACTGTTATCGGGGAGAAATACACTTCTGTTGTGTTAAGCCATTGTTGTCTTGGCCTTTCAGTTACAGCAGCTGAACCACTTCTCTTTGCATAACTACTTCTAACTGCTCTTTAAAACCCATGATATCTGCCCTTTCATGCCACACCACCCAGCCCAGAACATATCGCCTACACCAAATCTTGATGCACTGAATTCTATTTGATTTAACATTATTGGCACCAGTATAGAGTGTGGCAAGCACCGTGAAGGCATGAAAAGATAGTTACAGAGTTGCTTTATATGACCTTCCCTAGTTCTTGGTTGGTTTGGTGTCACTGCTATAGGTATATTCTCCCAGTGCTGTGTACCACTGCAGGGCAGGGCCAAGTCACAGACCTGTGTCACCACCGTTCATGGTGCATAACACTCAATTGAGACCAAAAGAAGCCAATGGGGAAATAAAGCCAGCCAAGGCTGGTGGGGCGTGGTAGGGGACAGTCCCGGCGCCGAACCTTTAAATACAACCTGATGTCAGAGAACTCTGACATGTAACCCAAGACAAGACCTGCTATAATAGGATCCTTCCGACGTGAAAAAATAAGGCAGGCTGACTGCCGCCACCATGGAGAGGTGACAAATATTTGCCCTTCAGTGTGAGGATGCCTGGCTGACTCTGTGCTGTCACAGGGAGACATGCACACCTGTTCCAGCTGGAGCACAGTCAACCCCAGCCAGCCACCCTCAGATAGACCAGTAGAGTACTGGGAAAGAACAGGCGATTCTATTACACAATGAAGCTGGGAGCAGCTTGGCAAGATAGAATGGACTACCTCGTAAGGTAGTGAGCTCCCTGACAGTAGAGGTAACCAAGCCAGGTGACCACTGTGGGAATGCTTTAAGAGCATTCCAACCTAAGTTTGGAGACAGAGATTGCCACGGGTGGCTTGAGGTTTTACAATATCATGATTTTTCAGACTGCAGTGCACATCTCCCCTCAACTGGCTCCATTTCAGCATTTCTCTCTAGGAGCCTACTGGTGTTCAAAGTTCTGCTATGAGGGCTTTATTCTGTGAGGGTAAGGTGCCACGATCTTCCGGAGTTGTTGGTTAAATAGAGGCGTGCTACATAATGTGGTAGTTGTTGGCTCTTTTCTGTGAATTCATTTAGTGGATCCTTCTCCTCAATAGCTTGAGCAAAGATTGTTGGAACACTGGTCACAGTAGTAGGGGTCTATGATTCAGACGCACCATTAAGGCAGGATGTGTGTGGGATCAGGGGTGCTGGTGGTGAGAGATCTGAGGGAAAAGGAGGATGTGGGAAAGTAGAAGTGGTAGGAGTACATCACCAAAAACACCCTCATCTAATTCACAGCTGAGCCCAGGGTGGCCCTACCTGGCCCAAAAGCCCAATATCAGTGCAGTATCTTCTACCTCCCAATAAAAGCCTTCCAAGGAAGCACTGGGCTAGGAGTCCAAAGACCTTCTGGTGGCCCTGGTTGGGCCACTCCCTGGCAGTGGGCTTTGGGTACGTCCCAATGTCACCTCGCAAAGCTAAGCTCCCTCAGTGCCCAAACAAGAGGAGGCATGCGCTGGTCTCCAAGGACCCTCCGATCCTGGCAGGGTCTGAGGGCAGAACCAAAGTACTAGGGTGGGCTTTGGGGTCCCCAGACCTGATTGTGAAACTCAGCTCTGCTTTCTCAGAGCCATGCCACCTTGAGCAAGTTACCTAAACTTCCTGAGCCTCAGTTCGCACATCTGTGAAATGGGAACAGTAATACTTGCTTTGAAAGATTGTTAAGATGATAAAATATGTCATTGTATTAGTTAATGCCTCAGTGGGAAATAGTGGGCTTCAACAATAAAAGGGAGCATCTGAAGGGCACGTCATCCTCTGATTGATATCGGACCGGAGTCTTCATCCTTTTCTTCAACAGGTGTTTTTTGGGCTTCTACTATATGCCAGGCACACTGAACTATACAAAGTTCAACTCTACATCATCGAACTATGCAAACACCTCTGACCTTGGACCAAGCCTGGCCTGACTGTCTATCTGACAGTCCATGAGCTCCTCAGGCCCCTCATCCTTGAATCAGCCGCACCCTGAGCTCTGAACACATCTCTCCAGTACTTCCAAGGAGCTCCAGCCTCCCACATCCCCACCAAGCTATTCCTCCCTAGGCTTCCCAATTCCAGGGAACTTAGTGGGGTACCATAAATGGGGGCCAAACTGTCGCAGGCTTACTACACACAGACTCATGACATGTCCGTATTCAGACACGTAAGAGATCATTTTCCCACAATGCTGAAGCCTAACTTCAAATCAGAATCACCTGGCAATTTAAGAAAAACATCTTGATGTGGGGTCCCACTCCTAGGAAAACCTCACTCAAGGGATCTGGGCTGGAGCTTGGGCAGTGATAGTTTGAAAGCTGGCCAGGCAATTCTAATGTGTAAGAAGCCTGTGTGAATCCAATCCTCCCTTTGCAGATGGGAAGAGGAATTCACCAAGGTCAAATTCTGCCTAGAAGCCCAGTGAGTTATTATTCTCCCTATTTTATAGACAAAGAAACTGAGGATGAGAGAGAAGAGGAGGCTTTGGGGACCCCTCCTCCCATGAATCCTCCCCACCTTGGAAAGTGTATCTCATCTCAGGGGAAGCCTCCATTGCCTTAATTAAAAGACCTGATGCCAAGGCCAAGTGCGATGTTTCAAGCCTGTAATCCCAGCACTTTGGGAGGCCAAGGTGGGTAGGATCGCTTGAGTTCATGAGTTCAAAACCAGCCTGGGAACATAGGGAGACCCAGTCGCCAGAAAACATAATAAAATTAGCTGAGTGTGGTGGTGTGTGCCTGTGGTCCTAGCTACTTGGACGGCTGAGGTGGGAGGATCACTTGAGCCTAGGAGGTTGAGGCTGCAATGAGCTGTGATCGTGCCACTGCACTGTAGCCTGGGTGACAGAGGGAGACCCTGTCTTAAAAGGAAACAAAAAACTCTTTAAGAAATTGAGTACAGATAAAAAAAACTTAATAAATTAAATAAAAATAAATAAAAGACCTGATACAAACGGAGGCCTTTCAGGCACTATGACAGGCAGGGATGGAAATTTGAGGGTAGGAAGAGGACCTTCCACCTCCCACTCATAGTGCTGCTCTTTGCCTGTCAGCGATCCATGTGTAAAGAACTTTCTATGAAGGGCACCTGCATGGCCCCACCCCACCCCAGGCAGGTGACGATGAAGGGCACCAGGCAGGTATATGAAGCTCAGAAGGCCTGGCTCCCCCACAGAGGCCTGCAGCACCCAGTACTGGGACCCAAGGCCCCTAAAGAATGGAGAGATCCCCAGCCAGGACAGAGGGGCTTGGTCCCAAGAACAGGGGGAGAACAGAAATTGTCCCCTCGTAGGCTCTTTGGCAACCACCCAGACATTTCAACTCTCCCCCTCTCCAACAACCTCCCGGCAGGTGGGCTGGGATGCAGACCCAGTTGCCAGCCTTCATCTCTCCCAGGGAGTCTGAGAAACTTACTCTGAGCTCCTACCAGGTTGGCGACACTGCTCCTTCCTTCATATGGCAACTGTGTTCAGAGGAAGCCTTGGTTACAAGAGGGCTGCTCCCTGGAGTTGCATGCATGGAAGGACTGAAGTCCCTTCCTCACATCCTCCCCCATCACTGGGCGTCTCCCCAGAGTGGTATGCACTGGCTGTGGTGTCTGTCCTTTACTGCTCATGGTGGCCAGCTTGGGACCAGAAGTCAAGGTCGTCATCCCCCCAACATCCTTCCCGCACTACTGCTCTACCCAGAGGTAGGGGAGAGGTTGTGGGGTCAGATAGCGTCTGGCATGAAGGCCTGCTGGGCCACTAACTGCTGTGTGCCCTAAGCTTGTTACTTTAGGTCCCTGAGCATCAGTTTCCTGATCTATAAAATGGGCACAAGCAACACTACTTCTTAGGGGCACTGCAGCCATCTACATATTTAAGTATGTGCCTAGCACATAGCAGGTTCCCAGTAAGTAGGAATCTCCATTCTTCCTCTCTTCCCTGTAGCTTAAAACACTGGTTCCGGGAAAGATCAGGGTTTTTTTTTTTTTTCCAAATTTTATTTTGAATTTTTTCAACTTAAGTACATACTGCAGGAAGAAGACAACAAACTCTCATATACTTCTCACCAAGATTCACCAATTTAACATTTTGCCATTTTTGCCTTATCTCTATCTATTTACACACATCGCGATTGCTATTATTATGATTATTCCCTTTACCCTGAATGGCTTCAGCATGCATTTCCTAAAAACAAGGATATTTTCTCATACAACCACATCCACAAACTCAGGAGACTTAACAAAGTCATGAGCTAGTGTACACGTGACCTTTACTTTTTGTCAACTGTCCCTCTCGAGTCCTTTCTGGTCCACCATCCCTTCCAGGACCAGGCCTGGTATCTGGTCATCATGGTCTCTTTAGTCTGGAACAGTTCCTGCATCTTTCTTTGTCTTTCATGACCTTGACATTTGTAAAGAGTGCAGACCAGCTGTTTTGTAGAGTGTCCCTCACTTGGGCCATGTCTGATGCTGTTTCTTCATGATTAAGTTCAGGTCATGAACATTGGGCAGGAAAATCACAGACAGGGTGCCAAATCCTTCTCAGGGCAGTCTGCTGCGGGCCCATCTATTCACCCCTCGCAGGAGATGTTAAGCTTGAGTAACTTTAAGTTGAGGCGGTGTCCAGAGCCTTCTCAACTGCACACTTGCCACTTTTCCTGTGATCACATGTTTAACTCTGGGCTCTAGAGTCAAACAGAGCTGGGTTGTGTCTGGACTTCCACATTTACCAGTTGTGTGACCCTGGCCAAATTATGTGACTTCTCTGAACTTGTGAAACAGAAACTTCAGTCCTACCTCTCAGGGTAGTTTGGAGGAGTGAATGAGAGCACCTATGTGAATGTTCGGTATAGTGGCCGGACACACTTGGGGTGCCTGGAGAATGTTAGCTATTATTACTCCTACCACCCTGTAATACTCCTCAAGCCCCGACAGTCTGAACCTGGCTTGGGTGCAGGAAGCTGTTGGATCATTTTTGGTACATACCGTGGATATCCACTGAGCATCTGCTCAAGGCTTAGGAGGTATGGAGGGAAATTAGAGGTCAGAAAGACCCACTCTGATGGAAGGAGCTCCAGGAAACAGCAGCAGAGGAACCAAATGCCAGGCGAGCTGTTGTGATGTGACCTGAACTCAGAGAGGCAGCTAGGGGCAGTCAAGAGTGCCTGTGGAAAGTCAAATAAACCCTGGGAATGGAAGGTAGAGCCATTGGCCATTAGCCAAGGTAGATCCATGGCCACGAGGCTAGTGTCAACTTTGGGATCCATTCAGCCGGAATTGGTGTCCCATCTTCTCTGTGAATTAGCTCTGAGGCCTTGAGCAAGTCAAATGACCTCTCTGAGTCCAGTTTTGTCTTCTGTGAAATGAGGATAATACTACATCTCTCATACAGTGGTTGTAAGGGTGATAAGATTGATGTATGTAAAGGGTTTGGCACATGGTAAGTGGTCAAAAACAAAGCACGCATACTGACCACCTAGGCCAGGATCACAGTTCTAATGTCACTTTTTTGAGAAAACCCCTGACTGTCTATGATGGTTAATACTGAGTATCAACTTGACTGGATTGACGGATAGAAAGTATGAATCCTGGGTGTGTCTGTGTGGGTATTGCCAAAAGAGATTAACATTTGAGTCAGTGGTGGGGAAGGCAAATCCACCCTAAGTTTGGTGGGCACGATCTAATCAGCTTTCAGTGAATATAAAGCAGGCAGGAAAACATGAGAGAGATGAGACTGGCCTAGCCTCCCAGCCTACATCTTTCACCCATGCTGGGCACTTCCTGCCCTTGAACATCGGACTCCAAGTTCTTCAGTTTTGAGACTGGCACTGGCTCTCCTTGTTCCTCAAGCTTGCAGACAGCCTATTGTGGAACCTTGTGATCGTGAAAGTTAACACTTAAACTCCCATGTTTATATATATGTGTGTGTGTGTGTATATATGTGTGTGTGTATATATGTATATACACACACATATATAAACATGGGAGTTTCTTAAGTGTGTGTGTATATATATGTGTGTGTATATATGTATATGTATATATGTATACACACACACACACACATATATCCTATGAGTTCTGTCCCTCTAGAGAACCCTGACTAGTACACTACCCATCCCTGGAAGAGAGTATCAGCTTCCCCTGAAATGCTCTCAGCATCTTGTCCTCTCACACTTAGTGGAGACTACATTGGTCCAAACTTCCTGGAGGACATTTTGACAAACAGGGACTTCGCCGATCAATGATCTTAGTTGTAGACAACAGAATACACTTGCTTACTTTAAGCAGAAAGAAATTTATTAGGAGACTAGATAGCTTGCAGACTCATCAGGAGGTAGAAGTAATGCATCCTAGGCTGGGCTTCCAGGAATGAGTTCCAAAAACACAATGCCGGCCTGGCTGCCAACAGAGCTGCTGCCTCTGCCTCGATCACAAAGTTCCAGAACAGGAATGATCACCATAACTCTTGGCTCCAGAGCCATGCCCCTCTGTTCTGAACTGTGCTAGCAAAATGGGGGCCCCACCCCCCTGCCGTTCCCCTGCATCACTAGCTTTGACTCACACTTGCAGAAGTTCATCTCATTAGCAGAGCCTAAATCGTATCTAGAATCCATGCTGAAGGGAGGTCTCAGTTGTTAGCTGTCTCATATCTAGACATCCTAAGAGGAGGTGGAATATGTTTTGAACTAGCCAAGCCGACAAATCAAGAGCCATAAAAAATGTTCCACCCTTTGGTCTGCCAAATGCCCTCCTAGAAATCCACATGAAGGAAATGGAGATATAAGCATGTTTTGTGTATGAAGTGGAAGGAAAGGAGGAATGAGAGAGGGAAGGGAGAGAGTAAACAAGATCCAGGAACAAGGGGATTGATTAAATAAATGTTAGAACATTCCTGTGAAAGAATTTGTTGGCCAATAAAAATGAAGTTTTTGTATCGTATGTTCTCACTTATAAGTGGGAGCTAAGCTATGAGGAAGCAAAGGCATAAGAATGACACGATGGACTTTGGGAACTCAGGGGCAAAGAGCAGGAAGGGGTGAGGGATAAAAGACTACAAATAGGGTGCAGTATATACTGCTGGGGTGATGGGTGCACCAAAATTTCACAAATCACCACTAAAGAACCTACTCATGTGGTCGGGCATGGTGGCTCACGCCTGTAATCCCAGCACTTTGGGAGGCCAAGGCAGGTGGATCATGAGGTCAGGAGATTGAGGCCATCCTGGCTAACACAGTGAAACTCTGTCTCTACTAAAAATACAAAAAATTAGCCAGGCATGGTGGTGGGCGCCTGTAGTCCCACCTACTCACGAAGCTGGGGCAGGAGAATCACTTGAACCCCGGAGGCAGAGCTTGCAGTGAACCGAGATTGTGCCACTGCACTCCAGCCTGGGCAACAGAATGAGACTCTGTCTCAAAAACAAAACAAACAAACAAAAGCACCTACTCATATCTACTCACATAACCAAACACAACCTGTTCCCCAAATAACCTATGGAAATTTTAAAAATTTTAAAAATAAAAGAATAGGAAAATAAAAAAGAGACTTTTGAATAATTTTAGAATTTACGATGACATAGTATTAAGCCAAAAAAGATTTTAAAAACCAAACTGTATGTATAGTATGATGTCAGTTTTATAAAAGGACACATATATGCAGAGAACAATGTTGAAGGAAGTGGCTCAAAGATGTTTATTGCAGTGTGACTGGAATCACATGGGATTTTAAAAATTTTCTCATTCATACTGTTCTATAGCATCTATACGTTCTACCAAGAAGATGCATTACTTTTGTAATTAGTTATAGTAGAAATTGAATGATGATAATACAAAAGGAAGATATTCTCATCTCTCACATTCACACACACACACACAAACGCCTTTGCCTTGTTGACTCCAGATGGCCGAGCGAGTCTGTGAAACTCCCAAGGGACCCGATTAGAGTCAGGGTTTGGGGAGGAGGAGTAACGGCTAACGGTCAATAAGGGAGAATGAGGTCTAATTATGGAGGGTGGGCAGGGATCATCTCCGACTTATGTGGCATGTAACTGGATATCAATAAATATTTCCATACCTTCATAGAGAAATGGCCAAAGGGCTTGAAAGCAGTTGGTTCACAGAAAAAGGAAAACAGGTGACTTTGAAACAGATGAAAAGATACCCAGCCTCCATCAAAATCAAAGAAATGCAAAATAAAACAAGAGCTATTTTTCACTTAGCAGACTGGCAAAGATCACAACGTTTGATGAGGACACGGGGTGACTGGAACAGAGGGAGGAAGGTCTGCCCCGCCCTGCAGGGGGATTTGTTGTGTCAGTCAGGTGATGGAACACAGGTGCCCTTTGATCCAGCCACTTTGCTTCTAGTTTGTCCTCCAGATATAATTGTGCATTGCCCATGTGCAAAAGGGGTATGTGCAAGGGTGTCTGTAGTGGTATTGCTTTTCTTGACAAAAGACTCAAAGCCAAGTCTTTAGCTGGGGTCTAATTAAATAAACCATGGTGCACTCATACAATGGAACATTGTACTAACAAGGAGTAATCTCAGAGATATATTTTTAAGTGATAAAATCAAGGTGAAGAGCAAAGTATATAATGTCCTATTTTAGTAAGAAAAATATTTATACCTATCATTTGATATGTAAAGCATATTTCTGATGTCCCTGAAGATGGAGGATTGGGGGTCCGAGTTAGATTCACTATGCACTGTTCCTACTTTTGTACCATTATTTAATCATGTTCAAGTTGGTATAATATATTTTCAATTTCAATGTGTAATTAAAAATGGATAAATACTTGTTGAATTAACAATTAGGCTAGAAAGCTACAGAGAAGTATTTGAACGTGATGAGAAGAGCCATAGGGAGCCATTGATGGCTCTTGAGCAGGGGGTGCAGCATAAGAGTGTATTTAACTAGGAGAGTTCAATAGAATAGCAAGGAGAGGTTGAGAGCAGAGAGTGGAGCCTGGCAAGGCAGACCAACTTAAGGCATCAAAGTCCCCAGGCATCAAAGTCACCACCTGGGGGACGGTAGGAAGGGTTACTCTCTGAGTTGCCCCTTTCATCCCACTCGGCCTGGCTGATTCTCTGTGTTCCCATTTCCCTCTCATGTCCACAGGTTTCCCTGGTTATTTATGGAATAATTTTCCGCCTTCCAGCAGTGCAGATCTGTAATTTTTTAACCAGAACCTCTGTATTACCATTCTCACTTTCATCTGCCAAGTTAGATTTCCTTGTCTTCCCCCTCACTTCCAGGCTTGCATTGCCCTGACACACAGCCTCTTCACTCATTTTACCAGACTCACCCCTGGCTCTCCAATGCAGGGAGACCACCGTCCCAGACAAAAAGGCTGGGGACCCACAGAGTCTACCTTGGAGCTGTCCCTGAGGTCAGTATGGGGGAACCAGCCCTCTCAGAGTAACTCTCCCAAATAATCCCAGTCCTGCTGCAGTTACGTGTCCTGGTTTGTAAAATGTGAAAGCTGGGGTCTAGAGAGAAAGTGTGGATTATGTGTGAGTCATCGGGGCAGGATCAGAACTCAAGTCCATCCTTTTGGGTTTCCATACAAGCAGCTGGTGTGATGTTCCAGCTCCCCAAGCCCCAAAAGAGTAAAGACTATGAAGATGCAGGGGCTCTCTCCTCTTCCCTGCAACCCCTTGTCAATTTTCTTCTTCTCCTGTCAGCTCCATCCCCTCTCACACTCAGTGCCCCTGAGACCCCTGCATGGTCCCAAACCTGCCCCTTCAGGGCCTGTATTAGGTCAGGTTCCCTGAAAGAAGCAGAGCTTGACACAGCCACTTGGAAGCACATGGTTTTGGGGACAGTGCTCTGCAGGAGAAATTTCTCTATGGGAGAGTCTGGGAAGAAGCTGCGCTGAGCCTGGGAGAAAGGAGGTGGTCTCCGGGAAAGGCTGTCCCCAGTGCATCTCAGCGCACGTAACAGAGAGAGGATGGGAGAGCCACACCTCCTTGCTAAGCTACACTTCTGTGAAAAAATGCCCTTTTGGTCCCGGCCCTGATTTCCTCCAGGGAACTGGTAACCACTTGACTAATTCATTTTACCAGCTCCAGCCCAGAAAACGACTGGCTTCTAACAGCCCACAGGCTCCTGCCCTGCGGCCACTCCCCACCTCAGGACAGCCAACATCTGACCCAAACCCTGTGCCTTACCCAGGCGCTTCCAACTTACACAACTTCCCTTGAGGACACAGAAGAGTCACTTCCTGCTCCCCAAAGGCTTGGGGCCAAAGCCCAGCTTGACATTTAAAATCACTTATGGGTTTTTTTCCTTTAAAATTCATGGTAACTTAGTATTCCACGATAACCCCTTATTATACTCTTAACATCAGAAGCGTAAGATGGTTATTCTCTGTTCTTTTGAAAAAAGTCTTCTATTAACAGGACAATAACACATGGACTCTCAAATGCTAGGCATAGCACATTGTCCTTTAATTGGGCTCAAGTCTCTCACTGGAGGCCTGCAGCATTCGACTGGGGTATGGACTGTGATATGAGGGATGGAAGATCAGGAGCACCTCAGCCCTGTGGTCAGCCCATTCCGCTGCTCCCACAGGGACCTTGGGCTTCCCTGATTCTCCCCTCTAGAGGCCACCTGCTGCCAGCTCATCAAAGGGACCCTACCCTGTGGACACCTCCCTGTTCACTCCTTCACCTCTCCTGACCACACCGTCCCCACACCCCCAAACAGGCAGTGCTCCCCTCTTCCTGGCCTTCAGCCTGGCTCAGCCATTCTGTTTCTCGGCCCTTCTAGGAGGAGCCTCCTGGCTCACCTCCAGTGGACCCTTAGGCCTGCCGTGAGATATATTACAAATGGCCTCCCTCCCGATGTCAGCTCTGCTAGCCTCAGAATGAGGTTTTAATGAGTTTTAAGCTCCAGAAAGAAGGAATATGAGTTTGGGGAGGAAAGAAGGTATAGTGGGGCAGGAGGGTGGAGGGTTGCTGGTGGAGGATAGTAGGGTTTGAAAGGGAAGAAAAATACCTAGTCTGCCTCACTGCACCTTAATTGATGTACTTATTTTAATTTAAAATGCTGTTTTAAATTATTTACCATGGAGTAGAACGTATGCTCTTGGAGATACTCCAAATTCTCAGCCTCGGCACTGCTGACATTTGGGGCTGGATATTTCTTTGTTGGAGACCGTCCTGTGCATTGTAGGATGCTAGCAGCATCCCTGGCCTCGTCCGACTTAGATGCCATGAGCACCACCTCCTCCAGTTGTGACAACCAAAAATGCCTCTAGACTTTGCCAAATGTCTCCTGCAGGGCAAAATCACTCCTGCCTTAGAACCACTGGTGTAGTTTCCTGTGTGTCCTAGCACAGTTCCATGTACCAGCAGGCGGAAAGGATAGGAGCCCTTTTATTGATCTTCACCTACAGTTATAATGGGGAATTTCTAGCATCATGGGGAAACATATGTTGGTTTGGCACTCTCTATGTCACAGTACAGAGACCTCTATTTTGTCACGTGTCCCCTCCCAGAAAACCTGAAACTAGAACCCAGGCCTGAAGTACTTTCAAAATTCTGAGATTCTCGGCCTCCATCTAACCTGAATTTTTTTTCTTCGTTCTTGGATTTTTCACCCAGAACTGCCAACTGCTTCTACCTCTTAGACTCTTTTATTGTTAGGTCTGCAAGGGCAACAAAAAGCCTCAAAGTGTTTCCGGGACATCAAATAGCCCTTCTTAAATTAAAAAGAAAGACATGCAGGTGCAGGGCAGGGTGGGGGGACACCCTCCAGCCATTTTATTTTCTTGCACAAGTGAATTAGACACACATGGAATTTTTCCTTTTGACAGGGCACTATTTTAAGACATAAAGTGAATGTCCTTAAAATATGTCCCAGCCTTTCACGGCCACCTAGGTTCCTAGAAGAATTGGTCTGTGTGTTGCCAGTTGCACAGGGTGTAGCCTAGGATTGTGAGGAAGTCTGTTGGCCAATGAGGAAGAACCCTGAACAGCATAGCCCAGGACATCTGAGTGTATAGATATTTCACCGAGGGCTGGAGTGGTCAGGAGACACTTTGAAAGAAAGCAAAGAATGAATATTTTTGCAGTTGCAACAGTTTCTGGATGTGAGATGCACTTGTATCCCTCTGGGTCTTTGCTCAAGCTGTTCTTGATATCTAGAAAGTTCTACCTCTCTAATGTACTTTCTGTTCCCTAAATATTCCAATTGTACCTCAAAATCTTACCTTCCTCTTTCCTAGTGAAATAATCAGACAAGTGAGCAAAGATATGTATAACTCTGTATGTAGTATATAGTGGTGAAAAGCTAGAAATAGGCTAAAATGTCCAGTAATAGGAACTAGTTCAATAAATGACTGTGTGGTCATACAATGAAAAATCATTCAGCCATACAGAATTGTAGACAAGAATGACTATTGACTTGATTAGATTGAAAGAAGTTAAAAACAGTGTATATAATCCTGTTTTAAAATGTCTATATAGAACTCTGGAAAGGTGATAGAGTAGGAAGAAGGAGGGATCTGTTTCCCCATCTAGATAACAATTGCACTGCCAGAATTTGTCTGGTACAACTATTTTGAAACTCTGGAGTCTATTGAAGGCTTGCAACTTCCAGGGGAAGGCTTGGATGGTAAATTGCAGTTAATTTTGGTTAATTTCAGGTCTTAGCTCCCAAGCAACTACCCAGCCCCCATCCTGATCCCAATGGCAGGCAGTTGTGCACATGTCCCTGGAGCCGCTTGATCACAGCTTATTGAAACCAGGGTGAGCAAAAATGACCTTGTCTTCCAAATATGAGGGTCTGCACTCCAATCTTTAATTGATGCTTCTGATCATGGAGGTACAGACACAGAGGCAAGCAGCCATTATTGTTGCACCTCCCCTTGTTGCTGCAAGCCCCTCCAACCCAGGCTGAAGCAATTTCCGGAGGAATTAAAGGGCTGGTGCCTTTCTCCCCTTTTAATTATCTTCCTCCTTTTTGGGAGCCAGATAGGAAAGACTAGGACATCTAAAGCAACTGCATTCAAGGGGGAAAGTGGAAAGTAATTGCACATACACAGGGAAAGGTGTAGGCTCAGAAAAAAGAAGACCTTAAGTTTACACCCCAGGCCAATCCTCAGCATACAACAATGAAAAAATAATAAACAGAAAACCAGAAAAACCTGGGAAAGGGGGAAATTTTATTTCTACAGTTATTACATTATTGAATTAAAATGTCCAATTTTCAACAATGAAAACATCACAAAGCATACAGAGAAATAAGAAAGTATAGCCCATTTAAAGGGAAAAGTAAATTAACAGAAACTGTCACTGAGAAAGGCCAGACCAGATAGCAGACCTACTAAATAAAAACGTATTTTAAAACTTTCTTAAAGATGTCCAAAAAACTAAAGGAGGTTGTGGAGAAAGTGGAGAAAATAGTGTATGAACAAAATGTAAATATTAATAAAAAGATAGAAAAATTTATAAAGACACCAAAAAGAAATTCTAGAACTGAAAAATGCAGTAAGTGAAATGAAAAATTTACTAGGTGATTCAAATACATATTTGAGTGGCAGAAGAAATAATGAGTAAACTTGGAGATAGGACAACTGAAATAGAAGAAAAAAAATTGAAAAAAAATGAACATAGTCTAAGGTTCCTGTGAGACACCATCAAGCAGATCAACAAACACATTGATGCAGTCCGGAAGAAGAGAGAAAAGGGAAGAAATAATGTCCAAAAACATCCCAAGTTTGATGAAAGTCATGAATATAAACATCCAAGAAGCTTAACAAACTCCAAGTAGGATGAACTCAGAGACCCACACCAAGATGCAACATAATCAAACTGACAAAAGATGAAGACAAAGAAAAAGTTTTGAATGCAACCAGAGAGAAGCAACTCATCATGTACAAGAGATCCTCAAGATTAACAATGGATTTCTCATCAGAGACTTTGGAGGCCACAGGAAAGTGGACTTGAAATATTCAAAGCTCTAGAAGAAAAAAAATTGTCAACTAATAATCCTACATCTAGCAAAACTGTCCTTCAAAAGTGAGGGAGACATTAAAACATTCCAAACTAAACAAAAACTGAGAAAATCTGTTACTACTAGACCTGCTCTACAAGAAATGCTAAAAAAAAAAAAAAAAAAAAAAATCCTGCAGCTTTAAATGAAAAGATGCTAGACAGTAGACAATAACTCACAGCCATATAAAGAAATAAAGATCTCAGTAAAGGTAAATACCCAGGCAATTAGAAAAGCTAGTATTATTGTAACAACAGTCTGTATCTCCACTTTTTGTTTTCTACATGATTTAAGAGACCAATAAAATTTTTTTAAAGTATTAGTCTAACAGCTAAAAACTGTAATTTTGGTTTATTGTACCACATCTTGTTTTTTATATAATTTAAGAAATTGTGCATTAAAAATAATTATTAGCTCACATTTCAGGATATGCAATGTATAAAATTATAACTACGTGATATCAATAACTGAAAAGGGTGGGGACAGAACTGTACAGAAACGAAGTTTTGTGTTTTATGGAAGTTAAGGTCCAATAAATTCAAGTTAAAGTGTTGTAACTTTAGGATGTTAAGTATAATCCCTGTGGTAACCACAAAAAAGAGGCATAGAATGCACACCCCAAAGAAGAAAAGTGAATTAAAACATTTCACATCAAAATCATTTAAACACAGAAGAAGTTAGTAATACAAAAAATAAAGGCTGAAAACACACCACAAGGCATTAGAAAATAGTAAAATGACCAAAATAAGTCCCTCCTTATCAATAATTACTTTAAATGTAAATAGACTAAACTCACTAATGAAAATACAGATATTGGCAGAATAGAAAATATCCTCCAAGGATATGCTGTCTATAAGACTCATTTTAGATCCAGACATAAATTGACTGAAAGCAAAAGGATAGAAAAAGAAAAATAATGCAAACAAAAATCAAAAGAGAGCAGAGGAGGTTATACTAATATTAGACAAAATAGACTTGAATTCAAAAAGGTTTATCAGAGACAGACACATATTAATAAAAAGATTCAATACAACATGAAGATATAACAATTATGCGTATAGTGTTATATCATTATATCAGGCTATCAAAATATATGAAGCAAAAATTAACAGAATTAAAGGGAAAATAGACAGCTCGACAATAATTGTTGGGGACTTCAATACTCCACTCTCAATAATGAGTAGAATGAGACAGAAGAATGAGACTCGTGAGGCTGAGGCAGGAGAATGGCGTGAACCCGGGAGGCAGAGCTTGCAGTGAGCTGAGATCCAGCCACTGCACTCCAGCCCGGGTGACAGAGCAAGACTCTGTCTCAAAAAAAAAAAAAGGAAAAATGGGAAATTCACAAATTTGTGAAAATTAAACAACACACTCTTAAACAACCAATAGATCACAAATGAAATCACAATGGAAACTGGAAAATATTTAAAGACAAATGAAAACAAAAACACAACATACCAAAAGTTATGAGAAGCAAAGGTAATGCTAAGGGGAAATTTTATAGCTATAGCTATAAGGGCTTATATGAAAAAACACAAAAGATCTCAAATTAACAACTTAACTTTACAACTTGAGAAACTAGAAAAAGAACAAATTAAATCCAAAACTAGCAGAAGGAAGAAAATAGAAATCAGAACAGAGATAAATAAAACAGAAAAACAAGAGAGAAAATAAACAAAACCAAAAGTTGGTCCTTTATTTTTATTTTTTTTATTTTTTTATTTTTATTTTTTATTATTATTATACTTTAAATTCTAGGGTACATGTACACAACGTGCAGGTTTGTTACATATGTATACATGTGCCGTGTTGGGTTGCTGCACCCATTAACTTGTCATTTACATTAGGTATATCTCCTAATGCTATCCCTCCACCCCACGACAGACGCTTGTGTGTGATGTTCACTGCCCTGTGTCCAGGTGTTCTCATTGCTCAGTTCCCAACTATGAGTGAGAACATGTGGTGTTTGGTTTTCTGTCCTTGTGATAGTTTGCTCAGAATGATGGTTTCCAGCTTCATCCATGTCCCTACAAAGGACAAGAACTCATCCTTTTTTATGGCTGCATAGTATTCCATGGTGTATATATGCCGCATTTTCTTAATCCAGACTATCACTGACGGACATTTGGTTTTGTTCCAAGTCTTTGCTATTGTGAATAGTGCTGCAATAAACATATGTGTGCACGTGTCTTTATAGTAGCATGATTTATAATCCTTTGGGTATATACCCAGTAATGGGATTACTGGGTCAAATGGTATTTCTAGTTCTAGATCCTTGAGGAATTGTCACACTGTCTTCCACAATGGTTGAACTAGTTTACACTCCCACCAACAGTGTAAAAGCATTCCTATTTCTCCTCATCCTCTCCAGCACCTGTTGTCTCTTGACTTTTTAATGATTGCCATTCTAACTGGTGTGAGATGGTATCTCGTGGTCTTGATTTGCATTTCTCTGATGACCAGTGATGATGAGCATTTTTTCATGTGTCTGTTGGCCGCATAAATGTCTTCTTTTGAAAAGTGTCTGTTCATATCCTTCACTCACTTTTTGATAGGGTTGTTTGACTTTTTCTTGTAAATTTGTTTAAGTTCCTTGTAGATTCTGGATATTAGCCCTTTGTCAGATGGGTGGATTGCAAAAATTTTCTCCCATTCTGTAGGTTGCCTGTTCACTCTGATGGCAGTTTCTTTTGCTGTGCAGAAGCGCTTTAGTTTAATTAGATCCCATTTGTCTATTTTGGTTTTTGTTGCCATTGCTTTTGGTGTTTTAGTCATGAAGTCCTTGCTCATGCCTATGCCCTGAATGGTATTGCCTAGGTTTTCTTCTAGGGTTTTTATAAACATTTAAGTCTTTAATCCATCTTGAATTAATTTTTGTATAAGGTGTAAGGAAGGGATTCAGTTTCAGCTTTCTACAGATGGCTAGCCAGTTTTCCCAGCTCCATTTATTAAGTAGGGAATCCTTTCTCCATTTCTTGTTTTTGTCAGGTTTTTCAAAGATCACATGCTTGTAGATGTGTGGTGTTATATCTGAGGCCTTTGTTCTGTTCCATTGGTCTATATCTCTACACAGGCTCTTTCTTGGTTCCATATGAACTTTAAAGTAGTTTTTTCCAATTCTGTGAAGAAAGTCACTGGTAGCTTGATGGGGATGGCATTGAATCTATAAATTACCTTGGGCAGTATGGCCATTTTCATGATATTGATTCCTCCTATCCATGAGCATGGAATGTTCTTCCATTTGTTTGTGTCCTCTTTTATTTCATTGAGCAGTAGTTTGTAGTTCTCCTTGAAGAGCTCCTTCACATTCCTTTTAAGTTGGATTCCTAGGTATTTTATTCTCTTTGAAGAAATTGTGAATGTGAGTTCACTCACAATTGGTTCTCTGTTTGTCTATTATTGGTGTATAGGAATGCTTGTGATTTTTACACATTGATTTTGTATCTTGAGACATTGCTGAAGTTGCTTATCAGCTTAAGGAGATTTTGGGCTGAGACGATGGGGTTTTCTAAATATACAATCATGTCATCTGCAAACAGGGACAATTTGACTTCCTCTTTTCCTAATTGAATACCCTTTATTTCTTTCTCTTGCCTGATTACCCTGGCCAGAACTTCCAACACTATGTTGAATAGGAGTGGTGAGAGAGGGCATCCCTGCCTTATGCCAGTTTTCAAAGGGAATGCTTCCACTTTTTACCCATTCAGTATAATATTGGCTGTGGGTTTGTCATAAATAGCTCTTATTATTTTGAGATACGTTCCATCAATACCTAGTTTATTGAGAGTATTTTGCATGAAGCACTGTTGAATTTTGTCAAAGGCCTTTTCTGCATCTACTGAGATAATCATGTGGTTTTTGTCTTTGGTTCTGTTTATGTGATGGATCACGTTTATTGATTTCCGTATGTTGAACCAGCCTTGCATCCCAGGGATGAAGCCAACTTGATCATGGTGGATAAGCTTTTTGATGTGCTGCTGGATTCAGTTTGCCAGTGTTTTATTGAGGATTTTTGCATCAATGTTCATCAAGGATATTGGTCTAAAATTCTCTTTTTTTGTTGTGTCTCTGCCAGGCTTTGGTATCAGGATGATGCTGGCCTCATTAAATGAGTTAGGGAGGATTCCCTCTTTTTCTATTGATTTGACTAGTTTCAGAAGGAATGGTACCAGCTCCTCTTTGTACCTCTGTTAGAATTCGGCTGTGAATCCATCTGGTCCTGGACTTTTTTTGGTTGGTAGGCTATTAATTGTTGCCTTAATTTCACAGCCTGTTATTGGTCTATTCAGAGATTCAATGTCTTCCTGGTTTAGTCTTGGGAGGGTGTATGTGTCCAGGAACTTATCCATTTCTTTTAGATTTTCTAGTTAATTTGCGTGGAGGTGTTTATAGTATTCTCTGATGGTAGTTTGTATTTCTGTGGGATTGGTGGTGATATCCCCTTTATCAATTTTTATTGTGTCTATTTGATTCTTCTCTCTTTTCTTCTTTATTAGTCTTTTTTTTTTTTTTTTTTTTTTTTTTTGAGACGGAGTCTCACTCTGTCACCCAGGCTGGAGTGCAGTGGCATGACCTCCGCTCACTGCAAGCTCCGCCTCCCGGGTTCATGCCATTCTCCTGCCTCAGCCTCCCGAGTAGCTGGGACTACAGGCGCCCGCCACCACGCCCAGCTAACTTTTTTTGTATTTTTAGTAGAGATGGGGTTTCACCGTGTTAGCCAGGGTGGTCTCGATCTTCTGACCTCGTGATCCACCCACCTCGGCCTCCCAAAGTGCTGGGACCACAGGCGTGAGCCACCACACCCAGCCTCTTTATTAGTCTTGCTAGTGGACTATCTATTCAGTTAATCTTTTCAAAAAAACAGCTCCTAGATTCATTGATTTTTTTAAGGGTTTTTTGTGTCTCTATCTCCTTCAGTTCTGCTCTGATCTTAGTTATTTCTTGCCTTCTGCTAGCTTTTGAATTAGTTTGCTCTTGCTTTCTAGTTCTTTTAATTGTGATGTTAGGATGTCGATTTTAGATCTTTCCTGCTTTCTCTTGTGGGCGTTTAGTGCTATAAATTTCCCTCTACACACTGCTTTAAATGTGTCCCAGAGATTCTGGTACATGGTGTCTTCGTTCTCATTGGTTTCAAAGACCATCTTTATTTCTGCCTTCATTTCGTTATGTACCCAGTAGTCATTCAGGAGCAGGTTGTTCAGTTTCCTTGTAGTTGTGTGGTTTTGAGTGAGTTTCTTAATCGTGAGCTCTAATTTGATTGCACTGTGGTCTGAGAGACAGTTTGTTGTGATTTCTGTTTTTTTACATTTGCTGAGGAGTGTTTTACTTCCAACTGTGTTGTCAATTTTGGAATAAGTGTGATGTGGTGCAGAGAAGAATGTATATTCTATTGATTTGGGGTGGAGAATTCTGTAGATGTCTATTAGATCTGCTTGGTGCAGAGCTGAGTTCAAGTCCTGGATATCCTTGTTAACCTTCTGTCTCATTGATCTGTCTAATATTGACAGTGGGGTGTCAAAGTCTCCCATTATTATTGTGTGGGAGTCTAAGTCTCTTTGTAGGTCTCTAAGGGCTTGCTTTATGAATCTGGGTGTTCCTGTATTGGGTGCATATGTATTTAGGATAGTTAGATATTCTTGTTGAATTGATCCCTTTACCATTACGTAATGGCCTTCTTTGTTCTTTTTATCTTTGTTGGTTTAAAGTCTGTTTTATCTGAGACTAGGATTGCAACCCCTGCTTTTTTTTTTTTTTTTTTTTTTGCTTTCCATTTGCTTGGCAGATCTTCCTCCATCCCTTAATTTTGAGCCTATGCATGTCTCTGCACGAGAGATGGGTCTCCTGAATACAGCACACTGATGGGTCTTGACTCTTTATTCAATTTGCCAGTCTGTGTCTTTTAATTGGGGCATTTAGCCCACTTACGTTTAAGGTTAATATTGCTATGTGTTAATTTGATCCTGTCATTATGATGTTAGCTGGTTATTTTACCCATTAGTTGATGCAGTTTCTTCCTAGCATCGATGGTCTTTACAATTTGGCATGTTATTGCAATGGCTGGTACCAGTTATTCCTTTCCATGTTTAGTGCTTCCTTCAGGAGCTTTTGTAAGGGAGGTGTGGTGGTGACAAAATCTCTCAGCATTTGCTTGTCTGTAAAGGATTTTATTTCTCCTTCACTTATGAAGCTTAGTTTGGCTGGATATGAAATTTTTGGTTGAATATTCTTTTCTTTAAGAATGTTGAATATTGGCCCTCACTCTCTTCTGGCTTGTAGAGTTTCTGCCAAGAGATCCGTTGTTAGTCTGATGGGCTTCCCTTTGTCAGTAACCCAACCTTTCTCTCTGGCTGCCCTTAACACTTTTTCCTTCATTTCAACCTTGGTGAACCTGACAATTGTGTGTCTTGGGGTTGCTCTTCTCAAGGAGTATCTTTGTGGTGTTCTCTGTATTTCCTGAATTTGAATGTTGACCTGCCTTGTTGGGTTGGGGAAGTTCTCCTGGATAATATCCTGGAGAGTGTTTTCCAGCTTGGTGTCACTCTCCCCATCACTTTCAGATACACCAGTCAAACGTAGATTTGGTTTTTTCACATAGTCCCATATTTATTGGAAACTTTGTTGGTTTCTTTTTACTCTTTTTTTTCTAAACTTCTCTTCTCACTTCATGTCATTAATTTGATCTTCAATCACTGGTACCCTTTCTTCCACTTGATCAAATCGGCTACTGAAGCTTGTGCATGTGTCATGTAGTTCTCGTGCCATGGTTTTCAGCTCCATCCAGTCATTTATGGTTTTCTCTACCTTGTTTATTCTAGTTAGCCATTCATCTAATCTTTTTTCAAGGTTTTTAGCTTCCTTGTATTGGGTTTGAACATCCTTCTTTAGCACGGAGAAGTTTATTACTGACCTTCTGATACCTACTTCTGTCAACTCGTCAAAGTCATTCTCCATCCAGCTTTGTACTGTTGCTGGCGAGAAGCTGCGATTCTTTGGAGGAGAAGAGGTGCTCTGGATTTTAGAATTTTTAGCTTTTCTGCTCTGGTTTCTCCCATTTTTGTGGTTTTACTTACCTTGGGCCTTTGATGAGGGTGACCTACCATCATCAATTTTGGTGTGGATGTCCTTTTTGTTGATATTGATGCTATTCCTTTCTGCTTGTTAGTTTTCCTTCTAACAGTCAGGTCCCTCAGCTACAGGACTGTTGGAGTTTGCTGGAGGTCCCCTCCAGACCCTGTTTGCCTGGGTATCACCAGTGGAGGCTGCAGAACAGCAGATATTGCAGAACAGTAAATATTGCTGCCTGATCCTTCCTCTGGAAGCTTCGTCGCATAGGGGCACCCGGCTGTATGAGGTGTCAGTTGGCCTCTACTGGGAGATGTCTCCCAGGTAGGCTACATGGGGATCAGTGACCCACTTGAGGAGGCAGTCTGTCCTTTCTCAGACCTCAAACACCATGCTGGGAGAACCGCTGCTCTCTTCAGAGCTGTCAGACAGGGATGTTTAAGTCTTCAGAAGTTTCTGCTGCCTTTTGTTCAGATATGCCCTGCCCCCAGAGGTGGTCTACAGAGGCAGGTGGGCCTCATTGAGCTGCGCTGGGCTCTAACCAGTTTGAGCTTCCTGGCAGCTTTGTTTACCTACTCAAGCCTCAGCAATAGTGGATGCCCCTCTCCCATTTAACTTAAAAAACTAGAAAAAGAACAAACTAAATCCAAAACTAGCAGAAGGAAGAAAATAGAAATCAGAACAGAGTAAATAAAATAGAAAAACAATAGAGAAAATAAGCAAAACCAAAAGTTGGTTCTTTATAGTATCAACAAAATTGATAAATCTTTAGTTAAATTGACTAAAAAAGGAGAGAAAGGGATTCAGTTATTAAAATCAGAAATGTAAGTGAGAACATTACTACTGATTCTACAGAATTAAAGGAGATTATAAGAGAATATTACCAACAATTATACACAAACAAATCGGATAACCTAGGTGAAATGGACAAATTCCTACAAATACAAAACCTACCAATACTGAAAGCACAAAGAAATAGAAAATCTCAATAGACCTATAACTATTAAGGAGATTGAGCCAGTAATAAAAATTTTAATAGAATTCAACAACAACAAAAAACCTTGGACTTGATGGCTTCACTAGTGACTTTTGCCTAACATTGAAAGAAGAAATAACACCAATTATTCTCAAAGTTTTTGAAAAATGGAAGAGGAAGGGACAGTTCCTCTCTGTCTATGAGGTCAGCATTACCCTGATACAAAAGTCAAAGATACTACAAGAAAAGAAAACTATATATTTTAAATAAATGTTCATAAGACCAATATTTCTTATGAGCATTGATTTAAAAAATCATCAACAAAATACTAGCAAACTAAATTTGGTAGCATATTAAAAGGATTTTATACTATGACCAAGTGGGATTTATTCTTGTAATGCAAGGATGGTCCACATATAAATGTCAATTGATGTAAAACACCACATTAACAGAATGAAAGGCAAAAACACATGATTATCTCAATTGATGCAGAGAAAGCATTTGACAAAATTCAACACCTTGAAAACTAGAAAAACACCCTGAAAACTAGACACAGAAGTAAACTACCTCCAAATAATGAAAGCCATATGTGAAAAATTGATAGCATCACACTCAATGAGGAAAGCTTTTCCTCTAAGACAAGAAACAAGGTAAGTATGCTCACTTTCACCACTTCTATTTAACATAGTGTTGGAAGTCCTTGTCAGAGTAATTAGGCAAGAAAAAGGAATAAAAGGCATTCAAATTGTAAAAGAAGTAAAATTATCTGTTTGCAGATCTTATATACAGAAAACCCTAAATATTGCACCAAAAATCCTTTTCAAAACTAATAAATTAATTCGGCAAAGTAGCAGGATATAAAGTCAACACACAAAAATCAGTTGCATTTGTATATGCTAACAATGATCTGAAAAGGAAATTAAGAAAATGACTTCATTTACAATAGCATCAAAAAAATAAAAAATACTTAGGAATTAACCAAGCAGGTGAAAGACTTGGACAAAGAAAACTATAAAACATTGCTGAAGGAAATTAAAGATGACATGAATAAATGGAAAGACACATCATATTCGTGATATGTATGACATATCATTTTAAGATTGTAAGACCATATTGTTAAGACATCAATACTCCAAATTGATCTACAGATTCAATGCAATACCTATCTACTGTGGTCTGAATGTTTGTGTCTCACCAAAATTCATACATTGAAACCTAATCACCAATGTGATAATATTAGGAGGTGGAAACTTTGAAGGTGATTAGGTCATGATTAGGCTGAGCCCTCATGACTGGCAGTAGCACCCTTGAAAAGCAGGCTCCAGACAGCTGCCTTGCCCCATCCATCATGTGAGAACAGAGGGAGAAGGTGCCATCTATGAACCAAAAAGTGAGCCCTCATCAGACACTGAATATGATCTTGGACTTCCCAGCCTCCAGAACTTTGGGAAATAAATCTCTGTTGTTTATAAGCTACCCAGTCTATATTTTGTTACAGTAGCCTAAACAAACTAATACATTATTAAAATACCAACATTTTTTGCAGAAATAGAAAGATCTACCTTAACTTTCATATGGAATCTGAAAAGCCAAAACAATCTTGGAAAAGAAGAATGAAGCTGAAGAACTTGCATTTCCTGATTTCACAATTTACTACAAAGTTGCAGTAATCAAAACAGTGTGTTACTGGCATAAAAACAATCTTTCAAAAAAACAAAGCTGAAGGACTCACACTTCCTGATTTCTAAACTTACTACAAAGCTACAGTAATCAAAACAGTGTGTTACTGGCATAAACACAAACAAATAGACCAATGAATTAAAATAGAGAACCCAGGGATAAATCCTCACAAATGATTTTCAACAAGGCTTCCAAAGCCATTCAATGTGAGTTCTTTCATTCACCCTTTCATTCTTTCATTCACTGAATATCCACATGCAGGACAATAAAGTTAGCCCCTTACCCAACATTATAAACAAAATTAACTCAAAATAGATCACAGATCAAAAACTATAAAGCTCTTAGAAGAAAACATGGGGCAAAAGTTTTGTGACATTAGGTTTGGCAACGCTTTCTTGGATATGACACCAAAGGCACAAACAACAAAAGAAAAAATAGTTAATTTGGGCGTCATAAAAATTAAAACCTTTTAGGCATCAAAGGACACTATCAACAGAGTAAAAAGGCAACCCCTGGAATGAGAGAAACTCTAAGCAAATCACATATCTAATAGGGGATTAATATCTAGAATACATAGAGAATTCCTAAAACTCAGCAACAGAAACAAAGAACCTGATTCAAAAATGGGCAAAGGACTCAACAAGACATTTCTCCAAGGAAGATATATGAATAGCCAATAAGCCATTCATTCAACATCACTAGCCATTAGAGAAATACTAGTCAAAACCACAATGAGATATCACCTCGCACCTACTAGGAATGCTATTACAAAAACAAAACACAAAACAGAAAATAACAAATGTTGGTGAGGATGTGGAGAAATTGGAATAGTTGTGCACTGTTGGTGGGAATGCAAAATGGTACAGCCTCTGTGGAAAACAATATGGTGGCTCTTCAAAAATTAAACGTAGAAATGCCACATGATCCAACATTTCCCCTCTGGGTATAGACTCAAAAGAATTGAAAGCCAGGTCTTGAAGAGATATCTGTACACAGAAGTTTATAGCAGCATTACTCACAGTACCCAAGAGGTGGAAGCAATCCAGGTGTCCATTAACAGATGAATGGGTAAACAGAATGTGGTGTATACATACAATGAAATAATATTTAGCCTTTAAAGAGAAGGAAAGTCTGATACATGTGACAAATGGATGAACCTCAAGGAAATAATGCTAAGTGAAATAAGCCACTCACTAAAACACCAATACTACATGATTTCACTTATAGGACATACTTAGGGTAGTCAAAATCATAGAGACAGAAAGTAGAATAGCGGTTTTCAGGTGCTGGGGGGAGGTACTGCTTAATGGGTACAGAGTTTCAGTTTTGCAAGATGAAAAGGGTTCTGGAGATAGATGATAGTGATGGCTGCACAACAGCATCAATGTACTTAATACCACTGAATGGTACACTTAACAATGGTCAGAATGTTATGTGTATATTACCACAGTAAAAAAGCCGAAAGAAATATGTATACACACACATATATACGTATATAAAACATACAAACACATGTATACTAACAGAAAGAGAAAAACCTAGAACTCGAAAACGTTAATAGTGGTGATATCTTGGGATAATGGAGTTATTGGTGATTTTTCCCTTTCTAATTATTCTAAATAAACTTGTATTGCTTGTTTAATTAAAACAAAATCAGGTCCAGTCACGGTGGGTCATGCCTATAATCCCAGCATTTTGGTATGTCAAGCTGAGAGGATTGCTGGAACTCAGGAGTACAAGATCAGCCTGGGTAACACGGTGAAACCCCCCTCTCTACAAAAAACACAAAAATTATCCAGGCATGGTGGTGCATGCCTATAGTCCCAGCTACTTGGGGACGCTGAGATGGGAGGATCTCTTGGGCCGTGGAGTTCAAGGCTACAGTGAGCAGTGATTGTGCCCCTGCATTCCAGCCTGGAGACAAAGTGAGACCCCGTCTCTAAATAAATAACAAAACCAAAAGACTAAAAGCTAGATGGGGGAAGACCCATTTCTATGAAGTTATCCCTGAATCTTAAGGGATTAACAAAGAAGTTAATCATACCCAAACCTGCACTTGAAAACTGGAAACAACCCTTTATTCTGTCATTCATAGCATTGTAGTCTAGAATGTTTTTATAGCAGACAGGTGTTATTTGACCAGCATCCTTTAATTCAGGGCAGCACCACTCTGCCATTTGAAGATTTTGAAGTGGGATTGACCGGATGTCATGTTCTTTTCAGGCAACGTGGATGAGCCTCAAAAGCATTATGCTAAGTGAAAGAAGCCAGACTCAAAGTCTGAATGCTGAATTATTTCATTTACAAGCTATTCTAGGTAAGGCAAAATGATAGTGACAACAATCAAATTAGTGGCGACAGGAACTAGAGAGCTGGGGAGGGGGCTGGCTCTAAAGGGGCAAGAGAGAACTTTGGGGGATGTTGTAAATGTTCTCTATTATAAGTGGTTATAGGATAGTACACATTGTCAAAACTGAATTCATTGTATACTCTGAAAGGTTAAATTTCACCGAATAAATAAGTTCAACAAATGTGACTCAAAAAATAAATTAAAACTTTCATTTTATTTTTTCTTTTACTTGTTTATTTATGTAGAGATAGAGTCTTGCTTTGTCGCCCAGGCTAGAGTGCAGCAGTGCAATCATAGCTCACTGTAACCTCAGTCTCCTGGATTCAACTGATCCTCCTGCCTCAGCACTCATAAGCAAGGTTTGTCTAGAGAACTCTTGTGGAGGGCTCAGGCTGAGAGGAAATGCAGGTGTGTGCCACCACGCCTGGCTAAGTTCTTACATTTTTTGTAGAGACGGGGTCTCTCTCTGTCTCTGACTCCTGGCCAGGCTGGTCTCTGACTCATGGTGGGGCTGGTCTCGATCTCCTGGCTTCAAGTGATCTTCCCACCTTGGCCTTGCAAGGTTCTGGGATTACAGGCATGGGCCACCATGCCAGGCCTCAAAACTTTTACAACAGTTTTAAAAATTAATAGAAGGACACTTTGCACAGAACAGCGAGAACAGCGGGTAAAAGACCCTTTGGGGCCTTGGCTCTGCAATGGAACAGCCGGCTTAAACCAGGGGAGCTAAGAGCACCGGAGACATGAAGATCATCAACATCTGTCTTCTTACAAGCAGCAATGGAATGAAAGTGAGAGAAGCCCCAGGGGCACCAGGGAAGAATATGGGCAGGAGGCCTGGGCAGAGTCCGGAGCCCACAAAGCCCCTTCCCTGGTATCGGTGCCCCCTCAGCCACCCTGGGCTGTGCCCAATCTGCCTCCAGCTCTGTCTCAGCTCACTGCCTGCTGGAGCCATCTCCCAAGTCTTGGCAGCTCTCCCTCCTCACTCTGGTACTGACCACCTGGCATGTTCTTCCGTCTAGTTTGCTTCAGGGCCTTCTTTCTCCAACTGCTCTGTAGCTAACCCCAGCCTGACTCCAGCCTCCAAAGCCAGCTATTGAGAAAAAAAATTATAAATGGGAAATACTTTGACATTTGGAGCTTATTAGATTTCAAGTTGGGAAGATCTACAAAAGATGCTGATGCTGCTTTGAAGGCATGTATACTTCCTTCCTAAATTCTTGCTCTGATTCCTAACTAGCAACAGATAACCAAGTTACCTCACTATCACCTAATGCCAATAGAAAGAGGGAGAACATTAGAAATAATATTATCCTTGGATGTCTCAAAGGGCTAAAGGCAGAAGTTTTCCTAACCAGCTCCTTAACTAGTCACAACTAACTATCAGGTGAGAGAAATCAGGAAAAGCCATGCCACGTCAGCAGAATGGACAGCCCGGCTGGGCCCCATCTAACTTAGGGACAACCGATGTGTTCTCCCAACTCCCTGATGTATCTCCTCGGGATTGTGGTCCATGGCTTCTCTTCTCATTTTCCTAAAAAATCTCTCATAAGCCTGGGGTTATAGGAAATTAATATTAGTAATGATGGGCTCAATTTCTAACATCTGCATGGGATGCAGAATTTGCATACCACTTCTGTATATGACTTCCAGATACCATTTCCTAAAAACAAACCAAAAAGGTAAAGCCCAGACTATTTGACAAGGGAAGTTGAGTCTATATTCGAATGCTTAAGGGGTTTCTGTTTATTTAACTTCGCTCCATGCATTGCTTTAATAAGGTTGCGGAAGGGACATTGGCCACACCAAAGGAAGCTCTCAGGGGCACTCATAAGCAAGGCTTGTCTAGAGAACTCTTGTGGAGGGCTCAGGCTGAGAGGAAATGCAGGACAAGATGTCCCCAGTCCTGGTCCACACTGACTGGTCCCTGGGAGCCAGACCATGAAACAAAGAGACATGAACCTCAACCAGTGCTGCTCTCTCATCCAAAAGAGCTTCACAAGGAAGGATATCCTTCAACACCTGTCCTCTCCAACCTCAAGCTCCTCCCTCCTGATCTCTTCCTATCCCCAGTGTGGACACCCTGACCATACACAGAATAAACAGCTCCCCCTTGAGTGTGAAATGAGATGAAACCGTACATTTCTCCTACAAGGCCTGTAGTTCCTCCATTATTGATAGACCTAGGAGAGTTAAACATTATCCTCTCCAGGTTCATCTTTCCAAAGGTATATTTTTCTGAAGAGGGAAAACATATTAAGGTTCATGGATCACAGTGCAAATAAACTCAGCTGTTGGTTGGTTCTGTTTCATGCTCTGTCTGAAGGAACCTGGGCAGGTGAGAGCCCTGGCACCTGGAGCCAGCTGGCAGAAAGAACAGGGAAAGGACAGGGGCAGAAGTAAAACTCCATGGATGTCATGATTGGATCAGGCACCAGCTCTGCTGAGGACCTCTTGCCTCCTGCAGATCACAAAATCCCAGACTGTCAGACTGCAAATACTCTTAGTTCCAACCCTATCATTGGAGATATGGGAAAACTGAGGCTCAGAGGGGCAAAAGAGGTTCCATGGCATCTTACTCCCGACCCATGGTTTTGCTTTTCTTCAAGAAGAATTTCTGGGATTCTAGAAGCTGGGATAGTAAGGAACTTTTGAGATCATCTAATTCAGACTCTCATTAAAGATTGGTATGTTCTAGAACTCAGCCAGCCACTTCAGACAATAGGCCTGGTGCTCTGGTCATTCCTAGAGAACAAACCTACATGAGATACGCATACAACTGCATACCAATGACAGTAGATTAAGAACCTGACCACAGTTAAGGGTCTACTACAGGCTAGGAAGCTGATAGAAATTATTTCAACCTATATTCTAAACTATCTTTTGAAGGCCATTATTATTATCCTCACTTTATGGTGGAAGACACTGAGGATCAGAGGGGATAAGTAATTTATTCAAAGTCACAGCAATAGTAAGTTCAGAATATGGGATCTGAACCCAGGTCTCTGAGACTCAAAAAAGCATGATTGTGTCATTAACTCCTCATGGTGTTTGTATGAAGACAGAGAGATTGAAAAATGTTGAATTCTATCTCTTTATTATCCCTAATGGTGGAGGAGGTGGTGCTGAAAGGCTGATTGTACAGTTTTCAATCTTATCTATCTTTTAGCATAAGTCCCTGCTTTCATTGACCATCTTCCCAGACCAGGTCACTTTCTCCTATTACACACCTCAGTATTTTCCTTCACAGCCCTTTTCACAGTAGTGATTTAATTGCCAATGTAATTATTTGGTCAATACTTCTCTCCCTCAATAGACTATAAGCCCTATGAAGGTAGGGACTGAGTTTGGAGTCTATCTTGGTCACCACTACATCTTCTGCACCTAGCACAGGGCCTATACCAAGTGTATGCTCATAGTATCTGTGGAACAAATAGATGAATGGTTGGATGGATGGGTGGATAGATGCACGGATGAATGGAAAGACACATGCATAGATAGAAGGATGGATGGATGGATGGATGGATGGATGGATGGATGGATGGATGGAT
>NC_045439.1:142910065-142993746 GCF_002776525.5 Piliocolobus tephrosceles | reverse complement strand
ATGGATGGATGGATGGATGGATGGATGGATGGATGGATGGATGGATGCATAAATGGATGGTCAAATGGATGGATGATTGGGTAAATGAACAGATGAATCTCAGCTCACTGATGTCCTAAAATGTGCAGTGACCCAAAGCCCTGGGCTCTGAGAACCAAAGCAGACAGGACTATGTTTTTGTTTCTGAACCCTGCCTGTGTGGTGAGTCACTCAGTTTTTGAAAACCACATGCTTCTTTCCACAATCAGGCTGCCCAGAGGGGCCCCCAAGCCTCAAAGAGCATCAGGAAAGCGCTGCTCACACGCACAATTACTGCCAGTTTCTTATCATTGCTGCTTTGATGTGCTGTTTGTGAGTCAGAGCTGCTGTTGCCTCAGTGCTGTTCCTGTTTCAGCAGCATTCTGACTTTTTTTTTTTTAAAGAAAAAAGTCGGAAGTGGCAGACTCTGTCTTTGGGCTAAGACTACAGACTGTTATTTGATTTGATTACTGCTTGATTTGATTATGGATGGACTCAGGGTTGAGGGGGATAAGGATATGAAAGAGAAAATGGTGGCCATATCCCACCTATGCTAAAGTAAAGAGTACCACTCTAGCCCTTTGGAAGAGACCATCACCAACTCTTCCCCAGCAGAGCCACTGTATGGAACCCATTCTGCTCAGACTGGAGTCTGGCTATTTCCCACCACACCTTGAACTTTCTTACTTCCTTTCTTACCTATACATTTCCTCTTGCCAAGAATGTCACCCCTCCCTGCATCTCCACCTCTCAAAAATACGATGCAGCCTTCCAAGGCTAAACTCAGCTTTCTCCTCTGAGCCTCTTCTGATCACTACAGTCAACAGTCCCCTGACCTGCCTGCTCTTTGAGATCTTGTAACATTCACTTCCCATGTGGTAATTTACTCACATTACTATCTGATGATAATATGCATTTTGCAATGTTCTGTTGCAATTTAAAGGAAGAAAGTTATGATGTCTTGGGGATAATGGCACTCTTGGGGCCAAAAGAAAGAAGCTGGAGTCCAACTAAGCTAATTTCTTCCTATCTGATCTCTGAGAAGTTATTACCCTGAGTTTGTTCATCAGTAAAATCAGGGTTTTCCTAGCCTTGAATATCAGATAAGATAATCGTCCTAAACATGCTTTGTAAAGTGTACAATTGTGCGTGTATATGAAGAGTAGTTGACATCATCTTCATCCTTTCCATCATTACTGTCAGCATCATCAGCATTATCACTGCATTGCTATTTCACTTCCCATGTGTTAACATACTTGGATAACACATATTTGTCATCTCCCAAGCTGGACTGTGGGCATTTCGTGGTTAGAGACTTAGCGGCATACCTCTGAACCTCCGTATCTTACACATAGCACACGGTTGGGTACACCGTTGATCTCCAGTGACTGTTTCTCAATTGATTGATAAACTGAGATGAAAATAACTCAATAGGAGAAAGCTATATTTGACAAAGATATCATTCAGAGGTCCTGTTTTATTTCTTCATTTGATTGATTGATTGATTGATTGATTGATTGATTGATTTTTGAGACAGAATCTCACTGTCGCCCAGGCTGGAGTGCAGTGGCGCGATCTCCGCTCACTCGCAAGCTCCGCCTCCCGGGTTCATGCCATTCTCCTGCCTCAGCCTCCTGAGTAGCTGGGACTACAGGCACACACCGACACACTCGGCTAATTTTTTGTATTCTTAGTAGAGACGGGGTTTCACCGTATTAGCCAGGATGGTCTCGATCTCCTGACCTCGTGACCTCCCCCTTCTCCGCCTCCCAAAGTGCTGGGATTACTGGAGTGAGCCACCACACCTGGCCTCTTCCTTGTTATAAAAATAACAAATGGAAAGAAGTACATTATTAAAGTCAGCAATATCTCTCCCTGCACCTGACAAGAATGGTCTTGAACTTTTTTTTTGCCATATCCCCCGACAGCACCAGGACACTTCTCATTCCACAGTTTCATCCAACCTTCAAGAGAATCCTGGCAAAGGAAACAGGGAACTGCAGGTGCATAACATCCCATTCTCCAGTTAAGCCGAGTGAGGCCCAACAACATGATCTCACTTACTCCAAGATGGAGCATTGGGTCATTGGTAAAACCCCACGCATGAAGGAGGTCTCCTAACTCTTGGTCCTTGGATGTTTTGAGGTGGGCACTTATTCCACTGAAAGGGAATTTTCTACCACTAATCGAGGAGACAGAGGTTTTATAAATGATACCTCATTTATTCTTCATGGTGTCCTTGAAAATGGCCCATCATCCCCTCCATTGTATCCATGAGGAAACTGACACTCTGAGAGGTGAAGTGACCTGCCCAAGGTCACGGAGAAGAGGTGGGGCCAGGCTCTCATTTCCCAATACCCACTGAGCACACTCTAGGCATGTGGGCCAAGCCTACTGCCGGGCTGTGAATCTCTCCCCCTGTTCTCTGGTTCCTTGATTCACAGGAAGTTCAGGTCAACCACATCCTGCCACGTCCTTGCAGACAAGATAACGATCCCCACCACCACCATTCTCTGTCCCACCACAGCCCAGCAAGGGCAGACAGGCTTCCTTTACTCTTTTAATAACCACTGTGTGTCAGAGCTAGAAGGGGCCTAACTCTGAGTTGCCCTCCTTCAAAATCATCTGGGCCACACGCTAATAGTCCAGAGTCCCCAAGTCATCCCTATAGCTTGAAATAATCATTTTAAAGGAGGGGTCCAGGAATCTGTATTTTTAACAAGCATCCTGAGTGATTCGACGAGTGTTCAAGTTTGGGAAACCACCACTAGTTAAACCCTATTGGAGACAAGTGACTTTTCGCTGTCATCCCAGTAGTGTAGGCTGGGTCGTATCTTTGTTATACTTACTGTGTCTGTTATAAGGGGCCACTGAATGCTATTGGATTCGTACTTTGCCATGAAGGAAGCAGGCTTGGGAAGTTAATTAAGCCAGCTTGAGATCTAACCAATCCAGCTCTGCATAAGCAAAAGGAATGATGCATTTGGAGGCCCGCCTGAAGAACTCCCAGCATGCCAGGCTAAGTCCACACGTCCATCATCTGAAGCCACCTTCTTGGAGTAATTTGGAACTGACCCTCAATCCACAAACATTAACCTTTAGCCCAGCAGTAGGCAGACTATTTCCTACAAGCCAAAGCCTGCTGCTTGTTTTTGTGAAGTTTTATTGGCACACAGCCACGCCCATTTGTTTATATATTGTTTATGGCTGCTTTTGCACTACTATGGCAGAATAAAGCCTAAAATATTTACTATCTGGCACTTTACAGAAAAATTTTGCCAACCCCTGCATTATCCCATCTATCAACCAGCAAAGCTTCATTCCTGTGGCTATATCAGACAGTCTCTGGCTTTCCCAGTCATGTATACACAGTATCACAGCAGCAGAGTGCTTGAGCACACTGTAAGGACTTTAAAAATTGTTGAATGAAGAACCATCACAATGAGCGATTTCAATTTCCATTATGCAAATGAGAAAAATCACAACTTTTAGAAACATTAATTATGTAATCCAAGGTCTAATAGTTAGAAAGTGCTAGAATTAGGCCAGGCACAATGGCTCATGCCTGTAATCTCAGCACTTTGGGAGGCCAAGGCAGGCAGATTACCTGAGGTCAGGAGGTTGAGACCAGCCTGACCAAAATGGTGAAACCACAGCTCTACTAAAAATACAAAACTTAGCCAGGCTTGGTGGTGGGTGCCTGTAATCCCAGCTACTTGGGAGGTTGAGGCAGGAGAATCACTTGAACCCAGGAGGCAGAGGTTACAGTGAGCCGAGATCACACCGTTGCACTCCAACCTGGGCAACAAGAGCGAAACTCCGTCTTGGTTAAAAAAAAAAAAAGGTGCTAGAATTAGAAGTTTTTTTGATGCAAGGTACAGTATTTTGTCCTATTAACTTGAGGCAGAGATCAGGCAGAATCTTGCTGGAAATGTGCAGAAATGGGGCTTAGGGTAGGTCTTTTGGACGAAGGACCTGGATCTTGGGGCTAGGAAAGATAAGAAGGCCCTAGGAATGAATGAAGAATTGTCTGAAAGGATAAACAGGCCCTGTCCTGCTGGGAAAATAGGGACCTTGAGAATGTATTAGGCAAATGCATATTACAGTGTTAGCTTCTTCCTGGACTGCTGTGACAAAGTTAAGGGAGCTTTTTCACCTGGGGGTGAAGGAGGGTACATTAAGGAGTACAGAGAAGGGAGAGGAGAGTGAGTCAGGCATGCTTACCAGAATACGACTCAAACCGAACCAGGCTCTGGTCTCAGTGGTGTTGAGTCACTGGGGCATCAGTCGGGAGCCTGGGCAGCCACCTGGCAGTGGGACTGCGGTGGAGGTGCCCGCCCCAGGGGATGCCTGGACCCAGTGAACATGAAGCCCTTCCCAGCTCTGAGGTTCTCAGAACCCTCTGTGGCTTGAGTCAGGCCTGACACTCTCCCATCCACTTTACTGAGAAGCATTAAAGCCACCAAACACCCCCTCTGGAATCTGATGAGATTCAGCTTTGTCACGCCCACTTCCCCAAGATAGTCATAGAAAATGGGGGATTCTTTGGGTTGGCTGTTTGGAATTCTTTCCCAGATAAATCACGCCCACAAGGTAACACCAACAATATGTAGTCTCTGTTTCTTTAAAGTGGAAGGGAATATAAAACTGAATGCCAAAGACTCTATTTTCTTGTTTTTCTCTCTAACCTTTATAGTTACTGCACTTACACAGAATTTGCCAGGAGGTTGTTCAGTTATAGCATGCATCGATTCTCTCCAAAGCACTCACTTTAGCTTGCAAAGAAACAACTCTATGTTTTTGCACTCATATTTTATTGCATTATGAAATGACGGATTGCATTATTTAATCAGAGTAACAGGTACAGGTTGAGAAGAAATACAAATAGCCCTTGGTAAGCACACACAGCTCAACCGATGGAAACCTATGTGCCCGGGAAAACTGGAGAGAAGCTTCAGTCGGAGCTGCTAGCTTCAAGGGTTTAGTGTATCCCAGGCATGGGCACAGTGCTTGCTGAGTAGTGTGGAGATCCTCCATTAATCTAGCAAGCTGGTGGATTGCAGGTGAAGAGGGCTTCTGCTGTTTAACTGCACACATTTGCCACAGCCCTTTGTCACGGACAGAACACTGTTCAGTGTAATCCTCATGGCCCTCTAAGGGAGGCAGAGAAGATTTTCATATAGGAAAAATGAGGATCAGAGGCCTTAAGTGACTTTCTCAAAGGCAAATGTGCAGTAATTACCTCCTTTGTGTCTGCACTGCAGGAGCCCAGCACAGAGTGGACACGTGAACAAAAAGCCCACTGTTTATGAAACAAGTGATAGAGCCAGGCCCCAAACCAGGTGGATCTGCTTTGAGAGCCCATGTTCTTTCAACTCACTTATAAACATTTGTGAAATGCGCACTGTATGTCAAGAATTATGGCTGGCCCAGATACAAAAGATGGGGCCTATCTCTTCTCACCTGTTTAGGGCCATGTGCTTCCTAGCTCTCATTTTTCTCCCTACCTTTCTCCTGGAAAAAATAAATAAATTTAAAAAAAAACAACAACTTTGTTTTAAAAAGCTCAATTCTTCTGTCTCCTTTGGTGTTAATTTTCTGCAAAATAGCCTGGGAAGAAGCAATTGAGTGCATTTGAATTATGCTAAAATTTTTCAGAAGCGGGGGTGGACAGAGTGTCCCCCATCCAGTCTCACCTTTACTCTCCACCCCATTTCCTACTTCCACCTCCAAGACTTTCCACACTTATGCAAAACATCCTGGCTGAGTCTCACCAAGAGCTCTAGGGGAAACCCTAAACCTCAGAGTGAAATGAAGGGGCTGATTTGCCCCTGGGGAAATTAGACACAAACAAGGCTGGGGTGAACCACCAGGCTTGAAACTGTTTCTTTGGATTAGTCACAGGGTTACCCACTCATGAATGTTCCTCCCACCTCCTCACTTCAGGCTCTGTTACTCTAGAGGGCTGGCCTGGTTACAAGGGTAGCCAGATTAACTAGGGTCTAAATGGGAGAGCTGGGGGACGATCATTCAGATCATTCACCAAAGAAACCGCAGCGACCTTCCGCCTGGGTGGGGCTTCTCTTCTTTTAACCTCCTGCGAAACTGCTAGTCAGCAGCTCTGTTTCCTGCCATTGCTCGAGGAGATCTTCATGAGTTTCATAGGAGTAGGACTGTGCCTTCAATCCATCATCTTTCTAGGGAAGGTAGCAGTATTTTGTTTGCTTATTTCTTAACAAATAATACATTAAAGACTGCTTTCCTCCAGGTACATGTTAGACAGTAGGAATACAGTGGTAAGCAAAGAGCTGCTTAGGAGTCTTGCCCTTGTGTTTTTGATGGTTGATCGCAGGTTGTTTAAGAGGCTTCTGCTGTTCAATTGCATATGCCACAGCCCTTTTACATGAACAGAGAGAACTGTCCAGTAATTTAATCCTCATGGCCCCTCAAAGGAGGCAGAGAAAATTTTCATATAGGAAATTAGGATTAGAGGCATTAAGTGACTTTCTCAAAGACAAACGTGTGGTAATTATCTCTTTTGTGTCTGTACTACAGGAGCTCAGCACAGAGTGGACAGGAGAAAGGAAATTCCATTGTTTATGAAACAGAAGTGATAGAGCTGGGCCCCAAATTGGGTATATCTGTTTTGAGATTGCTTTGTAACACAAATACATCAAATAACTGCTAGAGACCAGGGCAAGGGGGTTCTGTCTGTTTGGTTCACTGCTATATGGTTAAGGCCAGGAAAAGTACTGGGCATATAATAGACATTCAATAAACATGTGTTGGATGGGTGGATGGATGGATGGATGGATGGACGGACGGATGCATGGATGGATAACCCAAACAATTGCAAGTCGTGCTGAATGTAAGAATTAAACATAACATGGGCTATGGGAATGCATCACGGGATTTATCATCTCTTTTGGGTCTGGGGAAGACTTCTTTGCAAAAAATAATAACCCAGACAAGATTCAAGGGGTGAGTAGGAGCCAGCGAAAGGAAGGAGAAGATAGTGGCAGGAGGAGCCACCCAGGCACAAGGAATAGCTTGGGTGAAGGTCCTGAAGCAGGAGGAAGCACGGTTTATGAGAGGACGCTGAAAAAAGTCTCCAGAACTGGAGGACAAGTGGGAAGGAAGGGTTGATTCAAGGTGACCCTGGAAGGGACAGCAGAGCAGATCCTAGTGGCCTGAACATAGAACTCTGACCTCTTCCACAGAGCAAGGAGGAGTCACTAACCTATGTTCAGCAGTAATCAGTGTGGCCAGACTTGCACTGGCATCACAAGTTGAAGTGCTTTTAGGAAGGTACATTTGGGAGTGTCTAGGTATACATGACCAGTGGGAGATGATGAACTTGCCATAGGTTTTAAAGTTTAAAGTGACACATTTCTACCCTACTACTATTTCACCTTCACATCATTACATAATATATTTTATTTAACAAATACCAATATTGCATTACTATGTGACAGATGTCATTCTAAGTGCTTTGCAAATATAAACTCTCACATTGGCCTTGTGACGTTAGTGCTATTATTATCCTTTTTAAAAGATGAGGCAACTGGAGTGGGTCATTCAAACCAACACAGCAGATGACAGAATGCCAGAGTCTTCCTCAATTCCTGTGATGCATGGAGGACTGCAGAAGTCTCCATGTGCCCTGTGGAGGGTGTGCAAGGGAGACTGGCCCTGGAGCTGCAGTGGGTGAGGCAGCTGGGGAAGGCAGATAGGGCTGGAATGAGAGTCAGTCTGCTTTCAGGGGATCCACAACACCAGCCACAGTACAGTGGGGCCTTGATGGCAGGAAGAGATGGTGCTCTATGCCTGGGCCCTGCTTCAAACCTAGCATCTCTCCACACAATCTAATATCCCTTCAGTTTTTCCTCCACCAGGTCATCTGCTTTGCAGATTCTATGTCTTCCTCTTTCTTGGTTGACCCCCTCATTTTAGCAGAACAGTCCCTCCAGCAGCATACTGAGACAAGGAGAATGGAAGGAAAATGTGGAGGGGACTGTCATTTAAAAAATTCTTTAGAGCCCTTCTGGGTTGCTACTTGGCTGGACATAAACTCCATTTCGCAAACCACTTTTCTTCAGAATTTTAAAGATACTGCTTCTTTGCTTAGAGTTTTCAGTGTTGCTGCTGAGAAGCTCACACTCGATTAATAGTTTGGCTGGGTATAGAATTCTACAGCCTCAATCAGCCTCCTGAGATACTGTTGAGGAATCCAATGCCATCCTGTACCCCGATCTTTTATACATGTTTTTGTTTTTATTTGCTTTTCATTTTTCTTTTCTGGAAGCTTTTGATATTTTTTCTTGATTTATGGTATTCTGAAATTTCCTAATAATTTGCCTCGATGTGGATCTTTCTGTCATTTGCTATGTTTAGCATGTGGTGGATTCAGATAAGTAAACTCATGGCTTCAGTTCTGGGAATTTTATTTTTGTATTTTTCCTTGAATATTGCCTTCCCCTTGTTTTCCCCATTTTTCTCTTTTTGGAATGTTTAACTATTTGGATGCTGGATATCCTTGATAGATCCTCCAATTTTCTTATCTTTTTTTCCTATTTCTGATCTGTTTATCTTTTTGTTTTACTTTCTAAGTATTCTCCTCATCTATGAAATGTGTTATTTTTAAGGGTTTTTTTTTTTTGGTCTATTAATTTTAATTTTCAAGAAATCTCTTATTCTCACTTGATCCCCACTCTTTCTTTTTACATTCATTTTTATTTTCTTAGATGCAATATCTTCTCATCTCTGTGATGATGTAACTTGTAATATTCAAAGTCTACTTACATTTAAAATGGGTCACTAAAGATCTGATGAAAAGCTCCATAGAGTTGAATAGGGCTTGTCAGTTGACAGAACTCACTGCAAGGTAATAATAACGTGGGAAACTAACCATTTCACTGAGGAACACTCAATCATCAGGAATACCCCCATTTTGTAGATGAGACTAGGCACTGAGAACATAAGTAATTTACCCAAATTCATACAACTAGTAACTGGTATTGCTGAGATTCAAACCAAGAACATCTCATTCCAGAAGCAGTGTGCTAAACCACTGTGCTGCACTACACTGCCTCTCAGAGCAGCAGCAGCTAACATTTAACAAGTGCTTTCTGTGTACCAGACACTGTTCTAGGCCCCTAAAAATCATTTAATTTAATCCTCATAATAACATTTTGAAGTAGCCACTTTTACTAGCCCCATTACTGACCGGCAACTTGAAGCACAGAGAAAATAAACCACTTGCCCAAGATCACACAACTGGTAAGTGCTGGAGATGGGATATAATCCTAGGCAATCTGGTCCAAGCATCCTTTCTGCTTTGCCTCCAGGAGTCTCCATTTCACCATCTGAAAAATGGCAATGTGATTCCTAACTCAGTTATTTTGAGGATACAATGAGAGAACACATGTAAGAAACCTGTACCTAAGAGACCTGCAACAGATGTTATTTTCATTAAAAAAAAAATTGCTTTCCTCTCTTAGGCTTCAATTTCTCTAACTTTAAAATAAGAAGCTATAGATTTCAGAAGAAAAGTTTGTAGGGTCTCTGAGGTCTCTCCTGGCTGTGAACGTCCATGGTCTGCAAAGTTAGGGTAGACCTAACTCAGAGGAGTGGAGATGGAATAGAAGTGAGGGTAAGGGTGGGAGGTATCAACACCTCAAGGCATAGAGGAAGAGAAAAAACAGGAGGTAGAAGCAAATGTGACATGTTCTAGATGTTCCATTTTCCAACTCTGGCCCAGAGAATCCCTTCTGTGTTCCCAAATTCCTGTCAAGCTCAAATAACAGGTTCCAACTGATACGTAAAAAGAAACACATGTAACCACTTACAGGCCAATTAATATCAGGGCAGGGGATGGGGGAAAGCCACAGAGGGGAGGAGGCCACTGGGGTTGAAGTGAGCAAAAGAATGATGGCCGTGCTTCCGGGCCTACGGCTGAAATGGGCTATTATGTGTCATCAGGAAACTTAAGAAGGGGAGAAAAAAACAACCCCTGATCAAAGTCCCTTTTGTCAACTTCTAACAGATTAATAGATGACAGATTTTGCACTTAGAGCTCTACTGCAAGGTCAAGGGCAGTGAAACGGGGCTTGTTGGGACATTTTTCTTCTTTCATTCAGCTGCTGGTCTGCAGAACTCATCATTCTGACAGCCCAGCTGCCTGAAACTGCTCTTAGAAGGTCTGCCTTCCCTGGGATATTTTAGGGGGAGAGTGGACTTCTCGTTAGCACAGAGAAGCCAGCCTATTCTCATTCCCACAGGTGCTGCCTTGTTCAGGGTCCTCCTTGGAGCTTCTCACTCCCTGGAGCCCAAGTCCATCATGCCACTCCCCAAATTCCCCTATTATAACCTCACGGTGGCCCTCTCAGGTCAAGCAGGAAGACACACTTCTAAACCTGGCTTCTAGGTCCCTCAGTGATCTGGCTTTGCCCCATGACCCGAGGGCTTTTAACATCAATCAAACTGGATTACTTGCGGCTCCCCAGACTCATCGCGCTCTTTTGCCTCCACATCATAACTTTCTCTGCATCCTTTTTGTCTTCCTGTCAATTTCTCTTCACCCATCAGGGCTGTGCCAGTGTTAACTCCCTGCCTTCCCAGTGTAAGAAGAGGCTGTATCTTCTGTGATGCACAAACCCTTCAAACTCATAGCCTTCAGCCTTGACCTTAGGGTCTGGCCATTATCTGTCTATAACGCCATCACTTCCACTCAGTCATGTGTAAAGACCAGTGTGCTGCCTGGCACAGAGTAGGGGCTTCCTGTTATAGAATTATGGGTACATTACAGGTGAGTCACCAAGACCTGAGACTGTGGAGGGAGACCCTAAGTTCACCCTAATAATTCTCATCCCTGGCAGAATCTGTGACTTGCTTTTAACCAACAGAATATGGTAAAGGTTGATGGATGCTACTCTCATGATTCAGGCAAGGTAATAGGATGTCAATCTCATGATTATGTCGCTTTATATAAAACTCCATGGTGACAGAGTTGAGAGATTCTCCTTGTTAGCTTGAGGAGGTAAGCAATCATGTTGAGGAATCTCATGTGACAAAGAATTGTGAGGCTGACCTGAAGACAGCCTCTGGCCCATAGCCAGCAAAAGCTGGGGCCCTCAGTCATACAGCCACAAGGAAATGAAATGAATTCAACCAACACCCTGAGTGAGCTTGGAAGTGGAATTCCCCTGTTGAGCCTCCTGATGAGAATGCATACCAGTCAACACCTTGATTGCAGCTTTGTGAGACTCTGTAGAGATAATTCAGCTAAGCTATCCCTGGTAACCCAACACATGAAAACTGAGAGAAGATATTTGTGTGTGCTATTTTAAGCTGCTACCTTTGTGGTAATTTGTTACTTAACAATTAACAAACCAATACAGAGATCATTGTTAAAAATGCATTTTGGGGGATCTAGAAGACCTAAACAGCCCTGGGAAATTCAGTTTCACTCTTACAAGTTAATATATTAGCAAGAAATTTTTGCCAGGCAACTCATAGCAAGACTCCAGAATAAGGGCCTGGAGAATGAAAGTGGAAGCCAGCCCAGGGAGAAGAACTTAGGAAGATGAGAGGCAAGAGACAGACATGGGACAGGAAGAGCCCTAGGCCTGATATCAGGGCTCTGGGTTCCAGGCTGTGCAGATGATTTGCTACTAGGTTTTGGGTGAGGCACCTCTGCTCTGGGCCTCCATGATCTCATCTATAACCCAACTATTATGAACAGGTAGAGCTCTACAGCTCCCTCTGGCTCTGGCAATCTGGATAATGATTGTACAGTTTTACCAAGGAACTACCCTAAGCAGCATATTCTAGAGACTACTCAATCTTTCACTTGTTTATTCATTAATTCATTCATTCATCATGGATTACTCTTATTTTTAGTAACTTTTGGAATTGCTTACATGAAAAATACATGTTTAAAAATCATTTTGAAAGACATACATGAATTAGGGCAGGAGAAGGAGAAAAGCTATGCCAGAATCCCAGGCTCATTTATTTGCATAGTTCTCCTTCCCCCTCCTCATATTCTCTGTAAGAAATATATTCTACGTGTTCAGGGTCAAGTTAGTCTTGCCCCTCTTTGCACTTATGGGGATAGTCACATGGCCCAGGTTCGGCCAGTCTGAGTACGCTAAGTCTCAGTCACTGTGATTGGCTTGAGGGTGAGCATATGCTCCAAGCAGGACCAGTCAGGTTCCTCCAACACGACTTTGCCAGCAGAGCTGGTGGAAGAGACTCGTTCTTCTCCTGGGGCTGCTCACATCTTCCCAGATGTGAATTTGGGGTGATTTGGGGCTACTATGGCTGCCATGTGGAGACAGCGTGTCTGAGATCTAGAAAGCGAAGCCCTGGTAACATTGAATCCAGGGCGAAACCAGCCATCTCTGGAGCCATCTGCACTTACTTGACCTGATCAGTTATCTTCTTTAAAAAAATAATTTGGACTGGGTTCCTGCCACTTGTAACCAAAAGCATCTTAACTAATAGAGATAGTTATTTCAACTGAGCATATAATTTAGCTCTGCGTGTCTTGGAAGCCAAAGCAAAAGGGGAACCACGTTGCATCGCAAAGTCACATTCTCTGACATTACAGACCCAAGGCGCCAAGAAAGAGCCTTTCTCAACTACTCAAGCCTTTTTCTCATGCTCTTTTGCATTGGCATCCCAGAGCCACATCTTCCACAGCTGTTTCAGAAAGGAGGCAGAAACATTCTTCATGTGGCTGGCTGCCTTTGGAACTGAACATCAACAAAAGTCAAGCAACAGAAATGGAGTGTCAGTCAGCACTTCCAAAGACCTCCTAGCTTTTCAGCCAGAGAGGAAACCAGGCCAAGAGGCTTCCAGTCCAGTGCTTAATTCTCCCTGGCCCCTCTTTGCATGGGCCTCCCGAGGGGTAGCTCCTCCAAATGCTGCCCTGAGGTTTGACTGAAATCTGTCATTTCTTTGGTTGGAAGGTTGGTGTTTCCTTGCAAGGGACCACAAAGCCATATTACATTCAATGTTAAATAAACAAATCTTTGAATCTGTGTTTTATTGGTTCCATACCATCTGCCATCTGGTTTGGGGGAGCAAGGAAAATTGTGGTTTTGTTGGTCGTGTGTGTGTATGTGTGTGTGAGTGTGTGTGTGTCTGTTGTTGTTGGGGTTTTTTGTTGTTGTTGTTGTTGGGGGTGGGGGTTGAGTTTCTTTCCCCTCTATGAAAATTCTCTAAGGTTGAGTGCTGGCAGCAATACGGGCTGGTTAAAAGCCACCTAGTTTCCCACGTCTTAACTCTCAGCTAAACGTTGGAGGCTGGTCTGGGTCCCCATCTGCTAAGCAGCCTGTTGTGTGAAAATTAGATCTATACATATGCAGAGCTCCACAGCCAGGCTTCCAAGATCTAAGGAATTGTTATGAGAGAACCGCAAGAGGTGGTTATTTAATGTTGACAAGCTGCACGCAGACCAAAGGCTAGAGTGGGGCATATGGAAACCGAACAGAGGAAACCTCGTGTCTGAGCACTCTGGGGCTGCCGGGAAAAGCAGGCTTTGCCTTCAAGACCCTGAGCTGCTAGAGATGTAGAACTTGTAATGACTTGAAGGAGAAAATATGCCCCAGACACTGGGTGGAAAATAAGCCCCAGTCTGCCTGGAATCTTTAATTTGAGGACATGCCATGGTTGAGGGAGTAGGGTGCATCCCATGGTGGGTATGTGGTGGGGTCCAGCATCTCCTGTGGGTCCAGCTGTTTTTGACCAACAGGGCCTGGAGCTGCTTGAAAAGGAAAAAGACGGAGGCTCTCAGAGCTCCAATTTTCATAACTTTTAAACCGCTCCTCAGTTTTCCCACCTATAAAGACAGAGTTGGGCATGGGTCACACACAAATGTCACAGGGCCAAGCAAGTAATGAAACATGTGAGGCTGGCTGGGCAGGGCCCGCGGCAAACGTGCCCTCAGCTAAAGGGCAGCAAGGCCTCCACCGACCACTCCAGAGACGTGCTGGTGCGGGAACCCGGCCTCTCGTGGTCAGCTTTCCCAAGTTTCCAAGAAAGGCCAGGATTTTATTGTTTGTTTGCTTTTAATGTGAAAACACCCAACATTTCAATACTGGCAGCTCTGAAATTATTGAAAAAAAATTCTGGTCAAATAAAGCTTGCCCACAGCCCACATAAGGCCCACAGGTCTCCAGCGAGTGCCCTCTGTGGAAGAACTCGAGGAGAGGGTGTTTGAGGAAAGCCAGGGACCAAGACCAGCAATTCCCTTAGCAAAGGGCAGGAAGGCCCCAGGCAAGTTGATCCTGCTCTGGCCTGCGCTGGCTGAGGACGACAAGGAGTCACTCTCCAGGTGCTGGTTCCTGAGGGCGTGGGAAGGGCCCTCCAAGACCACTGCTGAGCCCCAGCAAGTGGGGGAAATTCCAGGGCCAGGCCAGCTGTTCCTCCCAGCCAGAGTCCCTGAGCAACACAGAGACTGCTCTGGGCCACTCAAGCGCTGTGCTTGTCTGGACCCTGCTTTGCAATTGCTGGGAGATAAATGAATTCTGCAGCTGCTGCACTGCCACAGGTACATGGAAATATGCCGGCACAGGGCAAAGGGGATGGAAACATTTGCCGTTATCACTATCCTAGAAGGGGAGACCTGTCTCTGCCTCCCAGCCTGGAGGCTCAGGGAGGGCAGGGCCCCTCTGGGTCCCCAGCGTGAGTGTCTCCTCATAATTTGGGTTATTCATTCTGGAATGGGTAGGTGTCTGAGGTCTCTAGTCAGTCATCTTGAACCAGAATCCTATGTTTATTACGTTTATAATCTGTCTCTCCCACTTGACAGTGCCAGCTCTGATCTCCAGCGTCACGTATCAGACTCTCAGTGAATGGTAAACAAAATCACCATCATCATCATCCTAAAAATGGGTCTCAGCTGTTAGAAAAGACTCCTCCATGTGTTTTCATGGAACAATATCTATATGGTTCAGAAATAGCTGTGGTGGGCACCGGATCAGGTATCTTTCCTGATCCTGCTCTGGGAACAGCGGCCCTGTACCTGTGTGCATGTGACATAAACATGTGCACATACAGTATTGTGTGTGCATGCATATGACATGGTGCATTGCACATACCCTCTGGCTTCCCGCAGGCTGCAGATTCCCCCTTTTACAGAATCACAAGTTAGCAAGTTGGTGCCCTGCACAAAGTGAGCCAAGTCTGTGTGACCTGCTGCTAGTCAGTGTGCCCCTCAGCACCCTGCTGTACCGTCCCTGCTGTCTTGGCAGCCAAAAAGCTTTTAGTCAATTTCTTCCTGGGTTTTTGTTTTGTTGTGTTTTTTTTTCTAAAGAAGATGTGAGGAAATTCCAGGTTCAGTTGAAGTTCTCCATGAAGAAACACAATTGAGACTATTTTTTTCAGTGATGAAACCTGAATGTTTGTATTTCAAGTAATGTAGCCAAAACACCTCATTTTTTTCCTTTTTTGACTTAATAAATATCGTTTATTCAGTATGAAATCTTTAAACTACATGTCCCACATATTAAGAATCAGTGTACATTAACTCTTGGTAAGGTGTTTTAAAAAACCAGTCAAACAGGCAGGAGAACTGGCCTTGGTCAGTCATTCACTCCTCTAAGCCTCAGTGGCCTCCACTGCCATCTAGGTAAGATGGTGTCTGGAAGCCTGTCCCACTCATGTTCCTACAGAGGCAACTTGGGGGCAGGGAGAGGGGGAGAGCATGAGGAGAGGAAGGGAGGAGAGTGTGGTGAGAACGCCACCACCAGAACTTCACTGGTGAGTGCAATGTATGCTGACTGGGCACAAAAGCCACACAGAATGGAAGTCAGCTTCCAGAAAAAAGAACAGACTGCGAGCTCCTGGAGACAAGAGGTTAGGTCCCGCTTATCTCTGGGTCCCTAAGCCTAGCATAAGACTTGCACGGAGTGTGTGCCCTGCCATTGTAGAATTCACTCATGCAAAACCTACTGGAACACATCGAGCTGGCATTTCAGGAAGCTCTTCCACGCCCATCGTACTCTTGAGCCTGTATCAACCCTGTCAGGTAGGATGGGGGCAGGCATGGTTGTACCCCAAACATAACTGGGAAACTGAGGCCCAGTGAGATGAGGCTGCTGGTCAAAGGTGGGTTAGTAGAGAGCCACACCCGGATCCCAGGTTTCTCTGCACCTGAAGAGTGATCTTTCTCTGGAACAGTGGCTCTCAGTGATTCTCAAGTTTTTCTGGCAGCAGCCAATCTGGAAGTGAAGGAGCTCTCTGAGAAGACCTAGAGACAGTTAAAGAAAAACTGACCAGCTAGTTCACTGCTGTCCGACCCAGACCTATCCTGTGTTCTCATATAGAGGCAACATCAGACATCAAAAGCTTCAGACAATCTGTGGGAGATAAAATTAAAATGAAGAGAATTCTAATTACTTGATTTTGTTTTATTTTCTGTAATTTGCGTCACTATTTGATTTTCCAGGGGCACTACCCCCACCCCATCCCCACCAGCATGAGAGATGCACCCGTCAGCACCCGCTGTGGTCTGTCCAGGTATACTGGTGTCTGGCTGGGCCCTAGAACATCTCAGCACATGGCACAGGTCTGAGAGAGAACTTTGGGCTCCTCCAATTGGATATGAACCTCAGGGTCAATGAAAGGCAGGGAACTGCCACGTGCACACATGTACACACACATGCATGTACACACGCATGCATGCACACACACATAGACACACAAAAAGAGGAAACCACATTCATGAGCTGGCCCCAAGCTGAGGAGGAAACTTTGAAGAGTAACTACTCCACTCAGTGAATCAAGATGTGGGATCCAAACCACTTCCTCCCCCTGCTTTGTATTAGGAACATCACATACCTGCTCTTATGGAGTACTTACAAGCCCGGGAGGGAGGAGTCAGTATCCTCAGTACACGGATGCAAAAACCCACTCAGGATGCAAAAACCTACCCAGAGTGCCAAGTAACTTGCCCACAGACACAGCTATTGAGAGGAAGGGCCAGATATGCTTCACATAGTAAAAGAGACCTCCCTGGGTCCCACCCTCCTGGGTCCCACCCTCCAAGGTCCCCAGGATGAGGAGGTCTACGGCCCCTGGTCCATGAAGATGTCCAGGTTGCCGCCCAGAACTGAGTGACGGGCCATTTCCTGAGCTTTCATCTGCCCCATCAATTCCAGCTGAGTGTCTGAGACAATCCCCACCCATTTCCTGGGCTCGTTTCCCCAGAAGGAGGTTCCGTACCATCCTCTAAGTGCTGTCGCCTTTCATCTAGTTAGACAGCCCCTCTGGGGGCCCAGACCTACGTTTCAGGCAACATCCTACAAAACCTTTGGCTGATGGCCAGTAATAAGAGCTCTTTTGGTCTTTTCTATCAGTGAAAGCCACTCCCCTGCCCACCACCCGCCTCCTTTCCTGCTCTCCCACTGTCCCAGATGGGAAGCCAGGAGTCTTGGATCCTGAGGTCATGAGCTCTTCGGCTTAGGCACTGAAGCCATTGAGCCCCTTCAATGTGATCTTTGCCCCACCCGGCCTTGGGGAGCTCAGGCAGCCTTTATTTGGCTGTCTCCTACCACAGGAGCTCACTACTCTCAAGGCAATCTTCACCTAATTCAGACAGCACTGCGCATTAGTGGATGTGCTTCCTCGAATGAGCTGGCCTCTGCCTCCCTGTTTCATGAGGATCCATGTTCTCTTTCTTCTGTTTTCTGACACACAGGAAAAGGCAGGAGGACCCTCAAAACTGTAGCTACACCCTGCTACCTATGCTTGGCTTAGTCACTTCTATCCGTTCTGGCCTCAGTGTCTCACCTGTAAGGTGGGTGACTTCTAACTCCCCTTCCACGTTTGTCCCTGTGTCCCTGCCAGGAGTGGCTTGGGCGAGGACACAAGATACCTGAAAGCCAGCATCATGGAAGAGGTTCATGAGCTGAACCTGCATTTCCTGGCTCTTGGCCTAGTGAGATATTTCCACCCCGGAAGCAAGAGAGCGTCACAAAGATACAAACACAACCTGAGATGAGGAGGACCACTCCCTACATCCAAGCTACTTCCAGCTGAAATGATGAGATGAGGTTCCATAGGTTTCCATGGAGAAAGACAGCTTGTAGCATGATGGCAGCCCAGGAGTATGAAAAGAGCTTGAATTAAGAGATAAGAGATAAGGATTCAAGTTGCAGCTCAGTTATCCACTAGCTAGGTGACCTCGGGCTTGCTGCTTGACCTCCCAGGACCCTGGTTTCTTCTTCCACTAAACAAGAGATCATGGAATAGCTGATGTGATCTCTAAGCTCAAGTCAGTGAATCGACAGAAAACGTAAGAGTGGGCCTGAAAGATGGCTTGGAGTTTGATCAGTTTTAGCAAAGCTGTCCACAAGGCAAATGGCACCGCACAAATATGAACAAAGCTCTAAGAAGGTGAAAACCACATGTTAGTCATTGCTAAAGCCTGGTGCCTGGTACAAAGGAGGCTCTCACTAAAGCTGGGAGGGCACAGGGGTTTGTGTGGCAGCCACAAATGCTATAGTTAAACACTGGGATCTGGATCCAGGCTCCATCACTTGTTAACCAGGGGCCTGAGGCAAATCATGTAATCCCTCTAAGCCTTGGTTCCCTTGTCCTTAAAACAAGGGCAATCCCTCCGACTGCATGGAGGTGTTGTGAGGTTTAAGTACCTGGCACATAGTAGGGACTCAGCGGCGGGCTGTGGAGGTTGAAGCTGGCCATATGTGTGCCTGTATGGAAGGAATAAACCTTCATGAAATCCCAGAGTCTTGTTTAATTATTCAGTAGCCTGTAAGGACCCTGATCCTGCAACTAACTGTCAGAAATCAGAACTCTCTCTCTTTCATCCCTCCCTTCCTTCTTTTCTCTCTCTCTCCTTCTTCCCCTTCCCCTTTCTTTCTCTGCACACACACACAAATACACATGATGAAAGAAAGAGAAAACCACAATCAGCCTGGGGTATCCCCAGGCATAGGAAAAACGTGTGTGGAACAAATACCCGATGCAATAAATCAAACCATGGGATCCAAATCCGAGCCTGGGTCCAGCCTCCTGCTCCAGTTGCCTCAGAGGCCATGTTGCACAGTCTGTTCCTACAGCCAGGAATGCCCAGAGGTTCTGGCCAGCATCTCAGGCTGCTCCTGGGGTGGTTGGCCCCTTCTCGGGAGCCTGAGAGTGCCCAGAGTGGGCGGGGGTGAGGCAAACCAGGAGGCTGGCCATTGGGAGGTTTGGCTTAACCAGGCCAAGGAGATGGCTATAAAACCTGGCTGTGGCAAATGGCCCAGCTCCCCAGCATGTTAATCTTGGAGGGGACTGCAGAAAGACATGGAGGTATGCACACGGAGCCCGGGGCCCTAGGTGGAGATGCAGGCTCTAGGTATGCCTGGGCCCCTAATTGCTGGGTGACTCCGGGCAAGGAAGTGCCCCTCTCTGGGCCTTGATTTCATCATAGAAAAGGAAGGGCTTGGATTACTAGAGAGACTCAAAGAGGCTTTTCAGCAATATAATGTTGCTGAATTTCTGTGATGTAGTTTAGCTAGTCTGCTTCTCTTTAGGCTTCAATTCAGTTCAAGAAAGCAGTTATTGAGTGTCAACTGTGTGCCAGGCACCTGTGCTAAGCAGTGGTTGGGCCAAGAAGAAAAGATACAGTCCCTGCTTCCCTGATGCCAAAGAGCTCGCAGTCTTAGGAAGGGAGGCATACATTTAAACAGAGATAATACAAGACAACACATCCTATAATATCAATCCATTTTCCCAAGGAGACTGAGGAAGTCTTCATGGAGGAAAGGGACAACTGAGTGAGAATTTGAGACATGAGAAATTTGAGACTTTCCAAAATACTGAAGTCATAGGGTACAACAGATGCAAATCAAAGGGAAATAAGTGTATGAGTATTTATCAACGTGGTTGTAGTACAGAGAAGGACAGAAGGACATGAGACTAGAAAGACAAGCTGGGGATGGAGTGTGGAAAAATCTGAATGACAGCCAAAGAGTTATTCCTTTATCCAATGGGCAATGGGAGTCATTTTCTGCCAGGGCAGTGACAGGATCAGATCTGCATTTTAAACAGCTCATGTTGGCAGCAACATAGACCCCTGATCACCAAACCATGGCCCCATGGGGCAAATTCAGCCCACGGCTTGTTTTCATATGGCCTGTGAACAAAACATTATTTTTTATTTTTTTGACTACAGCTTTATTGAGATATAATTCACATATTATATAATTTGCATATTTAAAATATACAATCTGATGGCTTCTGGTATATTCAAAGTTATACAATCACTAGCACAGTCAATTTTAGAACATTTTCATTACTTCGAAAAGAAATGCTATACCTTTTAGCTACCACCTGCCTATCTGCCCACTCCAACCCCAGCCCTAAGCAGCCACTCACTTATCTAATTTTTATCTCTATGAATTTGTCTATTCTGGACATTTCATAGAAATGAAATAATACAATATGTGGGCCTTTGTACCTAACCCCTTGCTGAGCACATTTCTAGGATTCCTCCCTGTTGCAGCATGTATCCAAATCTCATCCTTTTCTTTTGTTAACTTTTTTTTTTGTTGAGACGGAGTCTGGCTCTGTCACCCAGGCTGGAGTGCTGTGGCCGGATCTCAGCTCACTGCAAGCTCCGCCTCCCGGATTCATGCCATTCTCCTGCCTCAGCCTCCCGGGTAGCTGGGACTACAGGCGCCGCCACCTCGCCCGGCTATTTTTTTTGTAGTTTTTAGTAGAGACGGGGTTTCACCGTGTTAGCCAGGGTGGTCTCGATCTCCTGACCTCGTGATCCGCCCGTCTTGGCCTCCCAAAGTGCTGGGATTACAGGCTTGAGCCACCGCGCCTGGCCTTGTTAACTATTTTTAATTACACATAAAAATTGTCAATTTTTATAGTGTGCAACATTATGTCTTGAAACTTATATACCTTGTGAAATGGCTACATCAAGCTAATTAACATACACATTACCTCACACACTTACGTTTTTGTGGTGAAAACACTTAAAATCTACTCTCTTATCAATATTCAAGTATGCAATACACTGTTATCAACTATAGTCACCATGATGTACAATAGAACTCTTCATCGCTTTTCATGGCTGGGTAATATTCCACTGAAGGGACATACCACATTTCGTTTATCCATTCATCAGCTGATAGACATTTGGGTTGTTTCCACCAAAGAAGAATATGCAACAATGACACATGTGACTCCCAAAGCCTAAGTATCTACTAGCTGGCTTTGACAGACCCCTGACATAGACCACAGGTAGCAGGGAATCAAGACTGGAAGTGAGAAGCCCTCGTTGAGGGCTCTGGCAATTTCCAAGTGAGAGGGAAGGAAAGATACATTGGGTGGGAAAATCAACTGAACTTCGTGACTGATTGGATGTTTGGGTGAAGGAGAGAGTTAATGAGGAAAATCTAGTTACTGTAAAGAAACAGATCTAGAGAGAGAGCGAGCAGCCCTAGGTGAAGTCAATGCTGATGGCAAAGCTAAGTGAAGCATCTACCTCTCCTCTTGGATACAACACAAGGACTCGTGGGTTCCTGGTCACTGTTAGTTGGAAAAGCAGGCTGAGCTGGTGGCCTTGACTGTGTTAAATGGGTCTCTCACCACCGGGCTTATGAGCCACGGGCATGCATCCCACATTGGCCTAAAGCCTCGTGAAGAACTAATAACATCTTTTATCTTTGGAACAACCTGGAGTGTGAACACCTCATCTGCCCCTCAGAACATCTTTGCAGGTTTCTCTTGATCAAGCCCCTTCCTTTCAGGTGTATGGACAGGTTCCTTACCCACTGTCTTCCTCGACAACCCCCAGGCCTACCTCCAAATGCATGAATCAATGCTGTGCCCATCACTGTGCTGAGGTATACTTCTGCTCAGGTACAAAGTTGGCTGAGAGAGCAGGACCTGTGGCTCCCACAAGGCTCTTCAGGGTGCCAGGCCAGCTCCAGGGGTACAGAATGAGTACCCAAGACAAGGAGCTTCTTCATCCACAATCTTCTCTGCAACAGTACCTGCCTCTAATAACTGCACCTTCTAATCTCCTTCAGTGTCCCTGGATTTCAAAAGAATCCAAACTCCAGCTTAGCAAGAAAGTCTCTTCCCCTCTGTGCCTCAACATGCCTCTGCAGCCACACCCCCTTACCCTCCCTGTGTCTAAGCTTCTAGCTGTTCTTGCCCTCTTTGTCCCCAAGGTTCACCAGACCCCTCCTGCCTCGAAGCTGCCTGTGTACTCTTCCTTCCCTTAGAATCTTTCTGCCTCCCCCGCCTTCTCCACCCAGAAAACTCCTACTGATCCATCAATGCCATTCCAACCTTTTGCCTCTGGGAAGTCACTCCCTCCTCTGGGCCCCTCTAGCTTTTATTCTGAATGGTGACATTCTTGTTCTTGCACCTTTCTCTTGCACTAGTCTGCGCCTTTGGTCTGTCTCCTGGGGGCTGGTCTGTGCCCTCTATATTTTTGCTGAAGGAGTGAGTGCATGAGCTGGTAAATATTCTTTCTCCTTGTCCTTCCATTTCAAGGGGCATTTCATTCTTGAAGCCTCTCTGGGCCCTTCAGAGGAAGCCAGCTCCCAGTCTCACTGCTTTCCCTTCTATTGATCCTGGGATTTATGGCACTATTGCTTCCTTTTATTAGGCTCTAATGACCTCCGTTAAAATGTGTTACATGGAAATAGGCTAATTGCGTGTGTCAAGTAAGTCACCAATCCTGCAGTGTGGCCAGCCTCCCCACACAGTAGTGCCCCACCGTGGAGGGAGGAGGCAGGATGCAGGAGAATCTCTGTTCTGCAGGGCAGAGGAGGCCCCCAGCAATTATCAACGGCTTCCCTTCATCGCTTAGCTGCTCTGCCGGGCCCCAGTGGGGTTGACAGGCACCCTTCCTGGAGGACGTGTTTCCTGTTCCTTGGCCTGTTCCTAGTCTAGGTCCTCGTGAAAATAAGGGGAACATTCTCATCTCCGTTCCAGGAGAAATTCTATTAGTGAACTTGGAGATGACCAGACTTCTGTGGGAAACCTGTTTGGCCCATTTCTCTCTCACTGTTTCTGGGGGAGCAGCGCCTCCCAAGGCATGCATGTTTGCAGGAGTCCAGCTGACAGTACCTGCCTCTGATAACTGCACCTTCCAATATCCTTCAGCATCTCTGGATTTCAAAAGAATTCAGATTCCAGTTTGCCAAAGAGGGTTCAGAGATGCACCAACCCTTGGCTTAGAAGTGAGTGTCCACCTTTTGTGACTGAGGCATTTCAAATAGATCCTTGGATGAAAGGACACTAGACTCCAAGACAGTTGTATTCCCTCTTTCAGGCAACACAAGTATCACTACAGGTTCTTCTTTTTCATACGGGGATAAAACATTTGATGAGATTCTCAGGAGAAAGTATCCCTTTAGCCCATATAAAAACATTTCCATTTCTCTCTGCCATTGGTAAACCCCCTGTCCCAATCTGCTTAGTTGAATCCATTCTTCAAGGCCCAGTCAAGTTCCACTGCCCTCTCCTCCCTCAGACTTCTGAGATGAACTGCCTACATGAACATTTCTGAAAATATTAGTTCTGTAGGATGACAGTAGGATTCTGCACTCAAAGAAGCTTTGGGAACACTGTGTTAAATAGTTAGACAGGTTTATTTATTGCAGGATTTCTCAGAGTTCTTAACATGTTAATACGTATTATGAATCTTCCAGAAAAGCGTGGCAGATTGGATTATTGTTCCAACTTTTTACTGCCCTTCTCCAATATTAGAATCATACATCCTTCCCCTCGCTATGTGACTTTGCAGTATCTCCCTCTAGACTAGGCTGTGTACATTTCCAGTTTCCACTGAAGTTCAGTTTGGCCACATGACTTACTTTGGCAAAGAGAAGGTGGGTGGGAGGGGGTGTTTGAGGGCTGAAATGATGACAGGCATAAGAAGTGTCTGCTGGTTGTTTCTCATGCTTTGGCCATTGCCATGAGTGGAGCACACCTCTGGCAGCCACTGTGGAGAGACTTAAAACCAACCCATAATCTGAAGCAGAGTTCCTCCAGCCAACCCCAAGGCTCAGGAATGAAAAGCAGAGTTGAGGTATTTCATTACTTAGAAATGACTGGCTATATTAGCTTCCTGTTGTTGCTGTAACACATTATCATAACCCGAGTGGCTTAAAACAATACACATTGAGTCTCTTACCATTCAGGAGAGCAGAAATCCAAAATCAGCCTCGCTGGGGGGCTAAAGTCAAAAAATCGACAGGGCTGATTCCTTCTGGAGGCTCGTGGGAGAATCCACCTTCTTGCCTTTCTTTCAGTTTCTAGTGGCCACCCGTATTCCTTGGCTCATGGCCCCCTCCTCGAATTGCAAAGCACATCCCTCTAATCTCTGCTTCTAAAATGATCTTTCCTCACATTGACCCTCCTGCCTCCCTCTTATAAAGACCCATGTGATTATGTTGGGTCCACCTGGAATACCAGGATAATCTTCCCATCTCAAGAGACGTAACTAATCACATCTGCAAAGTCCCTCTTGCCATGTAAGGTAACATTCATTAGTTCCAGGGACTCAAACGTGGATATATTTGAGGGCAATGATTCAGCCCACCACACTGACCAATGCAAAAAAGGATTAAAATACACAGGGTTCCCCCTAAACTATTTGGATTTCTTTTCCACAGAGCATCTCAGTATAACTCCTTCCTCCTTCTGTGGATACAACTTTTGGAAGTTGGGCTCTGCACCTATTATTTGGCTTTTCTATTGCTCGTTCTACAGTTATTGGTAAACAGGTATCCCATTCTTACAGAGTCAGTTCAGCCACTTACTTCGCTTGGAGATCTTCCACTTTCCTAATCTGTTATCCCCATTTTACAGATGAGGAAATTGAAAGACCTCCAAGCAAACCAGCAGTAAACTTGAATGGCTGCAAGATCTGTGACTTGGTATGCTGTGGATTGGATGGCACAAGCAAAGGACATGGCTGAACTGACTGTAAGAATTTGTAACCCTATGGTAGGCAATGGGATATCTGTTTATCGATAACTGCAGAACAAGCAATGGGTAGAACTGATCACTGAATTACATGAGATCAGTTTGAACATATGGCCACAGCGACTAGCCATAACTTCTCAATAGACGACGTGGCCTTCCTTGCCTGCTTGTTTTTGCCCGAATGGGGAGAAACCAGGTGTTATACAGTGCTGGCTACCATGGTGGACAGTAGATGCTCTTTGGCTGATGGAGGTAAGGTCTCCCTGATACCCAGCATCCTGCTGTCCACCTCCTGCCCTTCCTTCTGCAGTGTTAGGCTTGTGGCATGCACTACCCTGGGTTTGTTTGCCCCGGCCTCCTAGGATATACACAAGTCCCTCCAACGGATAGGCAGGAGCTGTGTTGCATCAATAAATGAGCCTGATTTCACCACTCAATAGCTGTGTGGCTTTGGGTATGTTCCTTGTTTTCCTGGGGCTTTGGCTTTCCCACATGCCAATATGAGGCTAGATTAGGGTGCTCTACAGCCTCTCCCTACCAGATCCTATGCCCTTGCATCTGTGATGCTCCCTTTTCTCGGCATTTTGCTCAAATAGCACGGGCTTTGGATCCCATTGGTACTGAATAAAGGTTTGATGAGTAGTACATTGACAACTCGTTTTGTGCAATCTTTCCAATTTTGCATTGTAATGAAGTCTTCAAAATATTCTTCAAAACAACCAAAAGGACAAATGGCAAATTACTCTGACTCCAGAAGAGATATATGCATGATTTTGGGGCCTTTCCAGAGACCTCAAATCCCCCGTGCAAAACCAACACTGTGGGAATAAATACCACCAGTGAGTACTGTGCCACTGGGAGAATCCCATAGTGCAAAGCCCACTGGCAAGCTCCCATCCTGAAACCTACAAAACCCCTCAGCGCTAACTGGCATTTTTACAAATGAAAGAAATATCTGCTTTTTCAGAGAACAACCAACCAAAGGGTTAAGCCCTAAAAGGTTAGTTTCCTCTACTCTCCCTGCTCTAGAATCTGGGATAATTCCTGCCATTAATATTTTAAGCAACTAATTTGACATTTTTCCATTTAATTAACTTGCATACATATGAGAACAGGGTTTTGAGAGTACCACGACATTTAAACAAAGTCATTTAAGTTTCCCCATTTCTGGTGGCATGCTTCTTTTTTCCTTTGCCTTTTTCTTTTTGTTCTGTTTCTGTTTTTGCATTCCTGATTCTGAAGCTGGCTTATTAGCTCAGAGGAATGACCAAATTTCCCCAAGCAAATGTCCCAGAGTCTCAACCTGGGTGACGTGGGTGGGCCGGGAGCTCTGGGCTGCGGCTCTTTTAAACTCTGCCTGCTCTTTTCCAGGCCTTTTTACAAATGGCGTTTCAATCAGAACAGGCCCACGTCACAGGCTAATGTTTTCCTGTTGCCACACCAACCCTTGGTGGGAGAGGGGGAGGAGCAGTGGGAATGCAAAAGATTTATCAAATGCAACCATCACCACAGAAGAGCTGGGGTTTCAAGAGGGAAACAATAGCTCCGTGACAATTTTCTCTTCCCAAATGACAAATAATTGTTGTCATATCATCAAATGATTAAGAAATAAAGGAAAAGAGACAAATGGAGTGTATCCATTGAGAGATGGGGTGGGGGGACTGGGGAGAGGCTTGCTTAATGTTCCGTAATTGAAAAATTGCACCCTAATTAGCTCCCACCCCAGAGAATTCATGAGTTCTATGTGCCATCCAATCCGCAGCATGCCAAGTCACAGATCTTGCAGCCATTAAAGTTTACTGCTTGTTTCAAAAGGGACTGTGCAGTCTCCAAATGCATTCAGGGAGTAAGACTCTTCAGCTTGCCCAGCCTTCCAAAAGGATTCACGGTTTCAGACTTTCATCGGCCATAATTAATCACAGAATTTCTCTGCCTATCAACAAATCAGGCTGCTCTCCCCAAATGAACCTGGGCACTCTTGTCTCCAGCTTACGGGCGGTGGCCAACCTGGCCAGGCTCAGTTAGGAAACTGGAGCGGCATCCCCAGGTTGCAAAATGGCACCTCCTAATCCCGGGCCTCAGGGGAAGAATGGATCTTGCATTTAAAATAGAATCCCACTGCAAACCAAGTCCATAGGACTCATGTCTTCATTTGCCCCACACTCGGGATATCCCTTGGGGACTTCTAATGACGTTGTCAGACTTTAGGAAGAATGAAGAATAATGCTGTAACAGAGGTGCATGGCATTTTCTCCCTGGGTTAAAATCCCAGCTCCATGACCTCAGTGGCGACATGACCCGGGAAAGTGACTTGGCCTGTCTGAGCCTGAGTTTTCCCTTTTGCAAAATGGAGATCATAATTTCTACCCTTTAGGACTATGATGATAATTGGAGAATGCCATGTGGAAAGGATTTGTGCTACACTGGCTGGCAGTGCCTCTGGATCCTTACATGTAAAGTGGGGATAATAATCTTACCTCCCCACTGGCGTTATGAGAATTGAATAGAGAATGCATTAGATGTGTGCAAAGTGCCTCACACAAAGTTGGTGCTCTGTAATATCTGAATTGAATAGAACTAAATATATACTTGGTTCATTCATTCATTTAATCCAACAGCTAATAGCTGTTGAATGCTACCTTTTGCTCAACACTTTGTCTGGGATACAGAAAGGTAAATAAGATAGATTTGATTTATGATCATGGGAACTTGTGTTCTAGGAGAAATACAGTGAAAAACAAAGTTTAAAAATCACAAGCATTATTAAAAAGTACTATTAAAAAATCAACAAGAACACAAATACAGGTTCATAGTTGGTTGGTGACTTTTCAGTGAAGACCTAAAGGTTAAGAAGGAGATGTGAGGAACACCAGGGGAAAACATTCTAAGCAGAGGGAACAGGATGGGAGAAGCGGAGTGAAAGCTGGCAAATTTGGGAAACTGAGAATAGGCCATCATTCAGAGTGAGCAATGGTGGTAGCCCAAGCATGTGACTCTAAATCTCAGTGATTTAAGACAATAAAAATTTATTTCTCCTTCTTGTCAGGTGTTAGATGGACAGTTTTTCGTTATTCAAAACCCAAGTTCCTTCTAATGAGCTACTCTGCCATCCCTCAGGACTCCTCTGAGTTGTCCACCATGGCCTCTGCATGCAGCCAAGAGCAAAGAGAAAAGCTCCCAGGATATGTGGGGGCCAGGCCCAGAGATGGTGTACGTCACTCCCACTCATATTCCAATGACTAGAACTCAATATACTGTCTCATCTAACTGCAGAGGAGCCAGGACATAGGATTTAGCTATGTGCAAAGGAAGGAAGTAAAACAGGTTAGCAGAACACATAGTATTTTTCTGCCTCACAAAGCAAGCAAGGGTGGCTAGCATGGCACCAGATGAAAAATAGATGGCCAGAATGTGCAGAGCTTCATAAACCGGGGGAAGAAAAATGGAGTTCATTCTCGGAGACTGAGAAGGCACTCCATGGTAGTCCTCATTCACTAGTTTGAATTTTATGTTAGGATAATGAGAAGCTGGTCAAAATTAATGACATAATCTGATTTACACCTTAAGAGAACCCCTCTGGCTGCTCTGAGGAGAATATTTCTGGTCTCTATGGGAGACCAGTTGGGAGCGTTCTGCAATAGTCAAGGCCAGAGATGAAGACAGAAAAAGGGTGTGGAAAAGGGCACAGGTGCAAAGATTTAAGTCCCATTGGAGTGGGTTTTTGGGCTCAGGTTTTCAGGCCAGCCAACAGGCATACCCCTGCTGATCAACTACGGGAATCAAGCAAAACCCCAAAAGATTAGAGAAAATACAAAAAATACTGGACAGAAGGCAGCTGGCTATGCAGAGCAGAATCATTCCAGAAATTACCACCAGGACCTTTGGCCCTCTGGCCCAATGCAATAGCAGACTGTCTCCAACCCCTACTTTCATTAGGGTGAGAGATATCAACATTCAGTCAGGCTGGTTCCCACTGGTCCCAGTGTAGGTGGCTGGACAATTTGCATAGAACATGCCCACTCCCAGAGTACAGTGTCCAAGTTGTTCTTTTTAATCCTCTCAGCTGAGCTGGGAGGTTAGAGTTATAGCTGACTCCATTTTACAAAGAAACAGCTTCAGGGAGCCCTCATGAGTTGTCCAAGATTACCCCACTAGTAGCAGCATCAGGATTTAAATGTGGGTCTTCTGAAAGATGGGTCTACTCTTCATTCTGGTGCAATACTGTTGAGTGTTCCACTGACAGGATTTGTCTAAACTCACTTGAAAACCAAGAGGTGAGTGGGATATGCCTGAGTCCCTTTGCAGTCCACATTTCCCACCAACATGGCAGTGACCCTCCTGAGCTAGACCCTGCCTCGTTGCACGTGCACTGGGGCACCAGTCATCCCATTGAGCAATGCCTTTGGCCAGACCACTGGCTGATCTTTGGATTTTCTGGCAGGCTTTAAACACATACTGTCTTGAGCTGCTCCAGATGTACTCAAGAGTGATATGTGGGTAGATGGGGACCAGGAGTCTACGTTGTTTGTTTTGGTTTGGTTTGGTTTTGGTTTTGTATGTGTGTGTGTATGTGTGTGTGTGTGTGTGTGTGTGTGTGTATGTTTTAGATGGAGTCTTGCTCTGGCACAATCTTAGCTCACTGCAAACTCCATCTCCCAGGTTCAAGCAATTCTCCTGCCTCAACCTCCCGAGTAGCTGGGATTATAGGTGCACTCCAGCATCCCTGGCTAATTTTTGTATTTTTAATGGAGACAGGGTTTCACTATGTTGGTCAGGGTGTCTGTTTTTTAAAATCTCCCCATGCTTGGGAACCTCTGCACACAATGACTTGATGCTCAGATGAAAGAACTGTCATACTTGTCAGTGTATGCATAAGTGAGTTAAGTGAGTCTCAGGGAGAACCCGTTTTTAGGCAATGAATTACTGACAGAGCCAGGAGTGGAAGATGAGATTCCTGTCTTTCTTCTCTTCCTCCCCTCCCCCACCAGGACAGCACTGTTGCTCTGTAAGAGGTTTGGGAAAATTCATCCTTATGGACAATCTGAAACGGATGATGCCAGGCAGGAGCTTAGAGGTTATCTTTCCAACCCAGTGGCTTCCAGTTTCCCGTGCAGCTGTGTCAGAGTTTCTTGAGATGCTTTTCGCAACAAGGATTCCTATTCTCACCCTGTACCGACTGTATCAGCATTTAGGAGATGTGACCTTGGAAACTATGTTTTTAGAAGTATTTCTGGTGATTCTGATATCAACCATGTTTGTAACCCATCGATCCAGCCCTCCCCAATTTACAGTTGATAAAACTGAGGCCCAGAGATAACTAATTTGCTTAAGATCACCTAGCCTGGCAACTGAGTTTTCTGACTCCGTCTGGCGCTCTTACTACTTACTACCCCTTGGAAAGCCCAGTCACACATGGAAGCAGGGGAGGGCATGGTCAACCAACAACAGCAAGATGGACCATTATGTTTGAAGAGCTGCCTTAGTGAGACATCGAATTAGCTGATAGTAGCACGGTTTCCTTCCCCTGGTTATTGATGTCTCTTCTCCCTTCTCTTCCTGGTGCTGCCCCTTGCTCATCCTAATGTGATCAATTACTCACAGGAATAAAGTAAGCACATAGCCTACAGTCTATTAGGTAATCGGTGGTGTGCCAGATGAAGGAGCCGTCAGGCAAGACAGGCTGTCTGGAGCAAAGGCCAGCAGAAGGAAAGATGCAGGCCCAGCGGGTGGAAGAGTCCCTGAACAGGAAAAGCCCTAGCCCTCCAAGCAATGGGTGAAACTGTCTGAGCCCTCAGGGACTGAATTCTTAGGCCAAACTTGAAAGCAACTTGAACAAGTGCTGTCCTGCTCTGGCTGCAGGAGACCTATTTCTGATCCTGTCAGAAATAGAGCCTGCCTCTCAGACCTCGACGTGCATTCAAGTCACCTGGGATCCTGTTAAAATAAAGGTTTTGATTCTGGGGGCCTCAGAGTCTGCATTTCTGACAAGTTCCCAGGTGATGCCAGTGCTGCTCGTCTAGAAAAACAAGGTCCTAGAGATCATTGTTTGTGGGCCCAGCTGAGTCAACTTTGTCTGTTCAGATATTCTTTCCCCGTCCAGCCCTTTGCATGTGCTATTTCCTCTTCTGCAACGCACTTCCTCCTCGAATCTGCTTAGAAAAGTCCTGTTCAGCATTCACGTTCTGGCTTGGGTGATGTCTGCTCTTTCATGTCTCCACTGACCCCTCCTCTCCACAAGGATGCTCAGGGAAGATGACACCTTCACTGTATCCTGATCACATTTCGTATAACAGTACTCTTACTCTTTGGTAACAGGAGTTTGTCCGTTGATCACTCTGTGGCCCAGCAGCTCTGTACAGACCGCACCGAGTCTTTCATCCCTCAATCTCCCAGCCTGGTAGGGCTCTCTCATCCGCTTGGTGCTAGAGGGTCTGAGAACTTTTGGGAGATCTCCAAAAAAGTATGAGACCCAGAAACAAAATTATGAGATCCAAAACATCAAGGGAAAACTTCGCAATGGAAATTAATAAAATTTTAATGGAATGTCTACAAAACAAAATATTATGTCAAACTCATTAATGGTTTCATTTAGTATTCGTAAAAATTCCACTCTATCTGAAAACGATGTGCAGGTTAGATTTTCTTACTTTGCAAAAATTCCTGAGTACCCCTCATAATCGCTGAGAAATCAAACCGAAACAAGCATCAAATGAATGACGAGTAGCCAAATAATTTCAAAGCGAAGTTATAAAAAGTAATTCCTATAATTTTACAGAAAAAATTATATTTAATATGTTGAATGTGTGTCAGGTGGAGCCTTCAATGCAAGTGTCTCCAGATAGAAGTCTAAAAACCATCTTGATGTCTGGCCCAGAGGAAGCACACACTGGATTTCTCCTGAATGAATGGGTGAGTGCTGGAAGGTATGAAGTGGGAGGAAGGAACAAAAAACACACAGGCGAGATACATAAAATGTAAGCCAAAGTTTTAGGTCATCAGTAAAGGAAGTCCTTGTTAGCAAAAAAAAAAAAAAAAAAAAAAATCTACCAAGTTCCAGGCAGCCAAGAGAAACAGACGACATCGCCCCCTACTGGCTGGAGGAGTTTTGGATTGCCCACAGGCTAGCTTCTTTTATTGATCTGTCATTGTTGTTTCTCTGCCATTCAGAACTTCAAAGCTCCCTGGAACTGCCTCAAAGTGAGAAATCAAATCTGGTCCCTGAGGATTAAGACCCTTCCCCTCCTCTGAGAAGGGGGCTGGAGGGGAGCTTTATAACCGATTCTATGTCAGACATCCCGAAATGGATCTAAACCCATCTTGAACCTATTTCTACCTTCCTCCTGAACCACTTCTTGGTTAACATGTTCCATATGTTTCTTACTCTGATGGAAAATAGCCTTTACTTTTATTTCAAAGGGCATTGTTAAAAAGTCTGGGGAGAGAGCTTTGTTCTTAGACAAACAAGATTTGGGAAGTTCTTCTAAGAAAGCAATCAGAGATAAACAGAAAGATTTATATACAAGATGTTCACTACAGCATTATTTATAATGGTGAAAAATTGGAAACAGCTGAAATGCCCAACAACAAGGGGGTGGTTAAATAAATTATGATCTACTCACACAATAGAAGTTCATACAGCTATTAAAATTCATGTTTTTGAAGATTATTTCATGGAAATAGTCAACCTTCAATAAGCCCTTCCCAGGCAGTACTGTCAGTGCTTCACAGGTATCACTTCATTCCATGCTCACAGCAACTCTATGAAGAAAGCACTATTTGTATTATTTCCCTTTGACACACAAGGAAACTGAGGCACAGAAAAACCAAGGTCATACAGCTAGAGGTGTGCATTGATCTGGCACCCAGAGGCTACACAGTTATGCACTGCATGATGCTGCCTTCCTGTAACAGAGGTTCACTAAAATTCTGAGCCCTATGGGTATGCAATGGCACACAGAGTGGTTTAATGGACATTGAAGACTCAGAAGCAGAGAGGGTGGGAGAGGGGTAAGAGATGAAAAATTACCTATTGGGTACAATGTGCACTATTCAGGTAACAAGTACACTAAAAGCCTAGACTTCACCACTGTGTAATTCATCCATGTAACCAAAAACCACTTGTACTCCTAAAGCTGCTGCAATTAAAAATAAAAAAATTAAACAAAAAGAAATTCAGCCGGGCGCGGTGGCTCATGCCTGTAATCCTAGCACTTTGGGAGGCCAAGGCAAGTGAATTGCTCGAGCCCAGGAGTTGGAGACCAGCCTGGGAAACATGGCGAAACCCCGTGTCTACCAAAAATACAAAAATTAGCCCAGCATGGTGGCATTCGCCTGTAGTCCCAGATACTCAGGAGGCTGAAGTGGGAGGATGGCTTGAGTCCAGGAGGTGAAGGTTACAGTGAGCCAAGATTGTGCCATTGCACCCCAGCCTGGGCAACAGAGCCAAATCCTGGAAAGGGGAGGGGAGGGGAGGCGGAAGGGGAACGGAGGGGACAGGAGGGGAGGGAAGGAGAGGAGAGGGAAGGGGAGGGGAGGGAAGGGGAGAGGAGGGAAGGGAAGGGAAAAAGAAATTCTGAGCCTTGGGGGAAGAGAGGAAGAGCTCCTTCCTGGGTCCACAGCAAAGCTGTAGTAAAAGAGTGCAGACCTGAGCTGCACCCTGAGGAACGATGAGGGCTTGGTCAGGTGTGAGTACAAATACTCATGGAAATATTTTTACAGGAGAAAAGAGCCCAAGTGAAATTGCAGAGGTAGCAATTTGGGAGGAGAGTTCAAAAACCACTGGGGAGGCAGGGTGGCTAGCATATCAGATGCATTATAATTATCCATGGAAAACGAGCAAATAAAGGAACTAGGGCGGAGCCCCTGCAGTGTGTGCCAATGCAGGGTCAGTAGTAATTAAAACCATTAACATCACAGAACTCACCCAGGCACCCTGCTGAGTTTTTTCCCCAGGTGTCTCATTAAATTCTGGGGACCACAACCCTTCTTTGTACTGTCATTATTCCCATTTCACAGGTGAGAAAACAGACTTAGCGAGATCAAGTAATTTGCCTCAGACGTCTACTGGCAAGAAACAGTGGCTGGAGTTGAAGTGGGTGGCGCAGAGGCCGGAGGCCCCGTGCCTTGCTGTGCCTCCGGGGAAGTGGGCTGCCAAGCACAAGAACAGGATCCATGTTCATCCCCCAGCAGCCAATGCTGTTTTCTGTTCCAGCAGCTACAGCTGGCCTTCTCAGCTATTTAGGGAAAGCGTTCTATATGAAAATGATTGCAGAGCCGCCTGGGTTTATGAGAACCCCCAGGAAACCCAGCTTCTGGCAACACGTGAGAAGAGAAAGGGGAAAGAATCCTCCACATTTGGGGAAAACAACCAAATGACTCTGGTTCCTCAAGCTGGTGCTGTGTGCCATCTGAGGAGAATGGAGAAGCAAAGGATCGCCACTGGCCCACCCCAGAAGTTCTGGGCCCTTCCCTGCCCTCCGCTCCAGGCAGCTGGCTCCTTAAGGGTTTTCCTCCAGCCCCAGGGACTCAGCCCAGACTCAGCCCCTTCTTCCCCAGAACTGCCACCTCCCCCAGGTCCCCTGGGCTCTAAACCTGCTCCCTCAGGCCGGCAGCAAAGGGGCCATTCTTCCCACACCCCTCTTTAGTGCATGCAAAGACGAGTGCCTCTCAGACCCTCTCTTTTCCTGGCTCTAGCATCCACAAAGCAAAACATATGGACTTTTCAGAGTTTCATTTTCGCCGTCTCTGTCTCCTTCCTGAAGAGGTGAATGGAGGCCCTGTGCATTCCAGCTCACTACTGTGCACCTTGGGGGTGAGCTCACCCGGATGTCCCTGGCCAATAATACAAATAGTGCCAGCTAGGGTCAGGGACTACATAGAATAGACCATCTTTGGGTGCCAGTCCAGTACCAGCGCCCTCCTCTGAGAACCACCCTCCATCATAACCTGCAGGGGTGGGCTCTGGAGCCTTGCTGTAAAGGAGACCACCTCCTTTCTCGGCCGCAGGGCTGAAGGGAGCAAGGGAGGCCGATCTGCTGCCTGGGCTCGACAGGTCAGGCTCTCCTCAGGACATGGGAACTACGACAGTTGAGGCTAGGGAGCCGGGGTCAGGCGGCTGTGTGCTCGCTCTACACAGGGAAAGCTGGCTGGAAAATGGAGAGAAGAAAGAGGAAGAGAAACAGTGAGAGAGGGAGAGGGGCCACAGGCATGACTTTACAGTTCCTGATTCTAGTTCCTCAGAGGCGGGGCTGAATGTTTCACCCTTGGGTTTTGTGAAATACCACCATCTTCTTCCCACAAGGTCATTGTTTTGCTTGAGCAAAAAGGGCTGTGTCTCATGGCCATAGGGGTTCCAGCTAGAACAACCCCAGTTAGGCCACCGGGGCCTGAGGAGTCTGTCCCTGCAGAGGGGCTGGTCGGAAGGCCTGGGCCCTGCAGCAGCTTTCTCATGGCCCTGAGCTCCTGTCCTCTTTGGAACTAGGGAGAGCTGTGTGGGGGAAGAGTGCCTGTCTCGTCCCTGGGACCTCAATGGCACTCTAGACTTTGGTATCTGCTTTAGATCATCCCTGCAGTATGATAAACTCGACTTCACACAAGTACCTTTCATGTCAGTATCTAGGACTTCTGTAACTGCAACCGCCTCTCCTTAGCCCACTCACTATCACTGTCCTGGTGACAGAGCCTGACTAATCCTTTCTCTCATGCTTCTAATTCTTCATTGTCTCCCTGCTGCATATGAGATAGAGTCCAAGTTCCTAACTCAACATTCGAGGCCACTGCCGAGTCTCTGCAGCCTCGTTACTCCCCATTTCACATTTCCTAGTTGAGAAGAACTGCTCCTGGTTCCCTTGTCCATTTGGTCCCCTCTACCTGGAATTCCCTTTGCTTCCTTCTTAGCCTTCTGAATTTCCACCTGCCTTTCAGGAAGGACCCTAGTTCTGCTTTCAGTGCTGCCAGGAAAACTCTAAACCTTCCAGGCAGAGCGAAGGGCTCCTCCTTTGGGCTCCCACACCTCCTGGCCCCACTCAGCCTGTCAGAGCTCAGAGTGACTAACAGCTTATTCTCTGCATCTCCCCAGTGCCACATTCAGTGTAAATTGGCCTCTATCCACCCACCTCATCTTCTCACTCTCTTTTCAACAAAGGATGTGATTTTCAACAGAATGCCCAGGTCTCCTATTCGTATTTTAAAGGTGATGAAACCAAGGCTCAGAGAGGTTTGTAGTGACTCACAACCACAGAGTTAGGCAGTGGTGGGCCTGAATTAGAAGCCAGGACTGCCTGCTTCAAGCTCTGACCTCTTTCTGCTCTATGCACTCCTTGGCAGGCAAATCCTGCTTTGACCCCAGTCCGTGCTGACACCATGATGGGTTCATTGAAATAGGAGTTTTCTATTTAGGGACATCAACTTTTCTGAGCTCCAGTAAGACTTCCAATCTGCATCAACCAGGCTATCAAGGATTGGAATTCAGGCTCCCATTGTTTACTGAAGCCCCTGTGTGGGTGGATACTCTTGCTCAGAGGATTTCCCACCTCCATGCCTTTGTGCCCACCATGCCTTCTTCCCATGTTCCCCAGGAGGACTTTGTTCCTTGTTCTTGCTCATTCTTCAATATCTGCCCCACATACTTCTATCTGAAGCTTTCCAGGAACCTCCCTGGCATCACTGCTCATTGTTCTCTTGCTTTGTGTCCATTGAACCTGGGTCTTTCTCTATTCAAGAAATGGCTACCATGTTGGGCTTGTACCTATCCATTTGCTCCTGTCTCTCCCCTAATAGACAATAATTTCTATATAAGTCAGCCCCTAGCCCAGAACTTCACTTAGAAGAGGTGCTTAATTAAGCTATGTTAGAAGGAAGTAGGAGGGAGGAAGAGGGAGGGAGAGACAATGATTGCAAAGCAATTCACACTGAGAAAACCCACAAGCACCATGAGGACAGGAACAAGATCTAAGCCTATTTGATTCCTCTGCAGCTTCTAATGAAGGGCTGGGGGCATAGCAAGGAATTAGCTAGCACTTTCTAACCAAACTGCACGTGCGATAACTTTCTTCTGTGCTTGTGCTGATATTTACAAAGCAGTTTTGCATGCCCGGATGTTTTCAATTTTCATAATAATCATGGGGGCCATACATTTTTTAAAAACTTGCATGGAAGAGCTATTAAAATCAGCCTCTAATCCCAAACTTTCCCTGGCGGCAACCTACCCCACAGCATGGGCGTGTGTCTGAGGTCAGAGACCTGCTGCCCAGGCATATCCATGTGTGCTTTAACCATGCACTGTGATATCTGTTCCAAACATCTCTGTCCACTTGTGGGTTATACACAGCATGGTGACATGATGCTTAAGGATACAGAGAGTCCTTGGCCAAGAAATGGTCACTTGCTCCCAAGATCAATGGCCCTAATCAGATAACTCAGTCACCCTCCACCTTGTAATTCTGTCCTGAGATTCCCTCTCCTCCCCGGACTTCTGCCATAAAGAAGCTCCCATGCCTCCTGAATTCTTCGTGGCTCCTGGCTGCTCCAGGGCACAGTGCCAGCCCCTCTCAGATGTCAGCTGGCAGCACAGCCGAGCAGTGCATCTCGTTTTGCCTTACTTCTTAATTAGGCCTCCTCGGTGCTGCTGAGGCTGTCACCCCAGTTTCTCCAGTTTCCATGAGCACATCCGTGCTGCTCAGCCACCCTGATCAGTAACAGAGGGCTCCTGCCCCTGAGCTCTGCTCCACATAGGACCTGCCAGGCAAATGAAGATGGGGCCTCTTGGGGATCTGCCTTTGCCACGGTCAGTCCCAGGGCTTGGGAAGCAAGGCACACAGGCAGTGAAGGCTTGAAGCCCAGAGGGGTGCAGACAGACTTCCCCCCAGGGGTGCTTTAGAGGACTGGCTTTTTCTTCTGCCACCACTGAGCAATGGAACAGCAATGCCCCAGAGCTTCCACCACTCCCAATTCAACCCTCTTTCTATAGCTTCTCTTGGAACTTACTGACCTCAGAATTCCCCTTTCCCAGACAGCAAGGTATAACATGACGAAGCTCTGAGGTTGCTGCCTCCTGAGAGCTTCCAGCCTTCCCTACAGCATAGAGGTGAATCTGCGGTCAACTGTCTCGTCTTTCAAGGGAGAAACTAGAGCAGCTTGCTAGCAGAGCAGGCAGGAACGAGCAGGTGAGGCCTGGGTTTGAGGCCTGGCTTTGCCACTAAATTGCTGTGTTTCCTTGGGCAAGTAGCTCTATCCCCCTGGGCTCCCGGTGCCTCCCGTGGAAGGAAAGGTGACTGCCGCACTGCGCCATCCATTTCTTCTTTTCTCCCAGTTCCTTCAGCAACCAGCAACCACAGCTCTGAGTTAGGATAAAGCTGAGAACACAAATAGTGAAGGTTCCTCCTTTTTTGGTAAAAGCAAAAAAATAGCAATATTTCTCTTTGGCGAGTTTTTTTATCCACACCAGGCAGTATTCTAGGTATTTTTAAGTACGTAATTTCATTTAATCTTCACAGCAATACTGGAAAGTGGATATTCTTATTGTTCCCATTTTTTTTTTAAATGGAAAATAAAGCTCAGAAAATTCTGTGTTTCGTCCGAGGACACACAGCTGGAAAGGGGTAGAAGCCAGATTGGAAATGGGGTAGTATGTCTCCAGAGCTAGCACATTTTAGAATTCCATTCTTTCCTGCGTGAATCCAACCAGCTCAGCTTCCCCTGCCCCATAGAAATTTATAAAGTCTGAGCACATACTTGGAAAGGAAAAAAATTTAATTTAAAATTAAAGATTTTACAGGCCACAGTCTCTTACTATAACCCCAAAATGTTAAATTTAAAAAAAAAAGTGGCTGAAAATATTTTTAACTACTTGAAAATTAATAAACGTACTTCTAGGTAACCCATGGATCAAAGGAAACATTAAACTGAAATTAAAACCCATCTAGAAACCGACGAAAAGGGGAACATTTTATTTCAAAACCTATGAGATCTTGAAAAAAGCTTAACACAGGGGAAAATGTATGGCCTGAAATGGCTTTCTTATTAAAGAAGAAAGACCAAAATAAAAGCACTGACTATACAACGTAAGAAATTAGAAACACAAGCAAACAAAAAAAGAAAGTATGATATGGGAATTAATCAATCGATGAATTTAATAAAGGAAAATAAGAAAAATGGAAAATAAATACATAAACTGATTTTTGGAAACCAGAAGTGGCAAAAGAGGTCTGGATGTTGTGGGAGGTGGGAGGAGGCCTCAGTTTCCCCAAGCAGATCCATTTTGCAGAGCCCCACCTATCTGCAGCACAGGCTTCTGCCCCGCAGTCCTACTGAGCTCTGGACTCGTGGCCTCCTCTCACCAGTCTCTCAACCTCTAAACTGTCAACCCAGGATCTCTCATTGCAGAGTCTGGCAATTTCACGGCGCAACCACGACTCCTTGTACTGGAGGAGTCTTTAGCACTTCCTCCCAGAAATAAAGTTCCTCCGTCTGGGCTTATTAAGCAAACGAGTCAGTTTTGTCTTTTTCAGCAATGAAAGCTGCTGTGGTTTTGTTTTCTCCCTGTTGCCAAGAGTCAAGAGGAAGTCTGTGGTTAGACTTCTTCGGGTGGAGACACACACAGACCCAGAGGCTATTAATGGGCTCCCCGGATCCAGCTTTCCCAGCCCAAGTGAAGGGGGCTAACGAAAGTGAACAAAGAGGAGACAGAGAGAGGGAGGTCATGCTGAGCCTCTATCTACTTGGCCCTCCAGACATGCAGCAGCACTCTCTCACCTCTTGTCTTCAAGGTGACTCTGTTTCCCTTTCTGACAGTAGAATACCATGGATACACTTTTCCTTCGAATGATGAGGCAACCCAATTTGCTTTCACTCAAATTCAGAAACTAAATGTAAAAGATCCCTGTGAATTCAGTGCCCATCTTGGTATTGGAGCTTGTGGTAGGCACCACCAGCTGTCACCTGCAATCCATCCCCACCCCTTGCTTTCCATCAAAACCCTGAATTTGTTTAGTGGTGTGCCCAGCCAAAAATGTTCATTCTTCCAGCCTCCCTTGTATACAGAGGGTGACCATTTGGTAACAGTTCTGGCCAATATTACAGTTACTGGATTTCTAAGAAAACTTTTGCATTCTTAATGTAGGTACCAACTCTTCCTCCTTCTCCCTTCTTTTTCCCACCTGCAACTGGAATATAAAGCCTGGAGGGGCAGCACCCATCTTGTGCATATAAGGTAGCATGTGTGAGGATGGAATTTGAACAGAGGAGGGGAAAAGGGCTAGGTCCCCATTAATATTGTTAAGTCATCCTCTCCTGCCCTCTACTGCTCACCCTGCACTTCTTATGTCATAGGAAAATCATAGCATCATCTGTATCTGGCTGCTCTGTTACTTGCAGCTAAATGCATTCTTTTTTATTTAATTTTTTTTTTTTTTTTGAGATGGAGTCTCACTCTGCCGCCAAGGCAGGAGTGCAGTGGCGTAATCTCAGCTCACTGCAACCTCCATCTCCTAGGTTCAAGCAATTCTTCTGTCTCAGCCTCCCGAATAGCTGGAACTACAGGTACATGCCACCATGCCTGGATAATTTTTGTATTTTTAGTAGAGACAGCATTTTACCATATTGTTCAGGCTGGTCTTGAACTCCTGACCTCAGGTGGTCCACCCACCTGGACCTCCCAAAGTGCTGGTGTTTACAGGTGTGAGCCACTGTGCCTGGCCTAGCAAAATGCATTCTTAATTGAAACAAGAACCCTAGACTTTCATAGTTCTTTACAGCTTTTTATTGGTTTTCAAAATATGTACACCCCATCATCTCATTGGGTCCTCACAGAAATTCTTCATGGTAGACCAGATCAACATCTTTCCTCATGCTTTCAGATGAGGAAACTGAGGTTTCTTGGTAACGAAGTGGGTCAGAAAAAGATTCAGGGCCTGTACTGCAGGACTCTCTGTCTCCCAGTCCATTGCTTTTCCCAAGAAAATCCTTCTTGTCTTCAATGCAGTTCAGGGCCAGCCTGTCCCTGTAATATCTGCCCGCAACCAACATTACACACAAAAAGTGGAAGTTCTCAGGAACCCAGGAGCATGTGAACTAATTGCAATTTCAGCTTTCAGTGCCAGGAGTAAGTGTATTCTCTTATTTTAAAACCCACCACTTTGAGTAACAGGATCTGGGTTCAAGTCTTGGATCTCCCCATTACTCACTATGTGATCTTGGGGAAGTCGCTGAAAACCCCCTATCCATCTATGAAATAGGAATAGCAGTTCTTCTCTCCTGAGGCTATGATAAGAAGAGCTCAGAGATGTAGGATAATCTATGATCTATGATAAAAAGCTCAGAGATAATAGTTTCTGAGCACTCAGGATGTCAGGGGGAGCACTTTGTGCATGATAAAGCACCGGGTGTCCTTGTGAGGGGCTGTTATCAGATGGCTTCAGCCTGTCTCAAGGCTCTGACTCCTCCCTGAGCTCAGCCCTCTTTGTAGCTGGCGTGTAAATTACAGATATGCGTCACATGCCTTCCTGACCACTCATCACCATTCGTCAGCCTCATGAGGGCTGAGAACATTGATCTCATGAGGCTATACCTTTCAGAAAGAATCTGTATTATAATTCTTATTTGCTCATTAAGTCTGGCTGTTTTATTTCCTATGTTCTTTACTTTCTTCGTGACTGAAATTTATTCATTCATACACTTTCAAAAAAAAATTACTGAGTTAGGCATTAATGTGGGGACTCTCAGGGTTGGAAGGGACTTAAAAATCATCCTGTTCATCTTGCCCCTCCCAGCCCAACTCCTCCCCATTTGAGACTGACATCCTGTCTTCAGGACCCCTTCCCCCATCCCCAGTGGCCATCCAGCCTCCACTTGCTCATCATAGAGACAAAGATTTGACTGTCTCCCACAGCCAGCATTTTGTCTCTGAACATTCTCTGTTAGAATGTTCTTCCTCAAACAGACGCTCCTTGGCAGACACAAGGATGTGTTCTTGGCAAACCTCTAATACTGTGCACATTTGACTGTGTAGGATGGTAACTGGCAGAGTTGGTGGGGGACGAAGGAGCCCACGTGAGGTGTTACCAAACAGGAAGTGCCATCTGGGCTGGATGATGTGAGTGAGGGAAAGCGTCAATCAGCTGCCCTGGGAGGCTCAAGAGGCAGCTTTTTCCTTCATCGTGTTAAAGAACTCAAGAGCAGCAATTACTCAGTGAACTCCAACATGCTGGGTATTTGCTGGAATAGGCCAGGCTGTGCTGAAGTAACAACCTTGAAATTTCAGAGATTTAAAATAATGAAAGTTTATTTCTTGCTCATGGAGAATGCCATGGAGTGGGGGGCCCTCCCCCATTCTGCAGGCCATTGGGTAAGCAAGGCCTCCAAGTCATCACCCCACGAGAAATAAGAAGGAGCCACACCAGCTCTTAACTGCATTAGCCTCAGTCTACAGGCACACCTTATTTTATTGCACTTTGCCTTATCGCACTTCACAGATATTGTGTGTTTTTCACAAACTGAAAATGCGTGGCAACCCTGTGTCGAGCAGGTCTGTTGGTGCCATTTTTCCAATAGAATGTGTACACTTCCTGTATCTGTGTCACATTTTGGTAATCCTTGCAATATTTCAGACTTTTTCACTATCATTACATCTGTTATAGTGATCTGTGATCAGTGATCTTTGATATTACTACTGTAATTATTTTGGGGCACCATGAACTGCACCCATGTAAGACAGCAAACTTAATTAATAAATGTTTTGTGTGTTCTGACTGCTCCTACTGGCCAATGCCCGTTTCTCTCCCTCTCCTTGGACCTCCCCATTCCTTGAAACATAAAAATATGGAAATTAGCCCAATTAATAACCATACAATGACCTCTAAGTATTCACGTGGAAAAATGAGTCACATATCTCTCACTTTCAATCAAAAGCTAAAAATGATGAAGCTTGTGAGGAAGGTATGTCAAAAGCCAAGAGAGGTTGAAAGCTAAGCCTCTCACACCAGTTAGCCCAGTTGGGAATGCAAAGGAAAAGTTCTTTTTTTTTTTTTTTTTTTCCTTTGAGACGGAGTTTGCTCTTGTTGCCTAGGCTGGAGTACAGTGGCATGATCTCAGCTCACCGCAACCTCCGCCTCCTGAGTTCAAGCAATTCTCCCGCCTCAGCCTCCTGAGTAGCTCGGATTACAGGTGCCCATCACCACGCCCAACTAATTTTTGTGTTTTTAATAGAGATGGGGTTTCACCACGTTGACCAGGCTGGTCTTGAACTCTTGACCTCGTGATCCACCCCGCCTCGGCCTCCCGAAGTGTTGGGATTACAGGCGTGAACCATCGAGTTCAGTCAGGAAAAGTTCTTGAAGGAAATGAAAAGTGGTTCTCCAGTGAACACATGAGTCATAAGAAAGTGAAACAGCCTTATTGCTGATATGGAGGAAGTTTGGTCTGGATGAAAGAACAAACCAGCCACTACATTCTCTTAAGTCAAATCCTAATTCAGAGCAAGGCCCTAACTCTTTCAATTCCGTGAAGGCTGAGAGAGCTGAGGAAGCTACAGAATAAAAGTTGGAAGCTAGCAGACGTTGGTTCATGGGGTTTAAGGAGAGAAGCCATCTCCAGAACATCAAAGTGCAAGGTGAAGCACCAAGTGCTATAATGTAGAACTACAGCAAGTTATCCAGATCTACCTAAAATCATTAATGAAGGTGGCTACACGAAAAATGAGATTTTCAACATAGATGTAACCGTCTTCTATTGGAAGACGGTGCCATCTAGGATTTTCCTAGCCAGAGTGAAGTCAATGCCTGGCTTCACAGCTTCAAATAACAAGGAAACTCTCTTGTTAGGGGCTAATGCAACTAGTGACTTTACATTAAGCCAATAGTCTTTTATCATTCCAAAATTCCAAATAATTATGCTAAATCTGTGGAACCCTGCCTATGCTCTATCAGTGGGAACCCTGCCTATGCTCTATCAGTGGAATAACAAAGCCTGGATGATAGCACATCTGTTTACAGCATGGTTTACTGAATATTTTAAGCCCACTGTTGAGACCTACTGCAGAAGAAAAAAGATTTCTGCTTTCAAAATATGACTGCTCATTGACAATGCACCTGGTCACTCAAGAACTCTGATAGAGATGGACAAGATTAATTTTGTTTTTATGCCTGCTAACACAACATCATTCTATAGTCCATTGATTAAGGAGACATTCTCACTTTTAGGTCTTATTTTTTTTTTTTTTTAAGAATCATAATATTTAATAAAACAACAGAGTTATCAATGGCTGAATACACGTTTTGAAAGATATATGTATATTCTATGTAAATTCTGTGCCATGTGATGTACCCAAGAACACACAATTCTTTTTTTTTTTTCTAATTTACAATATTTATTTTTAAAAACTCTTCATGAATATATTGACATTCTTCTAGTGTCCATCAAAATTTTTTGAAAGAGGTCTTTTCATGTAAGCATTCTTAAAACTTAAGCTTCATTAATTGCACCCCCTCACCCCAAATCCACTTCTGATCTTGCAAAACTAGAGAAGTATTCCCATGTACTATAAGATCATGAAAGCAAAATGCCCTGGAATTCAAGAGGGGCTGCATAGATGCAGACAACAGAAATATCAGCAGCACCTATGATGGACTAGATGGTAGAAGTCCTTCTCCCAATTTTTTTTTTTTTTATTATTATTATACTTTAAGTTCTAGGGTACATGTGCATAACGTGCAGGTTTGTTACATATGTATACTTGTGCCATGTTGGTGTGCTGCACCCATCAACTCGTCAGCACCCATCAATTCGTCATTTATATCAGGTATAACTCCCAATGCAATCCCTCCCCCCTCCCCCCTCCCCATGATAGGCCCCGATGTGTGATGTTCCCCTTCCCGAGTCCAAGTGATCTCATTGTTCAGTTCCCACCTATGAGTGAGAACATGCGGTGTTTGGTTTTCTGTTCTTGTGATAGTTTGCTAAGAATGATGGTTTCCAGCTGCATCCATGTCCCTACAAAGGATGCAAACTCATCCTTTTTTATGGCTGCATAATATTCCACAGTGTATATGTGCCACATTTTCTTAATGCAGTCTGTCACAGATGGACATTTGGGTTGATTCCAAGTCTTTGCTATTGTGAATAGTGCCGCAATGAACATACGTGTGCATGTGTCTTTATAGCAGCATGATTTATAATCCTTTGGGTATATACCCAGTAGTGGGATGGCTGGGTCATATGGTACATCTAGTTCTAGATCCTTGAGGAATTGCCATACTGTTTTCCATAATGGTTGAACTAGTTAGGTCTTATTATTTAAGAAATACATTTCATAAGATCATAGCTGCCATAGATAGTGATTCCTCTGATGGATCTGGGCAACGCTGATTGAAAATATTCTGGAAACAATTTACCATTCTAAATGCCATTAAGAATATTCATGACTCATGGGACGAAGTCAAAATATCAACGTGGACAGGAGTTTGGAAGAAGTTGATTCTAACCTTAAAGGATGAATTTTAGAGGTGTAAAACTTCAGTGGAGGAAGTAACTGCAGATGTGCTGGAAATAGCAAGACAACTAGAATTTGAAGTGAAGCCTGAAGATGGCAATGATCTACTGCAATCTCATGATAAAATTTGAACATATGAGGAGTTACTTCTTATGAATGAGCAAAGAAAGTGGTCTCCTGAGATGGCATCTACTCCTAGTGAAGATGCTGTGAACACTATTGAAATGAAAACAAAGGACTTAGAACATTACCTAAGTTGATAAGGCAATGGCAGGATTTGAGAGGATGGACTGCAATTTTTAAAGAAGTTCTACTGTGGATAAAATGCTATCAAACAGGCCGGGCGTGGTGGCTCAAGCCTGTAATCCCAGCACTTTGGGAGGCCGAGACGGGCGGATCACGAGGTCAGGAGATCGAGACCATCCTGGCTAACCCGGTGAAACCCCGTCTCTACTAAAAAATACAAAAAACTAGCCGGGCGAGGTGGCGGGCGCCTGTAGTCCCAGCTACTCCGGAGGCTGAGGCAGGACAATGGCGTAAACCTGGGAGGCGGAGCTTGCAGTGAGCTGAGATCCGGCCACTGCACTCCAGCCCGGGAGACAGAGCCAGACTCTGTCTCAAAAAAAAAAAAAAAAAAAAAAAAATGCTATCAAACAGCATCGCATGCTACAGAGAAAACTTTCTTAACAGAAAGAGTCCGTCAGTGTGATGAACTTCATTGTTATCTTCTTTTAAGAAATTACCACCTCAGTCTTTGGCAACCACCACCCTGACTAGTTAGCAGCCATCAGCGTCAAGGCAAGATCCTCCATCAATAAAAAGATTACAACTCACTGAAGCCTCAGATGATCATTTGTGTTTTTTAGTAATATAGTATTTTTAATTAAGGTATGTACATTTTTTTTTAGGCATAATGTTATTGCTCACTTATCAGTGTATAGTACACTGTAAACATAACTTATGTGCACTGGGAAACAAACAAACAAAAAAAGTGTGACTTGTTTTATTGAGATACTCACTTTATTGGGGGTGGTCTGGAATGGAACCTGCATATCCCCGAGGTGTGCCTGCATTGGTCCGAACAAGCCACACAGCCCTCACCTAGGAGGCTGGGAAGTGTAGGAGAGCACATGGAATGTGGGAGTGCCATCTCTCCCAGTCTGCCATTTCTGAGTAGATCTCAAGGTTTGTTATTACAGAAACAGTCAACTCTGCAAAGAAAAGGAGACCAACAAGGTAATGAAAATGAACCATCCACGGCAATGGACATCTTAGGGGTAAGGAGGGGCCTCTCCTTGCTGCCATTCACTACACGTAGCTCTTGCATGGCAGTCTGTGTTGGAGTTTGTCATGCACGAGTGGCCAGGCTCTTCCACCCACAGTGCCCACATGCTAATGTGATGAGGACAAGGTTGGTATGAAGAGTGTTCCCAGCCTCCCCATCATCTTTCCCAACACCATGTTTGCTACCACCCACCACCAAAACTGTCCTCCTTGCCTGCTCCATTTCTCCTCCCCAAGCTCTCAAAAAAGAGTTCCATCTTGGCCATCCCGGTTCCCGGGAGGATGGAGAGGGATGGGCAGTGTTGCAGAGACAGGAGGGAAGGGGTAGTATTCTGGTTTGCTAGTTCAGTTCCTGACTTCTCCTTTGTAAAAAGGAATTTGGGTCAGAAGCCAACTAGAAAGAAAGCTAAAGAAGAGTGGAGTCAAGGAGGAGAAAAAGGAAAAGAAAATGAAAAAACAGTTGTTAAGCCCATCTAAATAATGGAGACATGGAAGAACCAAAGGGAGATGGCACAACAGGTTGACTGGATATAGGAGAGTTTGGAGCATTTCGTAGAGTTATGTTTTTTGAAGCATAAGGTAACGAGACAGAGAACTAAAAGCAGGTCTCGTTCTTTTCATTCCTTTGAGACATGTGCATAAAGATTGAAAATCTCTTACTCTGCTTTGGTTATTGGATTGTGCCTCTTTGACTATAACTTAACGTAGAGACTGGGTCACAAGGACTCCCTGCATTGGCTCAAGTTACATTAATAAAAATTCAAAACTGAATGAGTAGCATATTCTCAGAGCTTCAAAGGCAAAAGCATAAAAATCAAGAAGTGGCCATAACTTCTCAGGAAGGTATTAATAAGCTTTGGTAATTTGGTAATGACAAAGAATGAGGAGAGGAATGTGCAGCAGCAACAGCAAGAAGCCCCTCTTCCCCGCCCTCTGAGAGCTCGGCGGGCTTTCGATGCTCGTCTTCCACTGAGGTCACCAGGCCTGAGCTCCATTTCCTGGACACACGCTGACTAAGGAGTAGCTCCTCCCTCGCTCTGTTCATTGTACCTCCACTTGTGGAGGCCACGGTGACATTAGCTCTGTTGGCTACCACATCCCACCGTTGACTCATATGAAACTTCCTGTCAACTAAAAACCCAACACCTTTTCACTTGTGCTGTTGACCCAGGTATCCCACATCCTGTGTGTGTCTGGTGAGCAGCTGAGCCCCAGAGTGAGCAAAGGTCTCTATCACCTTTCATCTTGGTGTGCAGTCATTTTGGCCCAGTGTTAATTTCAGTCCTCTTCAGACCTGCCTCTCACCTTCCCGGTATTGTCCATCCTTCCGACCTTCCCACATGCTCCTTGGTGATAAGACAGTTCAGTGCCACATGTGACACAGAGCCCCAGCCTTCAGAGTCAGATCCATCTGGATGCCAAATATTATTGCATCAATTGCTGTGAGGTCTTGGGCAAGTTGCTTGCCCTCAGTTACATATTTATTTCCTTGCCTGTGAAAGGGTAATACAACCTCTCTTACAGTCATGCTGTGAGGGATAAAATAAATAAGCTTTGTAAAATATTGACAATAGTTGCTGACACAGGAATTTCTCAATAAATGTTCATCCTTCCCTCCACCTATTTCATTTTGGTCATTGATAAAAGTGCTGAATAAGATATGGCCAAAGACAGAGCCTTGGCATGCCACTAGAGACCCTCATCTAGGCTGATGTAGTTAGATTTATCCATTCCATTTGGGTATGGCCCTTTAACCAGTTCCTAATCTATTGAATTGCACCAGCATTCAGTCCTAACTTTTCACCTTGAGATGAGCATGAGACACCTTGCCAAATGTCTTGCTCAAGTCCAAACAGATCACATATTTCTCACTTGCTTGTCTAGAAATCCAAAAAGGCAAGTGGGAGAGCTCAGGTGTGGGAATCACAGCGTTTCAGCCACTGTAGTGAGGAGGAGTGGGGAAGGCACAAGTCATACTTTGTATTTAATTGACAGAATGTTGGGCTCCCAGAGAGAAGCCCTGTTTCCCAGCAATGTGCCAGGTAGGCAGACAAGGCAACAAGTATGACCAAGTACATTCTGTTGCCCAGGAGCTGGCCCAGAGGTGGTGGAAATGTGCACTGAACTAGGATCTAGGGACCAGAGTTCTAGTCTCACAGTTACTGAGTGACCTCAGGCAATCTTGTAACTTCCTGACCTGTTTCAGTTCAGCCACACTGAGCAGATCCTCACTATGAACCATGCCCCTTTAGCCCTTAACTGTTTACCCAGTTGCTCCCTAGGCTCAGGAAATGGAAGTATTTGACCTACTGGGTAGTACATATACCCCAGGGAGGGGAGGGGATGAATACATGGCAGGGTTCCAGAGAGTACAGGGAGTTATAGAATTGCAATGTGCATACACACTTATGCAGACCCATACACAAACATACATGTACATGTGGATATGCTGTGGGAAAGAAATAGAGTTCTTTAAATTCTGCATGCATTTTTAAAATAAAGCCTGAGATTCCTGAGATATTTTCTATCTGCCACTGGCATATGACCCCCCACCCCTATGGGTACCACATCACCTTCCTGAAATTTGAAAGTCACCCTGCTAGGCAGAAGGGGCCCTAGAGGATATCTTGGATACATGAAGACCAAATGGTTGTTCTTGACTTCCTTGGTGCTCCAGGAAAAGCCCGGCCGCTTTCTGTTTCAAGAGCTGCCCCTTCCTCTAGGGCACACTGCCCTTCCAAGCACCTGTTCCCCAGCTCCAGGAGCTCCCCTGATGCTATGAAGGAGGAGCAGCAATAAAGTGCCTGCCCATCCCATTCCCACCACAATCTGTAGTCACAATTGTGTCTACTGTGGCCTTGATCTTGGGCCCCACTTATGAGCTGGGAATGTAGGAAAAAAACACTAGACTTAGAGTAAGACAGGCCAGAATTCAAATCCTGGCCCTCTCTTATCATGCAAAGGCCTAGGCAAGTTACCTACTTCTCTGAGACCAGATATGCAAATTGCAAATTGGGATCCTAGGACCTACATCGTCGGTGGTTGGGAAGTTATGGGGAAAGATCTTCACATATCCTCAAGTGCCCATCCACTCCACCTTTCTCTTAGTCTTGATTCCTCCAAAATATTAGGTTACCTTTCTTTCTAATTTTTACCTGACAAGGCACAGCGTAATGAAAAATGAAACCGGTTGGCCATCAGGAGACATGATTTTGAGACTACAATGCTCAACGCTGGCTATCAAGTCATGTATATAAACCATGCCTCATTTTCCTCACCTTTAAAAGGGGAGGGGTGAAATAGATATTGATTATATCAGCCTCCATGTATTGCATGCCTGCAGTGTGCCAGTCATTTCATAGATGCCATTTAATGTATATTAATTCAGTATCCTACAAGACGGTATTATCAGGCTTTACTCTATGAAAAGGAGTGGGGTGCAGCACTTGAGAACATGGGCTTTGAGCTAAGACTGCTTGACTTCACCCCCCTGCTCTTTACTCAGCTGTTTTTTGACCTGAGACAAGTAATGTAACCACTCTATGCCTCAGTTTCCCTTCTGCAAACTAGGGTGTTTATGAAGATTAAATCATATAATCCAAACAAGGGGTTTCACTCAACACCTGGCACAAGGGAAGCCCTGCATAAGTAATTACCCCAGAGGAGCCGAGATATCAGAGACCTGTCCAAGGCTATAGAGCACAGGGCTATCCAGCTCTAAGTCCATGCCCTGGTCCTCTGAAGAATGCTGTCTCTTTACAGGACTGTGGAGGGCCCTCCAAGAGCATCTCTGTATTGACTCTGGAGTTGTTGGGCTGGTGGTTTAGTGCCCAGGAGGAAACCTCTGGAAGTCAGGGGAGAGACATGAGATCCTGGGGAACTCAATCTTCCCCCATGCATGGCAGACAGCCAGACCCCAGTAGACATGCCCACAGAGAAGACACACACACACACACACACACTCACTCACTCATATACACATGCACACTTAGCACAGGAGCCATTTCTCCAGCTCAGCCTGTTCCAAGACTCCAAATCCCAGGGCTGCTGCAAAGCTTTTAATCAACTGCCCCATCAACACACCTGCCCAGGACCTCAGCCCCTCCTGGGTGCTGTGATGGACACATATGAGAATTCCTTTCACTGCTATGTTTACTGAGCACTTACTATGTGCTAGCTCATAGGCAAGGCAGTGTGACTTCAGAGACAAATAAGCCAGTGTCACTGGAGTCATGGACAAGACTGGCTCACTACAAAACAGAGAATACAGACCAGAAGATGAGTACAATAAATTCCTGCCAGTACCGGGGATATCAGCTGAGTCTTAAAGTCATTAAGTATCCTCACTATGGGAACAGGGTGAGGAACAGAGCCCTCAGGCAGAAGCAGTAACTTAAGTACCTGCATGGAGATGAGAGACACCCTGGCATAACTAGAGCTGGGTTGCGGGAGAGGAGAGTGATAAGAGTTGAGCCTGATGAGCTACACTGAGGATTTGGGGCTAGTTTGTGTTAATGGGAAGACATTGAAGCATATTAATAGGCATAGAGAGAGCACAGAGGAGAGAGTTTTGAATTGGAAGCCTAGGAAGACTTCCTGGAGGAGGTGACTTCTGAGCAGGCCCTTAAGTGGTGGCCAGGACTTTGGGAGATAGAGAGGAAGGGACTTTCAAGAAGAGGGAATAGTGAGGGAAAGTATGGCAGGTACAGGGCCATTTGCAGAATGGCCAAGGCCACCAAAGGATAGTGGAGGAGATGTCACAGGAAGGGCCATGGAGGGTTAAAGAGGTGCCAGAACACTCTGGGCCGGTGTGGTCAGAGAAAGCTCTATAAAGAAAATGAATGAATCAATGAATCAGCCAGCCAATGAGGAGCCTTGATTGGAACCATCGAGTGTGACAGGTGTGAGTAAGCATAGGTTCCATACGAAGGCAGCCTGCCCCTGGCCCTTGCTTCTGCCCTTTCACCGCAAGTCTCATCAAAACTGACATGTCTGAGGTCTCCTTCTTTGGAACCCCATTGGGAATCTCAAAACTCATCTTTGGAGCTAATTGTAGTTGCAGATGGAGCAAATCCTAGATTCCATACAGCCTAAGCCCTTGATTTTACATCTGAGAAAGCTAAAGTCCAGAAATGGAAAACAACTTATCCAAGGTCACGTAGCAAGAGAGTCAGCACGACTAGCGCCAGGAATCCCAACCCCTCCCTCAGGGCTCCCTCCACCTCACTGCCCTGCCTCTTAGTCATCAGCCACCAGCGGCTTGTGGTGGACAGAGGCACTTCTCTTTATCACAGAAACTTCTGGAGGTGGACTCAAAGGAATTAATCTGTTATGGTAAGACTTCGAGCAAGGGAGATTCGCAGGTGTTGTAGTCCCACAGATAGACTAGGTGGGTAACTGGGTAACTGAACCCCTTCCCCAGAGTTGGGGCTGGCCTGAGCCTTAGGCGCAGAGTGGGGAGGAGTAAGGAGCTAGGAATTTCACCTACATTGATTCAATTTCATAGAAACCTCATGGCAAAGGTGATATGAATCCCATTTTGCAGAAATTGAGATTTCAGGAGGTTAAGAGGTTTTCCAAGGCATGAAGGTGACAGTATGGGGATTTGCTCTTGGGCCACTCCCTCTTCGCCCAAGAACACCATCACAGTCAGCTGCTCCCATCAATTACTCTCCTATCAAGGGCCTGGGCAACCCCACAGTGGAAGATTTGCTCTTTATAGGTAGGTAACAGCCCATTAGAAAGCCTCTGTTTAATAAACCATTAATGTTGAATTATTAAAGGGATAGGAAAGTGCTGGGAAGATTCAGATAGACAGGGGTAGGGAGGGAGTCTGATAGGGAGAGGCCAATGAAAGAATATTAATTTAATATCCATGAGCAACACATCCTCTTGGGTATGACTGTAGGCATTTATAACAACCACATTATAACCTGTGTCCCACCATTTTACAGAGAAGGAAACTAAGACTTAGAGAGGTTTCCTGACAGCCACAAGGTGTGGACACAGGGGCCACTGGCATGTTCGATACTTAGGAATACTTTGGTTTCTTGTATGAGCTTCACTCATGAAGATTTTTACCAAACTTTATAATGTGAAGCTAATTCTTTGAGCTAGAAACAAAAAAGAAGCTGAGCCATCTTTTTCCACCCTGTATCCATTTCAGCCACTGTCCCTCCCTGCTGGTCTAGCCAGTCAGTGTTTTCTGCTCTTGTTTGGCAATTTCATTCCAGCTCCTGGGGCATTTTCCATGACACTCAGCTGGGAATAGAAAAACAAGACAAAAATCAAGCTATGCTGTTAGGATCACTTGACCAGGCATTGGAATCCATGATTCTGAAGTGTTTAGGAAACATCAGATTTGATGTACCAAAAAAAATCTCACTGCCCACATGACCTGTTGAGGAGCTCCACAGGAGAGCAATAGCAGGCACAGCAATCTCTGCCAAAGGCCCTGATATGGTTTGGCTGTGTCCCCATTCAAATTTTGTCCTGAATTGCATCTCCCAGAATTCCCAAGTGTTATGGGAGGGACCCAGGGGGAGGTAATTGAATCATGGGGGCTGGTCTTTCCCATGTTATTCTCATGATAGTGACTAAGTCTCACGAGATCTGATGGGTTTATCAGGGGTTTCTGCTTTTGCTTATTCCTCATTTTCTCTTGCTGCCGCCATGTAAGAAGTGCCTTTCACCCTCCACTGTGATTATGAGACCTCCCCAGTCATGTAGAACCGTAAATCCAATTAAACCTCTTTTTCTTCCCAGCCTCAGGTATGTCTTTATCAGCAGCATAAAAACGGACTAATACAGTAAATTGGTACTAGGAGTGGGGTGTTGCTGAAAAGATACCTGAAAATGTGAAAGCAACTTTGGAACTGGATATCAGGCAGAGGTTGGAACACGTTGGAGGCCTCAGAAGAAGACAGTAAAATGTGTGAGAAAGTTTGGAACTTCGTAGAGATTTGTTGAATGACTTTGACCAAAAACCTGATAGTGATATGGACAATAACGTCCTGGCTGAGGTGGCCTCAGATGGAGATGAGTAACTTTTTGGGAGCTGCCTCAGATGGAGATGAGGAGCTTGTTGGGAACTGGAGCAAAGGTTACTCTTGTTATGTTTTAGCAAAGAGACTGGAAGCATTTTGCCCCTGCCCTAGAGATTTGTGGAACTTTGAACTTGAGAGATGGTTTAGGGTACCTAGTGGTAGAAATTTCTAAGCAGCAAAGCATTCAAAATGTGACTTGGCTACTGTTAAAAGCATTCCATTTTAAAAGAGAAACAGAGCATAAAGCTCAGAAAATTTGCAGCCTGATGATACAGTAGAAAAGAAAAACCCATTTTCTAGGGAGAAATTCAAGCCAGCTGCAGAAATTTGCATAAGTAGCAAGGATCCTAATGGTAATTCCCAAGACCATGGGGAAAATGTGTGCAGGCCATATCAGAGACGTCCACATTAACCCCTGCCATCACAGGCCCAGAGGCCCAGAAGGAAAAAGTGGTTTTGTGGGTTGGGCCCAAGGTCACCATTCTGTGTGCAGCCTAAGGACTTGGTGCCCTGAGTCCCAGCTGCTCCAGCCATGACTGAAAGGGGCCAATATACAGCTCAGGCTGTGGCTTTGGAGGATGGAAGATCCAAGCCTTGGCAGTTTCCACGTGGTGTTGAGCTTGCAGATGCACAGAAGTCAAGAATTGAGGTTTGGGAACCTCCACCTAGATTTCAGAAGATGTATGGAAACTCCTGGATGCCCAGGCAAAAGTTTGCTGCAGGGGTGGGGCCCTCATGGAGAACCTTTGCTAGGGCAGTACAGAAGGGAAATGTGGGGTCAGAGCCCTGACAGAGTCCCTACTGGGGCAGTGCCTATTGGAGCTGTAAGAAGAGGGCCACTGTCCTCCAGACCCCAGAATCCACCAACAGCTTTCACCATGCACCTGGAAAAACCACAGACACTCAATGCCAGCCCATGAAAGCAGCTGGGAGGGAGTCTGTACCCTGCAAAGCCACAAGGGCAGAGCTGCCCAAGACCATAAGAACCTACCTCTTGCATCAGTGTGACCTGGATGTAAGACCTGGAGTCAAAAGGGATCATTTTGGAGCTTTAAAATTTGACTGCTCTGCTGTATTTTGGACTTGCAAGAGTCCTGTAACCCCTTTGTTTTGGCCAATTTCTCCCATTTGGAACAGCTGTATTTACCCATTAGCTGTACCTCCATTGTATCTAGGCAGTAACTAGCTTGCTTTTGATTTTACAGGCTCATAGGTGGAAGGGACTTGCCTCATCTCAGATGAAACCTGGGACTTGTGGACCTTTGGGTTAATGCTGAAACAAGTTAAGAGTTTAGGGGACTGTTGGGAGGGCCTGATTGGCTTTGAAATGTGAGGACATGAGGTCTGGAGGGCCGGTGGGGAATGATATGGTTGGGCTGTGTCCCATTCAAATCTCAACTTGAATTGTATCTCCCAGAATTTCCATGTTCTATGGGAGGGATCCAGGGGAGGTAATTGAATCACGGGGGCTGGTCTTTCCCATGCTATTCGCGTGATAATGAATAAGTCTCATAAGATCTAATGGGTTTATCAGGGGTTTCTGCTTTTGCTTCTTCCTCATTCTCTCTTGCTGCCACCATGTAAGAAGTGCCTTTCACCCTCTGCCATGATTCTGAGACCTCCCCAGCCATGTGGAACTATAAGTCCAATTAAACCTCTTTTTTTTCCCAGCCTCAGGTATGCCTTTATCAGCAGTGTAAAAACGGACTAATACAGTGCACTCCCGCCCCGCAGCCCCAGCCAACTGCCCTGAGGACAGTCAGCCAGGTGGCCATCCCAGCCTCCTCCAAAGCCACTAGCTCGTTAAGCCAGAAGGGAAAATCCTCCATAGTGAAGGCCTTGCTGGCAGCTTACATGGAGAACTGGGGGCAAATCAGGGCAATATGAAAGGCCACTCCTCCACTCTCCAGGGAAAATCCCAGGCTTCCACCCCCCCTGTAGCATGGAGAGTTTGCACACAGTATATACTTAACACATATAAGTTGAATGCCTGAGTGAATACATAAATGACCCTTTGATAATCGGATTCCTCATCTGTCATAATCAGCTCAGGCTGCTACAACAAAATACCATAGACTGGGTGGTGGCTTAAACAACATAGATGTATTTTTTCACAGATCTGGAGGCCAGAAGTCTGAGATCATGATGGGTGTCATCACAGTGGGGTTCTCATGAGGGCTCTCTTCCTGGCTTGCAGACAGTCACTTTCTTGTAATGTCCTCACATGGCAGATATCTCTCTTTCTTCTCCGTTTTTTCTTTTGTTTTGTTTTTGAGACAGAGTTTCACTCTTGTTGCCAAGACTGGAGTGTAATGGCATGATCTCGGCTCACGGCAACCTCTGCCTCCCAGGTTCAAGCAATTCTCTCACCTCAGCCTCCCTAGTAGCTGGGATTACAGGCATGCACCACCATGCCCAGCTAATTTTTTGTATTTTTAGTAGAGACAGGGTTTCATCATGTTGGCCAGGTGGGTCTCGAACTCCAGACCTCAGGTGATCCATCCGCCCTGGCCTCCCAAAGTGCTGGGATTACAGGCATGAGCCACCACCCCCGGCCTTCTTCTCTGTTGTGGGAGCACAGTACTGTTGGATTAGGGCCCCACCCTTATGACTTCATTTAATTTAATTAATTCCTAAAGATCCTATCTCCAGATACAGTCACATTGGGAGTGTGGGCTTCAACATATGAATTTGATGGAGGTGAGGAGCAATTCAGTTCATAGGACCAACCAAGGAAGGAATTTAATCACGATGTCATAAAAGGCTGCCAACATTCAGTATGCCTCTCTAGTAAACCGAGCAAAGGCCTTTGCAATCCTGTTCCATCTGGGAGCCCCTTACAGTAATTTTGCTACATTCTCTTAAGGCTGCCATGATCAAGCCAGGTCTCTGCAGAGCCTGCTTAGTGGATACGATATTCAGGTCTGGGAGGGGGAGCCCGAAGTCCTCAGCAGCTTCCTGCAGAAGACAATGCTGTGACAGATTGCAGATGCATGGCTCCTCGTGGGCTCAGGAAGAGTGCTGTCCTGAAAGCCGAGGCTCCCTGTGTCCTTCCATTCCCCTGTAAGCCCTTAGGCAATTCGCTTCCCTTCTAGAGGCCATCTTTAAAATGAGGGTGGTGAATTGATGATTTCTGAGAGCCTTCTACTACTCTTGCTTTACCTATTTCTAGAGAAAAGTAGATTCAGAGAGACAAAAGTAAACTGTTTAAGACTTAGGCCAAGAAAGAATTCTGACTTCTTTACTAACTGTTGAGAACCCTTGGGCAAATCTCTGAATTTCTCTGTCTGGATATGGCGGTTATAATAATTACCTCCTTCGGGGATTTCCAGCATCACTGTGATAGACTGATTGTTTTAGGACCCTGATTCTTCATCCTTCTCTGTACCCGTAAACTTTGCCTGAGACTTTGTAAGTCCTCCTGCTGTAAAGAGAGTCTTTCTCCTTGCTGTGGTTGGAATGTTTGCCTTCTCCCAAAATGTATATGCTGAAACCTCAACACCAACATGATGGTATTAGAAGATGGGGCCTTTGGGAGATGATCAGGTCATGAGGAATCCCATGAATGGGATTACTACCCTTATAAAAAAGGCCCCAGAGAGCTGCCTTGCCCATTTCGCCACATGAAGACACAGTGAGAAGACAACGCCTATGAACCAGGAAGCAGGTCCTCACTAGACACCAAATCTGCCTGCACGCCTTGATCTTGGACTTCCCAATCTCCAAAACTCTGAGAAATAAATTTTTGTTGTTTAAAAGCACCGAGTCTATGGAATTTTGTTAAAGCACCCTGTGTGAACTGAGACACCCGCTGTGTGATTCAGAGTTCCGCCGTGTCACTTGCTTTGGACAGTGAGATGTTAACAAACGTTACACAAGCAGAAATTTGGGAAAGTGCTTGCAGACTGGGTTTGCTTACTTTTGCACTCTCCCATGGCCATGAGAACATGCTTCAGCTAGCCTGCTGGAGGATGAGAAACACACAGAATGGAGCCAATATGCCCTAGTTGTCCTAGACGAGGCCAGCAAAGATCACCCAGCAGCCAACCCATCCCCAACATGTAAAGAGCTCTGCGAAGGCCAAGAGGACCTCCCACCTGACTCATCAGGTCACCAAGCTAAAAACACTGATTTTTTTAAGTCACTGAGTTTGGGAGGGTTTGTTGTGCAGTATTATTTTGGCAATTAATAACTGACACAATCATAAAATGACACACAACAGGTGCTCAGTAAGTGTTTATTTCCTGCATCATCTCCCCACCCCAGACCTTCAGGTGCAAACTTAGTTCTTATAAAGATAGTTGGGAGACAAAAATTGTGGTCCTGGTGCATTTTAAGCTTCAATCTCATTGTTACTCCTGCTTCAGATTGATTACAGACGCTGACTGCTCAATTTTGATTAAATACTAAATCATAAGCTGCTTACAAAATGCCTGCAAAAAGCTGACATTTATGAAGTCCAATAAACTACTTGTAAGAACAGGAGTGCTAGATTGGGAGAAAAAAATAAAATCTTCATCCAAACAAACATCAGTTGACAGCAGACAGATGGTCAGAATCCCTTACTTGTAAACTGGAAAAATTAAGATTTGGCAAGAGTTGTCTGAAAAGAACTAGCAAACATCAAAGTTTCCCCTTTCAATGCTGGTGTTTTTCTGGGCCCGACTTCAATATTTTCACAGGCTACTGCACGGAAAAGGTGTTGCAGGCCTCCGCGTTGCTGGCAAGGAAAGGCTAAGAAATACCAGCAACGATTTATAGGAAGCAAGGTTGCCAACATTCCAAAGAGTGAGCGTTTAAAAGCCAGCAACTGCACATTCCCATAAATCCCCATAACTCAGCATCAGGCCTTCCCCTTAATCTGCTGAGGTGTGAGGGAAGGGAAGGCGGAATTTTCTAACTCGATTTTCCACTTGGATCAGCTTTCACAGGGGTGACTGTTGAGTTAATCTTTCAGGGACCGCAGTAGTCTTAATAGTAATGGAATCCACCCTTAAAAGCACAGGGCCGGGCTCTCCTCACCTTTGTTAAATGAAGGAATAAGGGTGTTAAGAGGGGCTTCGGCTCTGGCAACAAGCCCCATAGCTCCAGGAGAGGCAAAGGCTTTGACTGTCTTGGTTCTCATTTTTCCCTGGTTTCTCTGTGACCTTAGAAGTGTTCAGAGAGTGAGTGTGTGCAGATGAGGTGAGCTTGTGTAGTTATCTGGCTACGTACAGAGTATGCTAAGGATTGGCAAGCTGGCATGGCTCCAAACGTGGCCCTCGTGCACTCCTTGGGGGCATTGCTTCTGCTGCTTTGGTTGCTCAGGGCTCACACAAGCCCATGACTTTGCAAGTGACAGAACTTGGGGGCCCACAGTGTTCCACACTGGACAGATCATGGTCTTTAGGCTTGGGAACCAGACCTAGCCATCTTTGTCTCCTCTTGGCTGCACAGGCAAGGTCCTGAGTCTCGGTTCTCCATCTTCCAAATGGAAACCATGTCTGACTCACCTGGTTATTGAAGAAGGTGGTGACATAGACAGAACATAGAGGAGACAAACTCATAAGCAGGTCACTGCAATATATAGGGAGTGTAATGATAAAGATATGCCTGAGACATTATGGGAACACAAAGGACATCTGGCCCAGTCTAGAGTTGGGTTGGGGTTTACAGGGAAGCCTTTCTGGAAGAAGTGACACCTGGACTGAGTCTTAAAAGTTGAATAGGAGTTAACTGACAAAAAGGATAGAGATAAGCCTTCCAGGAAGAGAAGACCAAGTGAGCAAATTATTGTCGACTGGTTTCCGTTTGGATACCCCCAGTGATAGCCTGTTGACAAGCCCATTGCAGCTAAGACAGCTCAGACGATTAGAAAATTCATTTATAAAGAGGAAAGTCTCCCTGTGGTCCTAGTCTCCGCACAGGGAATATATTGAAGCCAGCTTTTGTGTCTTTACTTCTCCTTGCAAAAGGGTCCAGGCCTAGCAGACATTGCTTGTGCATCAGAGTGAAGTCCTACACCACACTGGCTTCTTATCTGTATCCTAGCCCAACATTCCAGGAAAATGGGAGTCAAAGCCCTGAAAATGCCCAAAGGGCTCATTTGGTAAATAAGTAACCTTGAAATTGGAGCTGAATTTCAGAGTGAAGGATCGAGCTCATGCTGCAGGATTAGCTCAGGATAGAGGGTCTGGACCAGTTCTGCCTCCAAGGGTCCATCAGAACTGTAGTCTCAAGTTCTGATGGAAAAACAGAGCTATGAGGAAAGCCATAGCTCAATCTACCCTCAGGGAGTAGTGGGTAGGGCAGTTGTGTCCAGAGTTAATACACAACACGATTTAGAAGCAGACCCGGCACACAGTCAGGGCTCTGCAAGTGTTTGCTGGTGTTATAATTACCTCTCAGAGGTGGGGTAGGTAAACCTGTGTGACCTAAAGGGCCCAGCCCTAAACTATCTCCCCCACCTGCCTGACACAAGCCTGAAATTCACTAGGATGTGTCCCTTTGTACAACACAAATAATAGATATTCCTGGCAGAGCTAACTCTGCGCCTCAGATCCCTCCTCTAGACAATGGAAGCAATAGTACTTCGCTTACAGTACTGAACTCCGATGACAATTAAATGAGCTAATCAATATAAAAGCAGTCAGAACAATATCTGGCATGTAGCACCACACACGTATTTGTTAAGATGATGATGATGGTGATGACTATTCATTATTCCAGGTACTCAGTAAATGTGTGTAGCAAAAAAGAAAAATAATGGAAGTGTGCGATAGCTCAGAGGGAGACCTATGGTTTGCTTATTTACTATGTACATGAAAAACCCAGTAAAATATCACTCTATTAAAAGACCAAGTATGTTCTCACCTCCCACAATTTCATGACTTAGTTCCAACTTGCTGGTCACTGGAATCAGCTGCCTCTTCTTTGCCTCCCCTGGGAGTGGCCAAAAGCAGTGAAAGGAAAGAGCTCTGTGCTTGCTGCCAGGAGACTTCTGTTTGAGTCCCTGTCCCACTCCAGTTCTCCAAGCTCTGTGCCTCCCATGGCCTCAGTGGCCTCCTGTGTAAAGTGACAACCGGAGGCTGTGGCCACAATAATATTTAAACAATCACATACTGCAATTCACCTTCCGAATCCCTCAGTAATGTCTCCTAATTAATCATCTAGTATACTGCATTCTAAATTAATTAAATTAAAAGTAATTAAATCCAGGAAATTGAAATTAGTCTAATTAGATTAGAGGCACATCCAGTGATGGTGGTGAGGGTTGGTGCCATATAAATTGGCCAATTTTGGTGCAGAAAATACAAGCTTTGATTATAGACAGGCTGTTCAGAGGGAGAGGCAAGCCTTACAAAGAATAAGTCCAAGTGGGCAGAATAATGATATGGATGATAATAATAATGGTAAACACAAATAACAAGTGCTACCTTCATCACGGCTTTCCTGGGTGGAGCCATACTATTGAGTCCCCACAAAACCTCTCCAGAGTAGGTGCTGTTGTTATCCCTGCTTGACAGATGGGAAAACAGAGCCTGCAGGGTATGGAAGATCATGATAGAAACCCACATGGTCTGACTCCTGAGGCTCTTCCAGCCCTCTCCAGCCAGCCTCCCGGATCTTTATGTAGAACTGATCACCTGCACTGGATGGTGGAAAGTGATAGATGGTGACCCCCACACCTATCATCCAGTATGGTCTGGTGATGTCAAGAGCAGTTAACTTTTATCTTCCTATGATGCACACGATGGATGATGTTCACAGACATGCCACACTCAAGCGTGGTTCTGGCCAGACATGGTGATCAAGAACTATGATGTGCCTAAGATGACTTTACCCTGCTTGGAGGCTAGCAGAAGACATGAGACTCCTGGGTCAGAGATCAAAGATTTCATGACTCACAGAAGTAGCAGGATCCAGAAGCAGTACTTCTTTGCATCGGCTCCCTAAGATCCAAATCTTATAGGGCAGCACAGGAAAGGCCACATGGCTCCTGCACACACCTGCACTATAGGAGAGAAACCCCAAGTGGAGGGAAGGTGAATCTTTCCTAAGGAACACTAAGCCTGCCCGCCCTTGGCTTCAGAAAGAGATACTATCTCCCATGCTTGTGGTACAACATCCTTGAAAAGATCATCTGGAACAAAGGCAGTCAGTACCTCTGCTCACAAACCATGCGGAAACTTGAAAGACCCATGGAAAATTGTCTCAAACCAAATCTAGCCCTGGTTTTTACAGCCTTAGCTTCTGGCAAATCCTCCCTTAAGTGCATCACTCTGATTAATTTGACCATTCTGATTAATTTGACCAACAGAAGGTGGGACTAAATCCATTTAGTTAGTCTCCTATAGCATTTAATTAAGTTTACTACCAACAGGATCCATGCAGCGAGACGAGACTAACCTGCAGCACTGGCCTCAGCCATGACGGCCCCAGGGTCCTGGATCCAGCCAGGTGAATGGATGCCATCAACAACCTGGGTCTACCTTAGAAAGTCAGGTGGATACATATCTCTGCTGACCTTTCCTCTCACCTCAAGGCAGTGATCCAGGTAGAGCAGGATGTATTTGGAATTGCAGAGACTCCATCTTGGCCTACAAGGAAAAAGTGTAGGGTAATTCTATAGTCGTCTGTCACAACCCTGGTCAGTGAGTGGAGGCTGACACGAATGCTTTCCAGGGCCCAGGCCAAGGTGGGGTCAGCAGAAGTCAGGGACAAATTTCATGCCTCCTTTTCTAATTGGAGGGGTCCCATTATAGGGAAAACAGTTCACAGGGTACCCATAAATAATGACTTGGTTTTCTGTCTGGGAAGGTCACTGTGTTTGCAGTAGGGAGACAAGTTAACATCTGGCTTCCACACAATTCACAGCTACACTCCCTGGGATGCATACGGTGCCCCTAGAAAGAAAGTATTGTTCACAGTTGTTGGAGATCCCCAAATGGGACTACATCAGCTGGAGGCACAGGTTGACTGCCTCCAATATGGCCTCTCCATGGGTGGTAAGACTTAGGATTTTCAGTTCCAATGATGGAGTCCCTGTTTTCAAAGATTCTGCCTGAGGACTGTCTGTCCAACTTGTCCTGTCTGTCTACACTCCTCGTCGGGTGATATTCTCTTGCCCCATGGAATGATTGAGCAAATAGTATGAGAATGTGGTTGGGAAAGTTATCCAGAGGTGCTGGCAGTTGCCTTGCATGGGAAGTGCAGGAGCTGGGGTTAAGGGGAGTGGGGACCAAGTCATGGTTGGAGCCAGTGGGAGGGGCCAGCAAAGCCAGCAGTCAGTTACATTAAGGCACTTGAACAGTTTGAGAGAGCAGCACCAGGGCCTTGCTCTTGGGAGGAAGACTCCAGGAGCGGTTCTGAAAGACAAATTTCATCAGTGTCCCTTCCTTCCCTGTACCTCTAAGTACAAGTACAGGCTAAGGTATTCCCTCTGTGGGTGCCACAGTCAATGCCCTTCCTCCACTGACCTTCCAATAAATATAATACCACCCTTTTCCCAATACTCTCCTACTCACGTGTACATCTTTAATTCAGAAGTTTCAATTGCAAGAGTGACAAGAGCATTTTCATAAAACATGGAGAGATCCATTACATCCCCCACTTTTGTTGATGTGGGCCACAATAGGGGGCTGCATGAGCTGTGTACTCAGCCAAGTGGTCACTATCCTAATGACCTAAGGTCAGGTCAAGCCAACAAGAGAATCCAGGTGGCCAAACCAGAATTACATTTAACTCCTCCAGGCCTTCTTGGGCTAGCCTGGGGTTGCTCTTCAGGGAAAGAAAGATGTGTCATGCCTAGAAGTGGTCAGGACAGAATCTTGAGTTTTCAAAGTAAGTCTGATAACCCGCCCCTTCCACTTCATCACTTTTACCTTGATCATTACTCAGGAAGCAGCTGAAGGGAGAGAATCCCTTTCTGGACAGCAGCATTCAACGACCACACTGCCTTACTAAGGTGTGTGGACCAGAAGGAGGTGAGCAGAGCACAGTCAAAAGCAAGGAAGGAAGGGAGAGAAGGAGACAAAAAGGAGAGACCTTGCTCTGGCATAACCACATGCAACAAATTAATCTCCCATATTCCCATCTAAAACATCAGCATTCAGACTACTGCCCAGTTGTCCCCAAGCGTCCATTCTGATGGACACAACCACACAAAGGAAATGTCTGCCTTAAAGGTGAAAGTCTCTACCTCTATCAAGAGAGGAACCACTTGCTGTTTTGAAATGACAATTTTTCCATCTTCTACCCATCACGGGGTCAAGCACCTCCCTGTTCCTCCTCTCAGGCAGCTGGCATCCTGCCAGCATGCCACTCATTCAAAAGAGCTCTACCAGGGCCCAAAACAGCACAGGCAAGCTTCCCAGATGGCTGCTTAAATTTAATACAAAGGTACATTTTAGACTTTCTAGAGCCAAGTACGCATTTCATATCCTTCAAAGAAGCCTCCATGATATTAATTTTTATAACTGAGTTGATGATAAAAATGAGGCAGCAAGAAAAAATCAGGCTATGCTCACCGGCAAACACCTGCCCTGCTGATGCTGCAAATTAAGAACAGTGTTATAAGGATATCTTGGGATGTGTCTCAAGGTTTGCCACTCCTGTAGCCCGACTTGGGCAAAGGGACCATGTCTTACCTGCCCGAATGCATGGCATGATGCAGGAATGCTGGTGGTTAGAACAAGGGGCCCTAGTTTGTAAAGAAAGCCTGCCATGTTTGGAAATGCCAAAGTGACATTATGTGGAGCAGAATGGAGCAGGAGTGAGAAATATCAACACCTAGAGTGTGTGCCTTGTCTCTGTCGCTGCTCCCTCCCCACCCACCAACAATTAGCCTGACCTTGGCCTGAGATATTATAACAACTACAACTTTCACTGTTTCTTTGCTTAATTTGCTTCACTGCTGGGGGGAAAACAAGACCTGAAGAGGAGTAAATGCAGCTGGTTTCTTTCGACCATCAAAGGCAGAACTGGATACTGCTGCATGGTGATTTTCAAGGCAATTCAAAATTCAAATTAGCCAAAGCTGACTCCCTCCCGCCTCACTCTCCTGCGCTCTCTCTCTTTATCTTTGTCTCTTTCTCTCTGCCTTTTGGACAACTTTGTTCACAAAGCAGAACTGTTCCCAACCTCCCATGCTCCACTTTGAAGCCAGCCCATGTTTTTCCACTTCACCCCTTCATCCTTCTGGGCAGCGGTTTCTGCCTCATCCAAAGGAATCAATGAGGAGGCTCAAATGCCAATCGTTTACTTTTTCTAAGAAGGGCTTCCAAGGTGCCAATGTGCTTCCCAGCCAAGATACCGCCTCTGGTGTGTGTTTGCTGGTGATAATAATACATCAGCTAGGTAGGGTGGACTCCAGAGGCCTGACTGGGCACAGCAAAGCATTCTTGAGTGCTCTGCAGCCGGGAAAGGAAATGATGGGGAAAGGAGAAGTGACAGAGAAGCAGAATAGTGCTGGAGAAATGAATTTCATGGCCCATTATTTCAGTGGTGTGTGTTCAGAGTCCACGGTGCACCTGGAGCTGGTTCTAAGTCCATCTCCTGCAGGAAGCCTTTTCGCATCCCCTCTGCTCCTCAGAGATCACCTGCTCCCCTTCCTGGGCAGTCCCAGCCCTCTCCACCTGGTTAGCCCCTTGGGTCCAGGTACACATGGCCTACTGTGTGTTAATTGCTCCGTGTGTATGGAAACCCAAACATAGTGCCTGATGCAGCATGGCGCTCCATGATATAGTCCCTGCACCCTTTGCCTCTGCCCTGTCTCCCTTCCTAGAAGTCAGCTCCATGACAAAAGAGGCCTCATCATACTCCAGTGGCCCCAAAACTTAGCCCAAGTCCTTCAATGTCTTGGTCACAGCCAGAATCCAATAACTACTTGCAAACTGTATAATGGTTTCCTTCAAACATTGTAAGAGCTGCTTTTCTCTTTTAATGACTAAAGAAAGCCCACATGTTAAAATCTTTCTGACCTCATCTCTGTTCCTACTTGCCCCAGGCCTCTAGACCAAGTAACCAAATTCCCCTTTATTGTTCTACCAAAGAGCTAGGCAGTTTCCAGTACAATTAAAAATTCAGTGGTAAAGGGCTTCTCTTCTCCACTTAGTAACTGACTCACTTGGAGGAGCTAGGCCAGATTATACCCTCCTGAGTTCCTCCAACTCAATGCTCGGTTAGGATGTGCTGTAGCCAGGCCAACGAGGTCTCTAGACATCCCTGAGATCACGAAAATAGAAAGTAAGACTCCATTGCCAGGTTGAGTTGTGCAAAGGGAGCTTTGAACAGTCTGCAAAGAGCCCCTAGGCTGCAAGAGGAAGGCCTGGCCCCTGAAACCAGGTGGACTGATGTCTCCAGTAGGAATTTAATTAGAGTGGTCAGGGGAGGCCTAAAGCAGGAGGTGGGAGCTGAGGTTTGAATAGCAAGAAGAATCAGCCAAGGCAGGTTCTAGGGAAGGCCATTGCAGGCAGAGGGAACAACTAAGACACAGGCTCTGGGACAAGAGTAAGCTTGACATGTACAAGGAATCAAGAGAGAGACCACGCAGCTAGAACATGGTGGACCAGAGAAAAATGGAAGTTGGTGCAGAAGACAGGGCCAACTGTGTGGGGCCTTTCACTCCATGGTAAGAAGTGTGAACCTTAAATGCAACAAAAGCAATTGAAGAGTTTTGTTTTTTAATTAAAAAGAGCGTTATTTCGAGTGTTATTTCTGGCAGCAGTATGGAGAGTGGCTGTCAAGGCAACCTGGTGGAAAGAGAGAGGTGTGTTAGGAAGCTGTTACAGTTGGCCATGGAGGACTTGATGTCTTGGGCCAGAGGGATGGAAATGGAGAGGAGTGGACAGATTCAGAATGTATTTTGGAGCTAGAACCAATAATTCCTACTGACAGATTGTGAGAGGAGAAAAGGGGAGAATCAAGGAGGGCTCTGGTGATCTTGTCTTGAGAAGTGGAGTTGGAGGTTAATGCCACTCAGATGGTAGAGACTTGGAGAGAACCAGGTTTATGGGCGAAGCATCTAGCTTGGTGTAGGTGATGGCCAGGTGGTAGCTATTGACACCCTCATTGCTATTGTAGTGGATGTTGTGGTGTGCTCCCCATATCCCTTCTTCAGATCCAAGACCCCAATCTTCCAGCCAATGGGAAGGTCATAGTTATTACTCACCGGAAACCTGCTCCCCTTCCGAGGCCATGCCTCCTCCCAAGGGGCCATGGCCAATGAAAGGCTGATATGTGGACACACAGCCCAGTCTTCTTACCTAAATTGGAGACTACCCTAAAGGGCTATCCTTGTTCCAGAGGTTCCCGGAACAGCTGGGGCGTCTGGTGCAGCTGCACGTCTCTCAGTTTCTCCCTCTGCCCTCTCTGCCTCCTCGCCTCCTCGCAGGTGATTTCCCACTTAGCACCCACCAGCTTCTCACACTACCTCTGTCTCAGTTTGGATCCAGAGAACCTAGTGTAAGACAACTATTCTTATCCCCACAATCACTACTACCAGGTCATTTCTAGACTCCCATCCAATTTGAAAACTCTGTTATGAAGCATTCTGAAATAGCCATTCAAAGTTCTTGAATGCCTACTGTCTAAAAAGGCCTAATTCCCATCTTTGTTCACCACAGCCCCCTCAGAAACAGCTTCCCATCCTAGATTTACTGAGAAAATTATGTTTATGTTGTCAATGCTTTGTCTTTAGATGCACATTTGTATAAGTCAGACCCTGGGTCCTGATGTTGAGAAGGGGCTCGTACCCAGTGAGTTGATATAGCAGGGATCACAGAGGCCTCTGATTGATATACCATCCCAAACCCCTGCTCCCAAAGAAGAAAAGAAAGTGCTTTCATGGTGTGTGTGTGTGTGTGTGTGTGTGTGTGTGTGATGCCCACATGTAACCAAAGGCACTACAATGCTTATAGCTGGACAGACGCAGGGCCAGTACATATGACTGCACCAGATTGTACTCTATACAAATACACCTGGTGAAAAGGATATTTGGGGGCTAAAACCCAGCCCATATTCTCCTGCCCACCTTATGCTCAGGTATGGTGCAGCACCTTTCTCTACCACGACACCATGCACCCTGACCCAGGGCCAATTCTGCCCAGAGGGTATACTTTTTTCTAATTTGTACAAAAGCTCCAAACAAATAAAAACAAGATGCACTGGTTATTAAATTCTTGTCCCTCAGCCCCAAATTCACCCTTCTGTTCTCTGCTTTGTGCTCCTGGAGATGAAATCCTGCAAACCACATTTCCCCTTTGCCAGCTTCTCCTTACTAGGCCCCCTCCCATTGATTCTTAGAGGGACAAAGAGAGGCAGAAGGAGAGACCCCATCTATCCCATTTGCTGCTTACTCCTGGCCGCACCACTCCACCAGCAGCGAATTCCAGTTCACCCGCTTTTGGCCACACACTCAGAACCCACCATGGCATGTTCAGCAACATCAGCACCAATCAGCCAGCACTGGCTTCTCTGAGTTTTAGGTCCTGGCTCTGCTGTTTCTTCTCTAAGCTTCCAGGTTCTAATAACCCCGATCTCTTTCTTTGTTCCTCTGCCCCAAAGGTATAGCTGCTTTTTGGCAGTTAGTATCTCTGTAAGTCCTCAGTGGCCACTTTCTGTCTTTCTGCGCCTCCAATTCTTGTTTACTCAATTCTCTATATTAAAATCTCTCTGTTCAAACAACTTGTGTGAGCTCTGTTTTCCTGACTGACAGTCACTGGGGGCATAGGTGAGAGCCTTTCACAGTCAGAGCCCCCTAGTTACTGTTAGTCACTCATTTATTCATTCAACAAACATTTGTACTATAATCCCTATGTATAGAAGAAGGAGGCTTTGGTTGTATATATACACATACCTATGTAAATACTCTTCATGTATTTTGGTATACGTACAGAACATAACTGGGAGAATACATGAAAAGTAGATGATGGTGGTTTTGGGAATTGGGAATTGGAGGTATTAGATGGGGAAGAGTATGTTTCATGTAGCCTTTTGAGTTTTTAACACTCCACTTACTACTGTTATATTTTGAAAAGCTGATGAAAATTCATGTATTCAGTGCCATCTGAGTGCCAGCAAAGGGGAAGCCCTGCAGATGCAGAGGTTTTGCCCCCAGAAATCTTCTTCCCGCCTAGCCCATGCTGACACCGCAAACCAGCAGTGCACCAGATCTCGGTTTTCACTTCTTGCCTTCAGATTTAGAGGAACATTCTTGGAAGATTCGAAGTTGACCTTAGAATCCCCAGACAGTGTGACTAGGCTAAAGTAAATGAGTGGGGAAAAAATGTTAAGATGGGGGTATCCTTTGCAACATCATGTATGGGGGGGTCAAAACATAGAAACAAAGAAAGAGTGAGAAGGGAACTTAGAGCTAGTGGAGCACATTTTGGTTGCACCCCTGTATGCAATCCCAAAACCTCATCACTCCCACCCATCTGTAGTGAGCATGCAATTTGAGCAAAACTGACCTCAACCCCAGTTCTCGGAGTAGGACTAATAGTTCCAGGCCAAGTGGGGCAATCCTAAGCCTCCTGCCATGGGATTTGTTCAGGTAACTCTGGCTTAAGCCAATTAGCTTGAAATCTGGACTTTTGTGTGATGATTATTAGAAATAACACTCTTTCCAGGATTGATGATCAAAATATTTGCTAACTTCTCCAGATTAGGCTCTGAACCCCTGGAACCAGTGTAGGCTCAATTGGAACAGATCTGGCTCAGAGCAACCAGTTTGGAAACTGAGCCTAATGCCTGAAATAGCTCCACCTCTCCCACTCTGGCCGTAAAGCGTGTGATTGCAGATGCTGCTGGCAACCTTTTTGTGATCATGAGATAAGCCACCCTGAAAATTAAAAGGATACCCAGAGGAGGACTGAATCAAGAGAACTGCACAGCCAGGACCCTGGGCAGACTGTGCCAAGGCCCACACTCTTTATTGTTCAGTCCTGTTTGTATTAGGTTTCAATACTTTGTGATGATGGTTTTTGCATCCTCTCAATTATCTTCTTACTTCACATTTGGTTAAGGTTAAACTGAGGTCCAGATCGAAAAAAAAAAAAGGCCTTGTCTGAACTCTTACAGAACCGGGACCTTAATCTTTTGTCTGTCAAACCAGTGCTTTCCTAATAAATCATAAAACCTCTTCCACCACATTGTGGGCAGCAGCAGGGACTCCATCAGTGTTTGTTGAGTGAATTAATTACTAAATGAGAATGAGATCAGAGGGAAGTTCTGGCAAGGGCACAAGGTAAGCAGGGGTTTGCAGTAAAGGAGGGTCAGCACGGAGACGGGCAATGAAAAGAAACCCCGAAGAGTTTATTCTATTTTAGTCACATGAACACATCGGCAGTACAAAAGGCTTCCTTAAACTCCAGGGAGTTTCTGTGGATAAATCTCTGGTTGCCACTTGTCCAGAAACAATCAACATCCAAAACACAGAAAGCATTTGGAAGTTTATTATAAAAATAACTGACAGGGGTCTAGAAAGATCTCAGGGTGCCACATCCCATCAGGAACTTGTGATCGGGGTAGGGACGGTGGGTAGGTAACAGAGTCTCAGTATTGTGACATAATTCTCCTCTGAACAGGAGTAAGAAAAAGGCTGTCACTGTGTAATTAGAAAATGTCATCACTTTTCATGAAACTTCAGTGTTTCTTATATGTAAAAAGGGAAAAATAATAATAGTCTCACCGCTATGGTTTGAATGTCCCCTCCAAAATTCATGTTGGAATTTAATTGATGATATTAAGAGATGGGTCTTTTAAGAGGTGGTTAGGCCATTTGGGCCCTGCCCTCATGAATGGATTAATGCCATTACGGCAGAAGTGGGTTAATTGTCATGGGAGTGGGCAGTTCCCATCCTGTCTCTGGTTCACATGCTCACTTGCCCTTCTACCTCCCACCATGGAATGATGCAGCACGATGGCCCTCACCAGAGGTCAGCACCATTCTCTTGGACTTCCAAACCTCTAGAATCATGAGCCAAATACATTTCTATTCATTGTAAATTACTTGGTTTCAGATATTCTGTTATAGAAGCAGAAAATAGACTGAGACGCCCACTGTACTTTATCTTCGGACCAGATGTTTCAACATTCAGAAATGCTGGGTTTTAGAAAAGTTATATGGTACATAACACTATATTATGGAGCACTCAGTGGGTTCTGGGGAACACCCTGTAATCAAATGCATTAATATTTTTGTAGGGAAACTTATAGATATTTACAGTAAATGGCATAATTAAGACCATAAATAGTCTCACATCAGTTCAGTCCAGGACTTGCCACCAAGTGAGTTATAAAAATCTTTTGGTTGTCAGAGCTTTTGGAGTTATTTTTAGAGATAGGGTCTTGCTCTGTTACACAGGCTGAAGTGCAGTAGCATGATTATGGCTCACTGCAACCTCGAACTCCTGGGCTCAAGCAATGCTCCTGCCTCAGCCTCCCAGGGCGGGGGTCTCACTTTGTTGCTCAAAGTGCCGAGATCATGAGCCACTGCACCCTACCACTTTTTGGATTTTTGAAACTGGGGTTAAGGGATGATGAGTATATCATGCATTGGGCTGTCGGGAGAATTGGATGAGGTAAAGCCAGTGGCTGGCTTGATGGAGTCACTCAATGCGTTACTAGTGTTATTTTCCTCCTGCTTTTATATATGAATGTCCCACATGGGCTCCAATCTCTACCTTGAGGAAGGCCATTCTCTCGTGGCCCCCTCTGGGACTGCCCTGCACCCCTGAGGACTGTTTGCACCCTAAGGTCACGATGTCACAACCACCTGATGAACTCCACCACTAAAGACCTCTCTACTCATCCCAGGGCCAATGTGAGGACCTGTTGGGTTCCAGAATTCTATGAGAACTGCCCCCACTTGGTGGTGCCCAGCCCGCTCCTCCTTTTTCTTGCCTGCAGTCTTAAAGGACTACAGGGGTTGTCTACCTGACTCCACAGGAAGCCAAGTCAGGCACAGGGGGCTGGCAGTAGTCAAGCAGTGAGGTTAAGGGCGAGATCACCAGGGCCTGACCTTTTATTACACCATGCAGAAACCAGACACAGGACTGGGGCAAGGGTGAAACAAGCAAGACACCTCAGGCACAAAATTGAAGGAGGCCCTAGGCTCCCCCTCTCCTCATCTTCATCCTGATCCTGCTCACACATTGAATATAAGTTCAAAAGCAAGAGAGTTTACCCAGGAAAAGGCAGGCCAGAGAAGAGAGGATTGGCTGTATTAGTTATCTATTGCTGCATGACAAATTGCCTCCAAAAATAATGGTTCAAAACAACAATAATCACTTATTACCTCATGCAGGCACTAGATTAGAATCTCTCACAAGGTAGCAGTCAAGATGTTGGCCAGGGATGCAGTCCCTGAAGCCTTGACAGGAGCTGAAAGGTCCATTTCCAAGGTGGCTCACTTGCATGGCTGGCAAGTTGATGGTGGATTTTGGCAGGAGGTCCTAGTTCCTCTCATGTGGGCCTCCCCACAGGCTGCCTGAGTGTCCTCCTGACACGGTGGCTGACTTCACCCAGAGTGCGCAATCCAAGAGACCAATGCCAAAGTTGCAATTCTTTTTATCACTTGGTCTAAGAAGTCACACACCCTGTCATTTCCACAGAATTCTATTGGTCACAAAGCACTAATCATGTGGGAAGGAACTAACTACACAGAGAATGGGTACCATGATATCAGGCTCATTGGGGACTCTCTCAGATACTTGCAGTCATGGTCTGCCTTCCCTTCTTGCCCTCTGTAATTCATATCTCTCTTAAATTAAAATTAGCAGGCTCCCAAGCCTTTCAACATGCACAAAAAGTTCTTCAATGACAACATCAGCTTGAGGTACAGTATCTTACTACTTAAATCAGGTCCTGGCATAAATTAAGGTCCCATGATGGTTTCTCAAGTACAGCTCCTAGAGTATAGTTCCTCTCCATCCTAAAACTACAAACTAAAGAGATACATTATATGCACCCCCACATACCCAACTTGCAATGGCAGACAGGCATTACTCTAGATTCCCTTTCTTCTTTCAAAAATGGGGAAAGCAAGAGGCATATGGAAGTCACTGGCCCATAGCAATTTTGAAATCCAGCAGAGCAGATGTTAATCATTTCTTGATTGACTCACTCCTACCACTGCCCAGAAATGATACTCTATGTTTATTCAACACTGCCTAGAACCCTCGTTTGTTGGATCACCCAGCTCATGAGGACCTCTTGCTATTTTCCAGGTTATCATAAGTGACAGCATTTCTAAACTTTTTACCGTGACATAACAAAGAACCTCTTCTCTCAAGTGTTTTACTCTTATTTTTATTTTTTTAGAGATAGAGTCTCACTTGTCACCCAGGCTGAAATGCAGTGGCATGATCATAGCTCACTGTAACCTTGAATTCCTGGGCTCAAGTGCCCCAGCCTCCTGAGTAACTAGGACTAGAGGTGCACACCACCATGCTCCACTAATTTTTTAAAAATTTGTTGTAGAGATGGGGTCTCACTATGTTGTCCAGGCTTGTCTTAAACTCTAGGCCCCATGAGATCCTCCCAGCTTAGCCTCCCAAAGTTTTGGGATTACAGGCATGAGTACCTGACTCTCCTCACTTCTTTTAAGCTCTTATTGCATCCTTATCACAGCCATCAGGCTTCTCTTGAAGTGAAGTCTCTTGAAGTCCCTTTAACCTATCATGCACCGTCGTCTCCTCCCAGCTTCTGCCCAAATCCAGTGCCGAAGCCACTCCCACATTTCTTATGGCAGTGCCACATTTCCAGGCACCTAAATCTGCACTGTTTCTACTGCTGTATAGTAAATACCCTAAAACTTGGTGACTTAAAACAATAGTAATCATTTATTATTTCTTATGTTTCTGTGGGTCAGGAATCCAGGAGTGGCTTGGCTGGGTAGTTCTATTTCAGGATGTCGCATGAGATTGCAGACATATATCAGCTCAAGCTGCAGTCATCTGCAGGCTTGACCAGGGTGGAGGATCCTTTTCCAAGGTGGCTCATTCACATGGCTGGTGAGTTGGAACTTACTAAGGGCTTATGTTCCTCTCTATGGGAGCCTTTCAATACCGCTGCCTGATGATCCTCACAACAAGCCTCTAGTGAGACAGGTAATCATCACCTTATCATACAAATACATGTAAAACTACAGTTGGGATGAATACAATGAGAAGGATGTACTTTTGCTCATATGAGTGCAAATAAAGAGTTGACCTAATCAGGGAAGTCATGGAAGACTTCCCTGGGGAGGTGATGCCTGGGCTCAGCTCTGGGGAATGAGCTCTTCTAACCAGATGTAAAGAGAAGAAAGCCGAGCACAGTGACTTACACCTGTAATCCCAGCACTTTGAGAAGCCGAGGCAGGTGGATTACTTGAGCTCAGGAATTTGAGACCAGCCTGGACAACATGAGGAAACACCATCTCTACCAAAAATACAAAAAAATTAGCCAGGTGTGGTGGTGCACACCTGTAATCCCAGCTACTTGGGAGGTTGAGGTGGAAGAATTGCTTGAGCCCAGGAAGTGGCGGATGCAGTGAGCTGAGATTGTGCCATTGCACTCCAGCCTGGGTGACAGAGTGGATCTCATCTCAAAAATTAAATAATAACAATTTAAAAAGAGAAGAGTGTTACAGGAACAGGGAACAGCATGTGTTAAGGCTCTGAGGCAGGAAATAGGATAACTCTTTCTAGAACCTAATAAAGGCCAGTGAGGCTGAGGACAGAGTGAGGTGGAGCAGGAGAAGATTAAGCTGGAGGTAGAGAGGGAAGAGCCAGACGGGAGATGAGGACATAACACCCAACCCTTTCATTTGTGTAACAGTGGAAACATCTCAGCATATTTTTTTACCTACTCTTATTTTGACTTTCACATACTAAGTAAGAAAGCCAGCATGTTCCAGTGTGCGCACTGGAACAGTGGTTAAGCAAGTAAGTTCAGGTCACGTCGCAAGACTGAGACCAAGGTAAGACTTATTTTCTCACTAAAATAGCCACATTGTGCCACCTCCCTAAAGAGACATGGTCCCCTTCCTAACTTTCCTTCTCCCTTAGTAGTGCATATATGGTAATTCTTGTCCAGGAGTTGCCAGTGTGTTTTTACTAATCATGATTGCACCTGGCACTCACAAAACTTCCTGGAGGTGCACATATTTCCCTGTCATAAGAAGCTTCCCTGTCCCCCTCTTCACATCTCCCCTTACCCTGCACCACCCCAGCACTCCTGCCTGCACCTAGCAGCTGGGGCTACACTTCCATCAGGTAGTAACAGGTCAGGCAGGCTCATAGTCCATGGCTATGTAGGCTATTACAGGCTGGCTTCCTCCATCCCCACTCCAGATGTGTTTCCAGTAGTGCCCAGAGCTTCCTGGAAACCCAGATTGGGATATCTTCAGAGTCCATGCAAGCAGAGCAGTGTGCTCATCTGAGTAGGTCCTAAGGCTGAAATCTCCTTCTGTGCATGGCCTGTCTCAGCAGCTGCTCCCTCGAGCTCCCCCAGTGAACCTTCAAGGCAGATAAGAAGTGACTGTGAACAGGATGGAAGGGAATGCCACAGCTTTGCTATCTGCCTCTTGCTAGGCATGCGGCCATTTTAAAACACAGAGAGAAGAACGTATTTTCACTTCCCTCCTTTATAGAAGCACTGACACTACTCTTGGCATTGCCTTCTCTGTCTTCCCTCAGCCAATGGTGTCCAGGGTACTGGGAGATGAGACAGCACCCAGCTCTAAACCTTGCTACTGAATCATTCATGCTTCTAATTTTTTTCCTTTTTTGATTTAATTTTTTTCTTTTTTCTTTTTTTTCTTTTCGTAAAGACAGGGTCTCATTCTGTTGCCCAGGTTGATCTTAAACTCCTGGGCTCAAGCAATCCTCCCACTTTGGCCTCCCACAGTGCTAGAATTGCAGGCATGAGCCACTGTGCCCAGCAGTTCTAACTGCTGACAATCTGATAAGTGCAAAAAGTACCTTTCTGCTCTGCTGCTTTCATTTGCACTTCCCTACTTTCTATTAAAATTGGGCAACACCTGTATGTTGATTAGCTGTTTGCCAATATTTCTTCCTTCAAGCACTCCAGCCCCTTGGAAGTGGAGCCTCTCCAGGTGTGTTTGACGAATTGGGGTGGAGCAGAACTCTCCCCTCCCTTGTTTTGCCTACTGCACTTCTGTCCATACAGCCTGATGATTGGACACTGGGCACGAAGAGCTCATATAACAATGCCTCAAGCTGCTATTCCCTTGGGGGTGTCTGATGTTACCTGGAAATGTGGTGTTGGCATAGCTAGTGGGGATCCGTTTTAAGCTCGGGCCAAAAGGTCCTCCTCCCTCCTGGCAGTAGGATAGGGCTGACACAGCAGAGGGAATGCAGAGAGCCTTTGGGAGCTGCAGCCTCACATAGGCACAGTGTGAGGAGGTGCAGGGCGGACTTGAGAGCCCTCCAGAGGAGCTACTTACAGAATGGGCTTTGAGCCAGAGCATGAGCAGAGGCCAAGAGTTCTCCGCACTCAACGTTGAGGCCAACTAGGTCCACCTAGGTCAGACTTTTGAGGAGGCCAAGACTGGGGTGAGGCAAGTGAAGTACTTAGGATACAAAATTTACAAAGGCACTGACTCTCAGGGCTTAGCCTGCATTCGCACAGCCCTGAGGGTGAGTGCCTCCTTACGTTTCGTGCCTAGGCACCTTTGCCTCACCCTAGTCCCAGCCCAGCTTGGGAGAGAGGAACGTGGTAGGGCCCAGAGGAGCCGCTTAGCGCTCAGAGAGGAGGAAGTGCTGACTGGGAAAGGAACCCACTCTACCTCCTTTGTGGCTGTTTGTGTGTTGTGAACTTTCTGTTGTTCTAAATCCAGGGTATTAGTTCCATGGTTCTTAACAACTCCTCTGGTTGTCAGTTAATGGGAAATAGAAATCAGTGTAACCCTTTTCTTTTCTTTTCTTTTCTTTTCTCCTTTCCTTTCCTTTCCTTTCCTTTCCTTTCTTTTCTTTTCTTTTTTTTTTTCTTGACAGAGTATTGATCTATTGCCCAGGCTGAAGTACAGTGGCAGGATCTTGACTCACTGCAAACTCTGACTCCCAGGTTCAAGCAATTCTCCTGCCTCATCCCCCTGAGTAGCTGGAATTACAGGCATGCACCACCATACCCGGTTAATTTTTGTATTTTTATTAGAGATGGGGTTTCATCATATTGGCCAGGCTGGTCTCAAACTGCTGACCTCAGGTGATCTGCCCACCTTGGCCTCCCAAAGTGCTAGAATTACAGGCCTGAGCCACTGTGCCCAGCCCAGTGTAGCTATTTTCAACAGGAAAGCATTTAATACAAGGATTTTTTTTTAAAAAAGGAATACTATGCAGCCATAAAAAAGAACGAGTCCATGTCCTTTGCAGGGACATGGACGAAGCTGGAAACCATCATTCTTAACAAACTAACACAGGAACAGAAAACCAAACACCATTTGTTCTCACTCATAAGTTGTAGTTGAACAATGAGAACACATGGACACAGGGATAGGAACATCATACAGGGCCTGTCAAGGGGTGGGGGGCAAAGGGAGGGAAATCATTAGTATAAATACCTAACGTATGCAGGGCTTAAAATCTAGACAACGTGTTGATAGGTACAGCAAACCACCATGGCACATGTATACCTATGTAAAAAACCTGCACATTCTGCACACATATCCCAGAACTTAAAATAAAATAAAATAATAAATAAATAAGCATTGGAAGGACCGGAGCAGCAGACTCTTGCTTGGGCCTCCAAGAATGTCTCTCCAAATACCACAGAACCAACCCACTGAGAGAGCCGCTCCCTCTGACACAGCCAGGACAGGGAAAATCAGGAGATCACCACTCTTCTCAAGAACACCGCCCCTTAGCTGTGGTCCAGGGATCAGAAGCCGGGGCTAGGGTCCTAAAGCCATCACAGCTGCTTTTCTCACCTTCAACAAGGCTAGAGCTTGGATGCAGAAACACTGGGGCACAGAGCCCCACATCTCCCACCTCCGCTCTCTCACAGAAAACTGCGCCAAACAACAGGAAGTGAGCTTCTGCCTCACTTCCGCTTCACATCTCAGCTTGGTGGCATCTGATTGGCAGAATGAAGTGTACTGTCAGAGCAATAGCTGCAAGGGAGTTTGAAAAATATCATTTTTATCTTCCCTACCATTATAGTCCAGGAAGACGCCATAGAAAGAGGTGAGAATGCTGGGGACCAGCGGACAATACCCAACTCAAGTCTGAGGTTTAAAGGCTCCTGCAGGTGAGGGAAGAGAAACTACGGGACCTCACGCTATTTACAGGCACACCTCATATTACTGAACTCACTTGATTGTGCTCAGCAGATGTTGCAATTGTACAAATTGGAGGTTGTGGCAATCCTGCATACAGCAAGTCTATCAGAGCTATTTTTCCAACAGGTTGTGCTCACTCTGTGTCTCTGTTGTCACATTTTGGTAATTCTCACAATATTTCCAACTTAGTCATTATTATTAAATCTGTTACAGTGATCTGCGATAGTGATCTTTGATGTCACTATTGTAATTATTTTGGTGTACCATGAACCACGCCCACAGTGAATTCGATAAATGTTGTGTGTGTTCTGACTGCTCCTACTGACCAATCCCTGTCTCTGTTTCTCTCCTTGGGCCTTCCTATTCCTTGAAATACATAAATATGGAAATTAGGCCAATTAATAACCCTACAATGGCCTCTAAGTATTCAAGTGGAAAAATGAGTCACAGTCTCTCACTTTCAATCAAAAGCTAGAAAAGATGAAGCGTGTGAGGAAGGCATGTCAAAAGCCAAGAGAGGCTGAAAACTAGACCTCTCACAGCAAACAGCCAAATTGTGAATGCAAAGGAAAAATTCTTGAAGGAAATGAAAAGTGCTACTCCAGTGAACATGTGAATCATAAGAAAGTGAAATAGCCTTATTGCTGACATAGAGAAAGTTTGAGTGGTCTGGATGAAAGATCAAATCAGCCACAACATTCCCTTAAGCCAAAGCCTAATCCAGAGCCTAATCCTCTTGCAAGTCTCTGAAGGCTGAGAGAGCCGAGGAAGCTGCAGAAGAAAAGTTGGAAGCTAGCAGAGGTTGGTTCATGAGGCTTAAGTAAAGAAGCCATCTCCATAACATAAAAGTGCAAGGTGAAGCAGCAAGTGCTGATGGAGAAGCTGCAGCAAGTTATCCAGAAGACCTAGCTAAGATGACTGATGAATGTAGCTACACTAAACAACAGATTTTCAATGAAGATGAAACAGCCTACTCTTGGAAGAAGTTGCCATCCAAGACTTTCACAGATAAAGAAAAGTCAGCTGGGCGCGGTGGCTCACTCCTGTAATCGCATCACTTTGGGAGTCTGAGGTGGGCGGATCACAAGGTCAGGAGTTCAAGACCAGCCTGACTTAAATGGTGAAACCCCATCTCTACTAAAAATACAAAACTTAGCCGGGCATAGTGGCATGTGCCTGTAGTCCCAGCTGCTCGGGAGGCAGAGGACTGCTTGAACCTGGGAGGCAGAGGTGGCAGTGAGTTGAGATCACGCCACTGCACTCCAGCCTGGGCAACAGAGTGAGACTCCATCTCAAAATAATTAAAAAAGAAAAGTCAATGCCTGACTTCCATGGCAAAGGACAGGTTGACTCTCTTACTAGGGGCTAATGGAGCTGGTGACTTTAAGTTGAAGCCAATGCTCCTCCTTTACCATCACCAAAATCCTAGGGCCATTAAGCGTGATGCTAAACCTCCTCTCCCTGTGCTCTATCAGTGGAACAACAAAGCCTGGATGACAGCACATTTGTTTACAACATGGTTTACTGAATATTTTAAGCCCAATGTTGAGACCTACTGCTTAGGAGAAAAGATTCTTTTCAAAATATGACTGTTCATTGCCAATGGACCTGGTCACCCAAAGACTCTGATGGAGATGTACAAAGAGATGTACAATTGATTTTGTTTCCATGCCTATTAACACATCATCCATTCTCAGCCCTTGGTTCAAGGAGTAATTTCAACTTTCAAGTCTTATTATTTAAGAAATAATTTTTAAGAAGTTTTAGCGGTCATAGACAGTGATTCCTTTGAAGGATCTGGGAAAAATAAATTGAAAACTTCCTGGAAAGGATTGCCCCTTATAGATGCCATTAAGAACATTTATGATTCATAGAAGGCAGTCAAAATAGCAACATTAACAGGAGTTAGGAAGACGTGTGTTCCAACTCTCATGGATGACTTTGAGGGCTTCAGACTTTAGTGCACAAAGTAAATGCAGAAGAAGCAGAAACATAAAATGACAAGTGGAGCCTGAAGAGGACATTGAATCGTTACAATTTTATGATAAAACTTCAGCAGATGAGGAGTTGCTTCTGACAGACATGCAAAGAAAGTGGTTTCTTGAGATGGAATCTACTGGTGCAGATGCTGTGAACATCGTTGAAATGACAACAAAGTATTTAGAGTATCACATAAACCTAGTTGATAAAGCAGGAGCAGGGATTAAAAGGATTGACTCCAATTTTGAAAGAAGTTCTGCTGTGGATAAAATGTGTCAAACGTTGCATGCTACAGAGAAATCTTTTTTGAAAGGAAGAGTCAATTGATGCAACAAACTTCATTGTTTTTGTCCTTTAAGAAATTGCCACTGTCGTCCTAATCTTCAGTAACCACCAGCCAGATCAGTCAGCAGCCATCCACACTGAAGGAAGACCCTCCACCAGCAAAACGATTATGACGACCTGAAGATTCTGATGATTTTTAACATTTTTTATCCATAAAGTATTTTTAATTAAGGTATGTACATTGTTTTTTAGACATAATGCTATTGCTCACTTAATACACAACAGTAAAGTGTAGACATAACTTACATGCACTGGAACACCAAAAAAATTGTGCAACTTGCTTTATTGTGATATTTGCTTTATTGTGGTAGTCTGGAACCGAACCTGCAATATCTCTGCAGTGTGCCTGTGTTAGAGTAAGGAACTGGTGCTCAGGCATGGGCAAACCTGCCCGCGGAGCCCCACTACCCCCACCTCACAGACCTCTGACTTTGCCAGGCTGCTCACCGTCCACAGGCCCCATGACTGATCGAGGCCCAGATGACCTTTCATTTGCAAGCACTTGAGAACACCCAGAAGAATTCAGCAGTACAGGGCAGGCTGTGGCTAAACCACGCCTACCTTCACCCCATCCCAGATTCCAGACTCCAGAATCGCTAGAGACTGAACCTGTAAATAAACATGTGACAAGTCTGAGGAATCTGCCTCCTTCGAAGCATTAGTGTCATTGCTGCAGGTGTGTGGATTCTCCACTTGGTGGATTTGTGTCTGCCTCTGATTCCTCACTTTGTTTTACCTAAGGGCTTTTCTACTATCTCTGGCAACGAGATCTGGAAATGAGTTGGCATCTGGTCTAATCGTTTGGTGGAGTAAGTCTGGTTCCCCACCTGTCAGCTGGAGCTCCCTAGCTTCCTTAACGTCTAGATCCATGTGGCTGGAAACACTAATCCTGCCTTATGGCTCAGGGTCTCCCCTGAGACTTCACTGGGTTAGGCCGGAGCTTAGAGCCCCAGCATGGCCTCAGCCTCCAGGGCCCTCCCTCATGCATCATGTGGCGGTGGGGAGCAGGGCACAGGGAAGAGAGGGCTGAGTCTCTTCCCTGGGCAGCTCAAACCTGCCACACAGAGCATTAGACAGGACAGGAAAGACATCCTGATATGGTTCTGAGCACACTGCATGACAAACACATAGGGCCATGCTCTCATTCTTTTTTTCTCTTCCACTTAGAAAAGTGGCAAAGTAGCGCCATACTCTGCTTCCTAAAGGCCTTCCCACTTCACCCCGTCCCCAAAACCCACCACACATTTCTCATGGGCTCTGCCACCCGTGGAGCATCCTAGCATCTCATCATCTTTCTGGCTACTCTGTCTTCCTCCTTCTTTTTCTCTATTTTTTGTTTCCTTTCTATTTTGTTTTTCTTAATCTCCCATCTCAGGAGCAAAAGTGAGAGGGTTTCCATCTTCAGCAGCAAGCTCGCTTATTCTCTGGGGGTCCAGCTGGCACATTGGCCCTCCAAGTCTCTCTCCAGTCCAGTGACTTATCCAGAAAGTGTCTCAAAGTCAGTTCCCATTCCATGTGGAATGTTAGTGCCAGCTGTTAGGACAGTAAATGTTTCACCTCATTACTAACGTGTGTACACACACACACACACACACACACATTACATATAGCTGTAGCTATACAATCACATATCTCAATGTCTTCATATATAGACAAATTGTGCCTAAGCAGTCCTTATGAGCAATGTTTTAAATGATGCGCTAATTCTCCTATCTTCATAAAACTAACATTACTGGCCCTCCCTTCTCTGGTTCCCCTTCTCACTCCTTTCCTCCCACACCGTTACCTTTCCGCCATCGCAACTCCCATCCCAGGTGTGCTACAAAGCACACTAGGTGTGGATAGTTGTCTTCCTGAGAACTGAGCAGGGCAGCTATGCTTGACCGTGTGTGTTCCCAGGGGAACCCCAGTGCCATCAAGGCTATCTCGTAAGGACCGTGATGGCTGGCCCCTCGCTGATCTGTGACTTGTGGTTTCTTCTAGATGAGTCAGCCAAGGTGGAGACATGAAATGAATCAACGTGTGTCAATGATGCTCTGAAGAAAGATGCCAGCACTCCTGGCTTCACACACGACAGCCCCAGAACTCCTGACTTTAGATGTACATCCAGGCCAGGCTCTCCCAACTGCAGCACAGTTCAGGTAATATGGACTGCCTGGTACACTGAAGGATGCTTAGCAGTATCCCAGGCCTCTACCCACTGGATGTCAGGAGTACCCCCAAGCCCTCAGCTGGGACAACCAAAAATGTCTCCTGACATTGCCAAATGTCTCCCTGGAAAGTAAAATCACCCCTCAGCTGAGAATCAGTGCTCTATAGCTGTATAGATACATATTGTGTATACAGCAATGTATACATACAAACAATTAAATATTTATATGTCCTTATTTTAAGTTGGCATCTGGTATAAACTTTTCATTCAATCAGCATATGCAAAAAACAGAAATGTGACATATTTTCTTCCTTTTCTTTTAAAAATTAATGTCATCTGTGATAATAGTGACATTTGTGATGACTAAATAAACAGAACCATTGTATATCTTTCTGTGAAGTTGGCATTGAAACAGCAGTGAGAAGGGAGTTTTGGGTGTCAGTTGCCTTCCCCTGGACCCACCATGGCTCCTGCCTCTGGGAGCTTTGAGAATGCAGATGGACAGTATAAACCAAAAATACAATTCTAAGCCCCCCAGCCATCTGAATGGACCCCTCCTCTTGGCCCAGGGTGTTCCAAAAGTTAACCTGAAAAATGAATTCATGACATGATGGGAACAGAGAGCTGGACATGCCTCATTATGCCCTCCTCCCTTTTGGAATTACTGATAGAAGACTCTTTAAATCTGATAAGAAACATTTTACCGTCTATTCTTGGCTGGAGGCAGTGGCTCACACCTGTAATCCCAGCATTTTGGGAGCTGAAGCAGGCTAATCACTTGAGGTCAGGAGTTCCAGACCAGCCTAGCCAAGATGGTGAAACCTCATCTCTACTAAACATACAAAAATTAGCTGGGCGTGGTGGCGGACACCTGTAATCTTAGCTACTCAGGAGACTAAAGCACAAGAATCGCTGGAACCCAGGAGGTGGAGGTTGCAGTGAGCCGAGATTGCACCACTGCGCTCTACCCTGGGCAAAAAGAAAGAAAGAAAGAGAGAAAGAAAGAGAGAAAGGAAGAGAGAAAGAAAGAGAGAAAGAAAGAGAAAGAAAGAAAGAAAGAAAGAAAGAAAGAAAGAAAGAAAGAAAGAAAGAAAGAAAGAAAGAAAGAAAGAAAGAAGGAAAGAAAGAAAGAAGGAA
>NC_045439.1:142795650-142909665 GCF_002776525.5 Piliocolobus tephrosceles | reverse complement strand
AGGAAGGAAGGAAGGAAGGAAGGAAGGAAGGAAGGAAGGAAGGAAGGGAAAGAAAGAGAGAGAGAAAGAAGGAGAGAAAGAAAGAGAGAGAAAGAAAGAGAAAGAGAGAGAGAAAGAAAGAAGGAAAGAAAGAAAGAAGAAAGGAAAGGAAAGAAGGAAAGGAAAGGAAAGGAAAGGAAAGAAACATTTACAATCTATTCTCTCTGAAGCCTTCTACCTGGAGGCTTAATCTGTATGATAAAAACTTTGGTCTCCACAACCCCTTATTGTAAACCCAGATCTTCTTTTCTATTGATTCCAAGTCTTTAGATAATAATTCTTTCAACCAATTGCCAATCAGAAAATCTTTGAATCAGGTTGTCCCACTTTTCCCGATTGAACCAATGTACATTTTACACATATTAATTGACAATTTATGTCCCCCTAAGATGTATAAAATCAAGTTGTAGCCTGACCACCTTGGGCACACGTTCTCAGAATCTCCTGAGAACTGTGTCACAGGCCATTGATCAGTCGTATTTGGCTCAGAATAAACCCCTCCAAATGTTTTACAGAGTTTAACTCTTTTCGTTGACAACAGTTAGGGGTCCAAGTCATTTGGCATTCGTCTCTCTCCAGCCAAGGCACCTCAGAGATCCCTGTGCAAACCAATTCAAAGGGGAGGGGAAAGATGAGCTGATCTTCAGTTACACAGGATTGCTATCTACATCAGCCCAAATATAGTTCATTCTCAAGATAGGATAGATTATGGTGCAATAAAACATAATCCAAAAAACTGCAGTGGTGCAAGGCATTCCAGGTCTGTTTCTCTCTTATCTTCATAGCAATTACAGGTCATGCTGTATGTTGCTGTTATCTCATTCTGGGGCCCAGGCTGGCTAAGCAACCACACTGGGGAACATGGGGAAGTACACACTCACTCAGAAAGTGTCTACCTCAAAGTGGATGTCACTTCTCTCACATTTCATTGGCCAAATCAAGTCACATGCCCATGCCTGAGTTCAACAGGTGCCTCTTGCAGAAGGAGGACAGGGGATTGATGGACAGTCATGGAGCTCAGCACACATGCTTACCTTCTCTACTCAGAGGTTCCTTCAGTGCCTCCCAGCACACTAGGGCCCCACTCCATCTTGTCTGATGCCAACTCTCTTTCTTCAGCTCAACTTTTCCAAAGTCTCTCTCCTCTCCCACCCCCAGCTAGTAATAATTTTCAGAATCTTCATCATTAGCCACCATATCTCCACTCCCTTCTATTCATCAAAGATAATCAAGGCATCATGTTTAAACCCAAAGTCTAAGGTTCCCTTTCAATTCTGGATTCATAGGACTTATTTCTCAGGACTGTTTAAAAAGAGAGCTTACAGCGGGGTTTCTAGGCAATAGCACTCTTGACATTCTAGACTGGTTAATTGTTTGTTGTAGGGGGTTGTCCTGGTCGTTGTAGGGTGTTTAGCAGCATCCCTGGCTTCTACCCACTAGATATCTGTGGCACTTCCCAAATTATGACAACCAAAAACATCTCCTGATTGCCAAATACCCCCTGGGAGGAAGGGGACAAAATTCTCCCAGTTGAAAACCACTAGTCTACAGAAGTCCCAGCCCATCGCTGCTCCTGGCTAATTATTTATTTATATTACATGAATCTACTGAGTGCTTACTAAGTGTCCACCCCTTCATCAGCAAACACATACTGGGCACCTACTCTATGCCAAACACTGGTTGAAGGCGAGAGGTCCCAAGATCACATAGGTGTGGTCCCTGCTCTCCAAGCACTCACATACACTGCAAGAAGCTAGCAGACACATTAAAATATAAGTTCAGCACAATACAATACATTCATGGCTCTGTGAGCAAATTGCCATGGGAGCTCAAAACGGAAACCTTTGGCCGAGAAAACTACACAAAGAAATTAAGAACACTGAAAAGTGATGATGCTTCATGTTCATACCATACTTTGTAATTTGCTGTAATTTGCAAAGCACTTTCACATGTATTATCTCCCTTGATCCTGAAACAACCTTGAGAGGTGGTTGCTGCTCTCCCCATTTTGCAGATAAGGAAAGCAAGGTTCAAAAGGATTCAGTGACTTCCCTAGATCATGCAACAATTGAGTGGCAGAAGTGGGACTAGTTCTGCCACTAGTTGGGTGCCCCAACTCCAAAATTGTTTCATCCTGTTCTCTTGCAGAACTTAGGAAGGCTGCAGGGAGCTGAAGGAACTTTGATGCCACAGCAGGACAATCATACTTCCCACACCCATGTACCCAAGGCAAAGGTGCCTGGCCTCAAGCAAGACTAGGACTGTTAGATCAGGAACATGGAATATAAGGAGAAGAGAAATAGTCAACTCTTTTCATTTCAAAATAGAACTTTGGTACTCATAGCAGAGACAAGTTCTTGAAAGATAAGGCTTTTGATTTGCAAAAACTGTTGTGTTTTTTTTTTTTCAGTTCTAAAAGCCTAGTTTTAGCATCATCAGAAGCAAAGCTCTGAAGGAATTGGGGCATAAAGTCTAGATTAGAAAAAGGAGAGCTGGAGAACCAGACTGCCATGCTGCCGAGATTAGACATGGATAACTAAGAGGGGTGGGGTGGGCGGAGGCAGAGGTGAGAGCAGCAGAAGGAGCTACTGATATGTGAGGCGGGGACAAGAAGTCACATGCTTGACTCCTCCTGTGGTCCAATCTCAGTGGGAGAGAAAGTATCAGACCCAGAAATCTCTGGCCAGTTTGGGAAACAAGAAGGGAGGGGCCTTGGGATGACAGCAAACCTTAGAGAGAGATCCCTGTCCACTGGAGGAGCCCAGACATATGGAGCAAGAGAGTACCACCCACTCAGCCTGGTGCAGAGAGAATAGATGGGCTTCTCTATGCCCATAAGGAGTGGGGCAGAGGGGTCACCTGAAAGGCAGAGCCTCGCAGGGGACTCACAACAACAGGATGTCCTGTGTGTCCTCGCAGGGGACTCACAACAACAAGATGTCCTGTGAGATCAGATGAGGACACTGTCACATCCCAGCTGATGCCAGCAAGGAGGGGAATAACTGTCTGAACACCACACTGGATGGCAGATGTCAGCAGATGCTGACAAGTGAGTCTCATTGGAATGAAATGGAGAACACAGTCCAGCAAATATCCAGAGACTCACTCTGATTGGAACAGGGCATGTCACACGTCCAAGCCCACTGAACCAATCACTGTGGTCGGAGAAGTGAGTGTTTCAATTGGAGGGAGACTATTCTTGCTCCACGTATGTTCTTTCCCAGTTTCTTCCCCCAAAGGCAACCACTCTTTATGGGTTTCTTGTGTATCTTTTCAGAATGAGAAGTTCTCCATTCACACAAACTCATCTATGTGTACGTGGTCCCTCACTTTCTTTACTCAGTGTCAGCCTACCATACACATCCCATTACACTTAGGTTTTTGACTTAACATATCCTAGAGACTTCATATCTGCTCTTACGAAAGCTGCCAATGACCTCCCTGCCATCAAATACTCTCTACTACTCCGCAGCTGAGTAGGGGAGCCAGGTGTGCCAGGAAAATCCACTTCTTCTCCTGACTCATGGTCCTGTGTTCTGTCCCATGCCCATGCCTGCCCAGCACCCCCTGGCCACCATCCTGTATGAGCCGATCACGTCCATCTAAGGCACAATCTGGAAGCAGATGTGAAGACATGTCCTCCCACCCCTCATCACAGTATCTGAGCCCAGTAACCTGAATGCAAGCCTTCTTGGAAAAAGGGACCTGGCCTACACCCCTCACCACTCAAAGTGGGGTCCATGGACCAGCAGCAGCAGCTGCCTTGCCTGGGCACTTTTAGAAATGCAACATCTTAGGCCCTTTGCAGAATCTTGGTCTTTATTTAAACAAGGTCCCCAGGGGGATTCTTGGGCATATTTAAGTTTGAGAAATGCTGGTCTACACACCTTCTTCTGAGCACTTGGACTCTTCCAGCCCAAGAGGTTTCTAGTTCACAGGCTGTTCCTGTACTTTGCTGCTGATATCAATATTCTCATCACTGCTGTATTGGGTTTACATTTAAGGATTCCCAAAATAAACCTGGCCCTTGTGTACACAGAAATGCTAGTGGCTCTCCTGATTGCAAGGAGGTGAGTTGGGGAAACCATGATCCTTTTTTGCCATCAATGGCCAGAAAAGGTTTGCAGGGGCCTCTTAGATATTCCTGCTTCTGTGCTTCCCTCACCTCCTGGCACGTGATGGTTGCTTGCCTTTCCCCTGAAATACTGTATTTATAAACAAAGCCACGTGTGAACCACAAAGGGAAGTCTAAGTGGGATCCCTGCACTACAGGGCCCAGCATCTCCGACGGAGGCAGCTGATTCTCAGGAAGTGACGAAGGAACCATCCAGAATGGTCAGCCCTCCCTCCTGGGGCATTTTGGATGAAATGCCACCCTCCTGGAGTAGAGGAGAAAAGCTTCCCAGCTTTTACTATGGTTCTTGGTTCCTATCCCTCAGTGCAATTTAATTTCTTAAATAGATGTCAGTCCCTATTTTTTTGATAAATGGCTGAGTTTTTAACACTTGGACATGTTAAAGAAAAGAGCAGGTAAAGGTCATGAGAAAGCTTGGTGAAAAAAAGAAAGAAAATAGGAAAGTTTTTATCTTCTCACTATTTAGCTCAAAATTATAATGGTAGGAATACTTCCTAATTCTACAGCAAGGCAATGTCTACCCACACCATATGAGTCCATGAGAATGTGTGTTGACATTACTTAGAGGGGGTGTGGGAATGGGAGATGGGGTTGGGGTGTGTGGGAGGAGGTAGGCAGATTTGACCATTTGTGTTATTACTAAAAAGTTCAAATTAAAAACAAAGCAAAACAATGTACTATACCACTTCCTTATTTCTTTATTTTTTGTTTTGATGGGAGTTAACATAAAATAATGCTGACCTAGCTGAAATCTTCAGAATGTGAAGTCGACATCAGATCTCCATGCACCATATTTTTGACTTGCAAATGCTTTCCAAGAATAGCTGGAGTGTCCTTATTAAGCCCGGCTTGTGATGCATCCTTACTTAGCACCGTCTGCTCCGGCACTGTATAATTCATGGACTTGCCTTATGAAGTTAGGGAGGGATGGAAACTGTGACCAGCCCGTGAACCCAAGCTGACACTTCAATTATTTTAAAAGGAACACAGAGAAAGCTGAAATCTGACCGGCCTCTCAGCCCCATCCTCGGGGACGCCCAGCTGGCCTTTCTTTAGCCAGGTTCCAGGTCCATCTGCATCAATGCTGGGGGCATTGTATTCAGCCAAGGGAAACTGTCATCTTAGTTCCAGGCTTATACTCAGCGATGACCCGGCATCTCTGGTGAGGATGCGGCAGCTCATTAAAAAAGCCTGCAGGTCCATGGTATTTAGAGTTGAGTTTCATTAATTTTAGCAAACAAGGATGAGCCCGATCTTGGTAATAATAATCACGATAGTTACCATATATGAGCTCTTCCAGGCTGCCAAGCCCAGTACCAAGCACCGTTTAAGTATTACCTCATTTAAACCATATAGCACTTGTCCCATTTTACAGAGGAAGAGACTGTGTCCCAGAAGCTGCCCTAACGCCACAGATAAGGGCAAGAAAGTCCTGGATTCAAACGCAGGTCTGTTGGGCCCCAAAGCACATGTTCCTAAAGAGTGCTCTGTAAAGGGAGTGCCCTAATGCCCAGGGCTGGGCACGACTGTCACAGGAAGAAAATAACAGAAATGTTACATATGCTTTGAAATCTCATTTCAAAATGTCTATTTTTGCACAATTTTCATACATAATAATATATTTGAATGTACACAGTGAATAAACAAAGATATATATACATGTATTGATGACTGTGTGGTCTGATTTTTGTTTTTTTCTTAATTGTAAAGTTTTGAGACCACTGCTTTTCTCTCCTCCCTTGTACTGACCCCTGACCAGGGTTTTCCACAGAGGGGCTCTAGGCAACCTGGCCCTGTCTCCTCAGGATTCTTTCTGAGATCCTCATCAGAGACCCCTTTAGCCCCATGTGGACCTTGGCAAGCTTGACTTCCCCACCCCCCTGGCACACGAAGAAACAGATGCATCTAAAATCTGAAGACTACTTCTAATTTGTGGTGGGAGCTCTGATCAGCCACGCACCTCCCTGGGTCTCAGCGTCCTTGTTTGCAAGTAGGAGGGTCTTTACCATAGGGGTCTCGGCCCCGTCAGGACCTGTGAGGCCGAGGCTCCGTGTCCAGGCGAAAACATGGTCTCCTTATGTTTCGTTTCAAAAGCCTGCAGCTTTCAGAAGGGGCCACACTCCTGCTGCTGCCCCTCCGGCCAGGTGTGTCACCTTCATGGTGATCCTGCCCCTCTCCAGGTGTCAGTACTTTCCTCTGTGCTGGGCAAAGGAGGGGCTGTGGATTATCCCGGGATCTAATGAACTAGGTCATGCGTACCCTTGGAAAATTCACAAGAACTCTCTAGATGAACCTCACATTCCTTGCTTCTGTCATCACAGATCCAGTTTAGCGGATGGCAGGGGCTTCTGATCATTCAGAAGGTATTTCCTGAGCACCTTCAGTGCAAGGCACTGGGTCTCAGCAGAGATTAAGCATCCAGACTCCCGAGGAGTTTCCATTGCAGTGGGAGGACTGAAAAGAAGCAAGAAACAATCTAAATAAGGATAATCCCCACTGGAGTTATGGACCACGAAGGTCATATAAGAGGGTCACCTGCCCTGGGGAATGGGGGCCACCATGAGCGGGGTGGTCTTGATGAGAAAGGGTGCCCTGCATAAGGTCAGAAGGAAGAGCTGTCTGAGAGGAAGAAACAGTTGAAGTAAAGGCCTGGGGAAAGAACATGCTTGCTTTATTCAAGGGACAGAAGAAAGTGCAGAGTGGTTGGGGCTGAGGGGGCAAGGGCAGGATGTAGGCAGGGCTGCATGTACAGCCAGGTTATAACTCAGTGCAGAGAAAACATCACCCATGGGTACCAGCACTGCTGCCCCAGACAGGTCCAAACTCCCCTTCGAGATATCTGCTTGGTTTGAGCGTCCAAAGGAGCCCTTGCCACTTAAGACTAAAGACTGGGAGAACTAAGCTGGAAGCTTAGGTCATGCAGATGGCCCACCCCATCCCATCCCTGCTCTCTGTCTTGGGAGGCTCTCTTCTCCCACCTCCAGGTCTCTCTTCCATCAAAAGGGGGCCTGGCAGCTGCTACTTTGGTGGTGATTGAGATGTGCCTGGCAGCATGTCTGCAGCGACTATCTCCTGGACGGTGCTCTGCCCCTGTAGTCAGCCACCCACCCCCGCTGGGCTGTGAAGCTGGGAGCTCATCTTGAAGGGTTTCCCTCTAGCTCAAGGCAGGCTAGCCAGGGGAAACCAGCATCTCAGCTGAGGTCCTCTCCTCCCTCTGGGTGTCTGGAAGCACCAACAAACCCTCAGCTCTCAGGGTTAACAAAGTGTGGAGGCAGCGCAGGGACACAGAGATTGCAGTGTTCACAGAAACCACCCAAAGAAAGTGACACAGAAACGCAGTCCCCAGTGTGCCTATCAGCCAGATCCAGCCCCTACACACACAGGGCCCAGGGAGAGGCAGGCTTCCTCCGGGAAAGGAAGGCTGGGTCATAGTTGCTGGGGGTGAGAGGGCACTCCAGAGATGCCCCACGAAATGAGCAGGCTGACAAGAGTAACCCCAGTTCATGTTGCGTACCCATTATGTGCCAGGCTTCACACTAGGCTCTCGACACTCAAGCTCCTTACCTTACTCCACCTTCACTCAGCGAGCCTGAGACTCCATGGTTAGTACCACCCCATTTTACAGATGAGGAAACTGAAGTTCTGAGAAATAAACTAACAGCCCTCACTGCGCTAGGAAGCGGCTGAGGGGAGTTGGAGCCAGCCTGCTGCCTCTGCCCCATCTCTGCCTCCTTCTCAAGGCCTAGAGTCTGTGCTGACCCTTTGCTGAGGTCAGGCCCAGATCAGCTGCATGGGGTGCAAGCAGGGACACGATCTTGATGATTGATGAACTTACAGCCAAATTGCAGAGAGAAGAAAGCCCTCAGGAAATGATTCTAGGGGAGTAGAATGTGGGGCTGAATAAGGGAGAAAAGCGCATTGAACTTGGGAGTCAGACAGACATGGACTGGGACCTGAGCCCTCTGAACCTCAGTTTCCTCACCTGTAAAATGAGCATCATCCTGAGTCCTGCTCAAGGTGGTCCCTAGGCACCCGTGAGTGCTGACAGAGTACTCAGCATGCCAGGAGCATTGAACGAATGCTTCCTTGCTTCTTTCTTAGCATTATTTTTCTATTCCTCAAAATAAATGTAGTAAGACTTTGGAGAAGGAAGGACTCCATGTGGCCTGGAATCGTCAGGACAGGTTTCCTAGAGGAGATGCGACCTGGGCCTCCACTGGACTTGCTGCATCTGATCTCAAGCAGAGCTGAAGGGGTCATTATTTGCCAAGTATGCCATTGTTCTGAGATTCAGTTTCCTCATCTGTAAATGGAGCTCAGCGTAACTAATTTATCAACAGATCACACACACAGAGCTGTCCAGCAGGATGGAAGGAAGTGAGGAGCCCAGAGATTTGGGTCCAGCCAGAGTTCTGCCACTGTGGTGTTACCCTAGGCAGGTCACACTTTGTCTCTACGATTTTGTCTCCTCATCTGCGAAATGGGAATTTTTTATTTTGAAGTCACTGGACGAGTCACTTCATCTCCCTAGGAGCTGCTTCTTCATTGGTAAAATGACTTGCCTGTAGCTCTCCATGTTTTTTTCTCTTGAGTTTAAAGCCCCTGTGGCTTGGATTCTAAACTAGGGTCCACCCTGTCCCCATATCCTCCCCACCCACCATGCCAGCCAAGATGATATACCCTTGGGGAACCGTGTTCAGGTCCAGAGAGAGAACAGAAACGCTTCTGAGCCATATCCTCTTTCCAGATGGCCTTTAAGAGAAACAAGAGGGACAGGTAACAAGGAGGAAGGAACTGACCTTGCAAACACTAAGAAAGGTAAGCCAAACTCTCCCAGCTAGCTGCTGGCAGGGTTCCCCCCACCATGGCCCCCGTCAGCTACAGATGCACTTCAGAGCACTTCCTGTCTCATTTGGGGCAGAACTGGCCAGGATGCTGGCGCAGCCCAACCCCAGCCTGGGTAGGGTGCTCCGACCACAGGTTGGTCACATGTAAGGGTAAGCAGAGGACTATTTTTAATCAATGGTTAGGAGCCAGTGGCAGGTGACAAAACCTGGTGAGCGTGAGCAGCCACAAAATGGGCCCTGAGCTCCTAGGCATGGAACTCTGCCCAGTCTTGGCTTCCCACTTCCTGGGGTGCATTACTGTCTTACAGCCCACCCCACACCACCACCCTCCCTCACTGGCAAACTAAACACTGTCCCTCCCAGCCACACAGGAGTCTACAGCTGGGACGCCGCCAGTGGGGTGTTAGGGTTAGGTCGTTTGCCAAGTTCATTCAGGGTTGTGACACTCAGCTTTGAGCACCTCCTGCTATATGGAGGGCTCCTCAGAAAGGGAGGTCTGGAGACTTAGGGCCCAATTTCCCTAGTCTCTAGAACAGAGCTCCACTTTCTAGGGAGCTTTCTCCAGTACCCTCCCCACCATTTTTTCCAGCATCACCTTCTTCTTAGGAGGAGGAGAAAAGGCCACAGGAGGAAGTAGAGGAGGGTGGGCAGGAGCCAGCTGGGGGAGTCAAGAGGGATCAGATGGGCAGAGAGCCAGCTGATGGGGCTGCACACACCAGCCTGACCCTCTTTCTGCCTCTTCCCTCCTCCTCCTTTCTTCCCCTCATAGACATTAACTGAGCAGGGGCTATGTGTCAGCCCTGTCTGAATTCCTGCATATGCACATCTGCCTCGCACTCAGACTGCACTCTGGCCTGCTCTCCTGCTGAGGCAGAGGGACCCTGTGGCGAGGGAGAGCAGAAAGCTCCTCAGCCTATGAACCTGGCCACTACCACAATTTTAGAAATGTGGTCACTGAGGGCCTGAACAAAAGCCTTGCCCAAAGGCAACTCTCTTGAGACCAAGGCTCCTGCCTGCTGAGGCTCAGGAGGTCCTGGCCAGGCAGCACGAATTCCACGCAGGGATATCCCTGGGGCCCCTGCTGTGCACCCAGCGCTGTGTTGGACTGCGGGGACATGGGGTGAGTCAGGCCTGATCTGGGGATGGGGACACAAACACACAGAGTCAACTCACTCCTTGGTGCCTGAGGGGAAGCCCTGGCACTGGAGGCGCTTAAGGAATGCCCAACGACCTTTCACACCACAGAGGGCGCAAGCCCCCTGAGGCCCCGGGTACCATTGGTTTGCTCTGCCCTGCAACTGCATGTCAACACAGAGCCGGGAGCTGACCTCTGTTTCTGAATCATTAGCTCCTGAGTCGAGGGAATGTGGAAGAAGTGTCTGGGGGTGGGAGTCCACACACTCGTTCAGCAGCTGGGTGGCCCCTTTTCCACCGGGCAGCCCTACCTGCCCCTCCCCAGCTTCCCCCTTTCCCAACACCCTCCCACCAGCACCGTCCTGGCTCCTGCTACTCAGGGTTCAAAAGACCAGAACACGAGCGATGGAATGTCAGGACAGCAGGGCAGAAGAAGGATTCAGGATAGAGTAGGTCTTGCAGGGCACCCACCCCCACCATGTGGCAACCCAAGGGTATTGACAAGCCTTATGGTGAGCATCCCAGCACTGAGGTCCACAGAGGTGCAGTGCCTTGCCCAAAATCACACAGCGAAGAAGGGACAGCAGTAGGCCCAGAGCCCTAGTCTCTGCTCTCATCTCAGACTCCACCCACTCTTGCACGCAGGTGGCTTCCCCAGCTGGTTCCGCACGCTGGGTGGACGTCCAGGCCTAGCGTTCCTACAGCTCAGAGAGTGCCTGGTGGGGGCGGGGAATGGGAGGGTGCAGAGAGGGAACAGGAGAAAACAGAAAGTGCCAGTGATTCACATTTCAAAATGTCGTGTTATTCCAGGCGCTTTCTCGCTTTGCCACCACCTTCATCCACCCCCCACTTGCCATCTTGAGAACCGGCTGCAGGGTGGCTGAGGCGGGGGGAGGAGGCTGAGACCATCATCTAGGGAAGCTGTGTTTCCACCCTGCCCACTGAGAAGCCCGAGGGTGAATGAGCAGTCGCATGAGCACTGAGCTGGGAACCAAGGGGCCTGGGTGCCAGCCCTGGCTTTGGAATTGGTTGCTGTGAGACCCTGAGCAAGTCCCTAGGCCTCTCTGTGCTTCCTTTACATACTTCCCCAGCACGTAAATTGGGGCAGTGGGAAGGGTTTGTGGCTCCCATGATTAGTTGCATATCAAAACAAAACAAAACAGATTCTTGGACTGCACCCCCAGAGATTCCGATTTTATATGTTAGAGATGAGGCCTGGGAGTCTAATTTTAAAGCACACCCCTAAACCCCACCCAACCCGGTGATTCAGTGCAACCAGTCTACTGAGGCGTGGTTAGAGAGCTCCTGGCTATATGCTTCCACGCGGTATCCAGTCATCTCCAGGACTTATTTACCGCCTCCAAAATGCCCTCCTGGATTTACCCAGCCCTACCTGCCACATCTAACCCTCCTCACTTCTGGCCCTGCCTCCCTGCCCATACTCTCCTATGGCTCCTTAGAAGCACGTAGTCATTTGTGCCTGTGTGTGCACGTGTGTGTGTGTGTGTGTTCTACATGAGCTAAGTGAGCAAGATGAACCTCCCACACAGCACAGAGAAAGTTGCTCAGCACTGGAGCCGGCTGGGCCCCCATTTGGAACTGGACTCTGCTGTGCAAGGTTGGGTGACCCTAGGGAAGAACCCCAGCCTCCCTGGGCTTCTGTTGCCACATCCCTTAGAGGGCCTAGCCACACTCTGCCTCACAGGGCCACATGTGAGCCTCCCCTGAGGTGGTGTATAAAGCACTTCCCGTGGGGCCTGGGGAGGGGTGTCAGTGGTCAGGAAAGCAAGCTGGGTGAATGGTGGAATCTTCCAGAGGGACACGTGCTACCCTGGGAGGTCTGGACCCCTTCTCCCCATGTGTGCCTTTAGGCAGATGGCTGCCAGCATAGGCCCTCAGGAAAGAATGGGTCCACTCCAGTATCATTGGGGTGGAATTCCCCCCAGGTGGCTCAAATGAAGAGACATGGACGGAGGGGCTGGTGACTGAGGCGGGCAGGGGTAAGGAAATCCAAAACAGATGGGGAGGCTCCTGGACTAGAACAGCTGACAGCTGTCCCCAGCCCACACCTGCAGGGCAGGGCAGGATGTCATGGCCAGAGCCCAGCAGGAGTGGGGTCCATGAAGGAGGGGCCGCCCCACAGGAGCGCAGTCTCAGGGAGAGGCAGCTCTTCCCAGAGACATGCATCCCAGAGGGAGAAGCAGAGGAGAAATGGCCCAGCCCCTCTCTCCTCCCACTGTTGCTTCTCATTCTGGTATCTCCAGGCAGTGGCCAGAGGCATGGGCAGCCCTTAGAGGTGCCCCCCTGGAGCACAGAGCAGGGCAGAGAAGCAGAGACAGTTTGCCTGGCAGGTTGCAGGGAAGAGCAGGGAAAACAAACAAGCAGCTCCTCGGGCAGCCTCTGCTGCCTGGGCGTGGGAGGTGGGGCCTGGCTCCTCAACCCGAAGATGGGTTTGAGCCTCACCACTGCCACACGCACAAAGGGCGACATCAGGAAGTCCCTTCTCTCCAGGTCTGCTTCCTCATCCTTAAACCATAGAGGCTAAACTCTCTCCTGAGCCACCTCTTCCAGGCGCGACCTGTACTTCCCCTCCCCTGCCTTTTCAAGAGAGGACGGAGCCCTGCTGGACAGGAAAATGGGGCTTGGAGAGGAGGGAAGCGTAGCAAATGGAAAATTAATTCTGGGCGGTAAAGAGCAGAGGCTGTTGTTTGTGACGTATAACTTACTCTTTGTGTCAAACTGTGTACTGTGTATATCAGTGGGATGGCAAGAAAACCGAGATCTATTACTTAGAGTTTAATCTGTTCTCCGTGTTGGAGAAGAGAGAGGGCGGGGGAAAGAAGACTACAACTTTAATCACAGGCCCAACTCTGTGTGTCAAGCTGCTCTCGGGTGTGTTAGTAAAATGATGTCGGATCACAGGCTTCCCAGACAGCTCTGCACACTGCGGCTTTATCTGCCGAGCCGTAAATTAGCACACCTACTTTACGCTCTTCAGGTAAAACCAGTAATTTAACTGAAAAATACACACACGCACACATGCACACAGAGCATGTCGGGGAGAGCTCAGGAGAGGGGACTGCCCCCCTTGAGCAAGAAATAGCTAAAAATGAGCAAAGCGGGATGAAAATGACACCTCGGCTGTGCCTCCCGTCATTAGCGCCTGGGCTCCTGGTGCCAGCCCCGCAGCCAGCCCACCTTCCTTTCTACCTGCCTCAGTGCCTCCCCGACCCCCACCACCCCTTTTCGCCATGAACCGTAAATTACATGCTGACACCTTTAATTTGTGCAAAGTATGCCTGGCTGCGCCTGGCACCAGCAGCCGGCTGCTATAATAAGGTCAATCTATATTCATTGTCGCAGCACTTGATGTGCCAGATAACACAGGGAGGGAGCGCGGTGGTGGCTTCTCCGGGCTGGGGGGTGAGGTGGGGGTGCCCATTGCCTCTCATCGCGGCCTGGCACCAGTTGGCTCATCACTTATGCATGGCATGAACGATGTTATGATTGAGCTAATCACCATCAGTTATTCATCCGATGGCTGCCTAGAGACGACAGTAGCACACGCCTGCCTGCCCAAGCCAGAGAGGGAGGCCCCTGTCCACTCAATGCCACAGAAAGACCACCCAGGGGGTCTGATTGCCCTCTCTGAGGAGTGGCCCCAGGAAGGGAATAGCCCAGGATTATAGACTCCTAGGCTTGAGGAGGAGAAGCTGCTGAGGATGCCCGGTGGGCAGGCAGGCTCATTGGTGTGATGTCTGTGGATCCTAGGGCCCAGCCAGGATGGACATCTCACTGATATGTCACATGGCAGAAGCCCAGGCTTTGAAGTCACAGCGTTCTGGGTTCTAACCCCACTCTTCCACCTCCAAGTCGTAAGAGCTTAGTCAAGTCACTTAACCTTTCTGGGCCGCAGTTTGTCAACAGCATAACAGGAAAACAACTCCATTTCTGGCAGGAAGAGTGTACAGATGCAAAATATGGAATGTGTCTGACGTAGCAGGCACTCAGTCAATGGCAGCTGCTGGTATCAGAGCCCTAGTGGATCTATCACATGCCTGATTGGGTGAATGTCTGCTTTCAATGGGGAATGCAGATTCAAAAGGCTCATAAGGAATGGGACTGGGACCAACAGGTGAGCCCATTGGAGACAATACCCCCTGACATGAGGTTATGTTGAGACAGGTCTCAGCTTCTGACGTGTTTGAGTAAGAGGAGACCCAAGAAGCATAGAATCCGTGGCTAAGGAAGGCCAGAGGCAGGCACGAACCAAGTTCTCAGCCTCAAGCAGGCTGGAGACAAAAAAATGAAGCTTAGTGGCGCCAGCTTATACAGCTGAAGGGACTTGGAGATTGTTCAGCCCAACCCTTCATGCGAGAGATCGGGCAACAGAGGCAGAGAGGGAATTGGCTGGTCCAAGGTGGTCCAGCCAGTGCGGGGCAGGACTGGGGTCCCAGCCTGGGCTTCTGACTTCATAGCTCTTCCTGCTGCTCTACAAGACAACCCCAAAGAGGGGCAGAGGACCATCAGACTTTGAGGTGATGCCCTTGGGATTATCTGAGCCTTCTCTCTTCCTGGACGCTCAGTCAGGGATGTACAACGTATGCTCCTAGCTCTGTTCATAGCCCTGTAGGCAGTGGGAGGGACGGGTCAAACCCTCAGCTTTCAGTGGATCCTCAGCTTCCTTAGCTGCACAATGGAGCCAAGAGCATCTGCTCCTAGGAGCTAATGAGAAGATTAAGTGAGACCACCTGGGCAGACCGGATGAACACTCTTTTCGCTTCCAGCCAACAAGCTTAGAATCCAAAGAAGGTAGCCGGGCTGATGGCAGCCTAAGAGGTTACCTAAATCCAGCCATGCAAAAGCAGCCAAGTTGAACAGTTAATTATGCGGCCTGAAAACAGACTCAGCAAACACCTCACTGTCCCGGCAACATGCTGGCTCTTCCACTGCCACACCTTTGTCCACTCTATACCCTCGCCCAGGAAAGCCCTGCCTATCCTCAGAGCTCCCCGAATGCAGCTCATCCTCCTCGGTCCTGCTCAGATCTGCTTCCTCCAGGAAGCCTCTTCTCTCTCCTGGGCCTCAGTGATGCCCTCCCCTACCTGCAGCCCCCACCCCTTCCTGAGCGAACGTGGGGCTCCCTCTCTAACCACAAGTGATTAGGCCCCACATTAGAAGCACTGGGCGAATGAGCCATTATCGTAGAGCTAAGCAGGCTTAGGCCTCTCCAGGTTTGTACTGCTGAGCCACAAAATGGACAGGCAAAGGTGGCGTGGTGTGTTCTCGGCGACCCCAGGCATCACATTCCAGGGCAAAGTTTCCAGCAATGTTTGGGCTCTGAAGGGGCCATAAGGGCCAGGCCAATGGGCGTCTCTATGGAAACTGGTGCCTCTAGGCTGAATTTCCCCCATCTCTGTGGCATTTGTTTAAAGAAATGCAAATGTTCTTGCCAACCTGGGCTTGTGCCCTGAGGTGTCTTCCCATTGCAAGAAGGTAATGTTCCGGTCCCACCTCTGCCCAGTCCCTCTCTGCTCCTGCCCCCCAAGGCCAGCTCAGAGCTGGTGGTTTTGTGCATCTTCCTATGTAACACAATTACCCACACACCTGTGCTGCGGGCGCCTGCCAAGCCACAGCACGGTGTCCAGTGCTCAATCGCCCTCGAAATGTGTTTCATCTCTTACCTGCAAAACTTGGACAGAGTGGAGGGCGGGGCCTCCCACCACAAGTGAGGCCATCAGCCTCCCACTACCAACTGGTGGGTCTGCCTGGCTGGGCACTCCACGCCCATCAGCCCAGGCACAGCCAGAAAGCTCCTGCAAATCCAGGGCTGAGCCCACACCCCTCATCCTGTAGCATCCTATCACCCACTCAAAAGTGACCATGACACCATTTCGCTTCTGAGGAACTTGAAACCACAGAGATGAGGAGTCTAAGCCTCCCACAGAAACTGAGACCTCCAGCCTCCAGGAACAGCACCCCGTTTCTGTGCTGGAGACTCAGACCCTGTCATGACAAGCAGCCCATATTCTCAGCCTCTGTTTTGAACTCTCCCTAACTGACACCCGGCTGCCCCCAACACACCAGTTCCCCGTTTCCTCTCCCATGCCCCCACAGACCCTGGGATTGCCTTTCCCAAAACATTTGCCTTCCCTTTCCTTTTCAAAGTGCCATCCTCTCTGAATCCATAGAGAGTAGACTTTACCTCTCACCACTGTCCCAACGGGTTGCACCTCACATTCATCACAGACTTAACTGACACATCTGCCCTGTCTTCCTCCCCACCCCCCTCCTATCATCAGTTTTAGTGACTTCAACATCCACTTTGCAGATCCACCCAACACTGGGGCCTCTCTCTTCCTCTACCAGAATGGTCCAACCATTTGTCACCCTCCTCCCCACCTACTCCCACGGGCATCACATTTGGTACCATCATGAAAACGGCACCATCCACACAATCTCCACTTCAAGCATCCCACCGGGCGACCACCTGTCATCCTTGCAGATGACAAGCGATCCCTCTGCCTCGCCAAGCCCTCCCACCCCTCACCCTCCTCTGTCACCACCATCAGCCCTCTGCCATCACATCCATCTTTCATCTTCTTTTCTCCCCTTATTCTTCATACTTAAAGATCATGCTCAACCTGGGTTAAATCCAACTACCCACCTACTCAACGCCTGTGCCCACACAGCAAAATAAAGGTAGAGAAAACACAAACTGGCTTCCTCTAAATTCACAGCCTGCAATCTCAATTGGGCCCTAGTGTTGTTCCACAGCACTGCTACAGTGTCTTGCACTTCCCCATTCTCCAGAGCAACTGTCTCAGCCTTTCCCCTCTCCCCACACCTCTCACTACCCCCAGCCTCGCTTGCCTCATGCTTTGCTCAGGAAATAGCATCAATCAGAAAAGTCATCTTCCCGTCGTGAAACCTGGCAGCCTCCCACCTGCTCCTGTGGATGAAGGCCACTGCTCTGCCCAAGGCCATTCCCTCCATGTGGATCTTGGATCCCACTTCTGTCATTTGAACCATAGATACCTCCTCTTTCTGCACATCACCTCCTCTTTCTCCATTAGTCATCCATAGCAGGTTGCTCCAGGATCTCCTATGATAAACGAACAGCTCCATTGGGCTCCACTTCTCTCTCCAGCTTCCATCTCAATGTTCTGCTCCCCTTCACTGCAAAAAGTGTTTAAAAAATCGTCTGCACCTCCTGCCTCCACTTTCTTAGTGGGCATTCTGTCCCCACGGCTTAGCTGACTCAGCCTTCATCATGTCACCACTGACCCCCAAGTGTCCAGTTCACTTTCTTTTCCTTTCCCTTGACCTTTCAGCAGTGATTGATTCAGGAGCTCTTCCAACTTCCCATAATGCTTTGTACTTGGCCTCCACTGCTCCCTCTCCTGGGTTTCTTCCTACTCCCTGTCTGCTCCTTCTCGGTCTGTTCGGCCAACTCTGCCTCATGTCCCAGCCTCTATGTGCAGGATAATCTCAGGGTGAATCCCCAGGCCTCTTTCTTTTCTTCTTTACCAATGGTCCCGAGATAACTTCATCCCATCCAATTGCATCAAATACCAGGTCTCTGTCATTGACTCCATGCCTCCATCTCCAGTCCTGGCTGCCTCTTGGAACACCCAGGGTGTGTATTCAACTGCAGGAGAATAACTGGGAGCCATCTCAAAATTAATACATATGGCTAAAATCAAACTCAGCTTTTCCTGCAAACTTGCTCCTTCTCCCTGCTCCCTAAACTTCCCACCTCTGTCAACGACACCTCCACCCACTCAGGTGCTTAAGCAAAATATCCCAGAGTTAGCTCGAATTCCCCTCCTCATCCCCCACACCCAAGCGATTAGCAAGTCCCTGACCATCCCACCCCCAACACACATCCCAGTCTGTCCACATTCCACTTTCTCCCCACAGCCATCCCAATCTGGGCCAGCACTGCCTCACTGCTGGACTAAAGTCTCTCTCCTGGGCATCAGTGATGCCCTCCCCTACCTGCAGCCCTCACCCCTTCCTGACCGAATGTGGGGCTCCCTCTCTAACCACAAGTGATTAGGCCCCACATTAGAAGCACTGGGTGAGTGAGCCATTATTTTAGAGCTAAGCAGCCTTAGGCCTCTCCGGGTGTATACTGCTCATCTGCAAAATGGACAGACAAAGGTGGCGTGGTGTGTTCTTGGTGACCCCAGGCATCACATTTCTGGGCAAAGTTTCCAGCAATGCTTGGGCTCTGAAGGGACCATAAGGGCCAGGCCAATGGACATCTCTATGGAAACTGGTGCCTCTAGGCTGAAGGAGGGTGGACCCCCCAGGCCAGGCCCCTGCCTTCACTCTTGTTCTCCAAATGCACTCACCACAATTCAGCCAGGGTCAGCTTTGTACAGTGGAAATCAGGCCATGCCACTTCCCTGCTTAAAACCCTCCAGTGGCTTCCACCACCTTTTGAATGGAATGGAAACTTCTCATCCCACACAGGGCACCCAGCGCCTACTCCCCTCCTGCTCCACCATCCACGTTGTGGTTTCTTCCCTCCTGCTCACAGGGCAGCATTCCAGACAGGATGACTGGGAAGGGAAAAGGGCAAAGTAGGACCTGCTGGGGAGTTTGTCTGTTTTCATCACAATAGTAATAACTTCTCTGAGATCCCCATCCAGGAGACACCTGCTTATAGCTCACTGGTGAGACCACATCACATGGACACCCATGGCTTTAGGAGAATTTGGGAAATAGAGTTCATTTGTTCGTTCATTTTAGAGATGGGCTCTCTCTCTGTTGCCCAGTTTGGAGTGTAGTGGCACAATCATAGCTCACTGCAGTCTTGAACTCCTGGGCTCAATCGAGTCTCCTGCCTCAGCCTTCTCAGTAGCTGGGACTACAGGCATGCACCACCACACTTGGCTAATTATTTTAAATGTTTCATGGAGACAGGCTCTCGCTATGTTGCCCAGGCTGGTCTCAAATCCCTGGTCTCAAGCAATTCGCTTGCTTGGCCTCCCAAAGCTCTGGAATATTTGTTTATTTTTTTAAGAGCTGCCTGTTGCTGCCCTGAATAAAAGTGGAGTCACCTAGCAAGGCAGAAATGGAGAATACAGTGACTGCTCCACCAGTGCCATCCAGACAGACTGAAAGTTCCATGAGGTGGGGCCATGCCTTCTCTTCTGGGTCAGGCTCAGATTTTGGAATCCTATGTTCAGTAAACAGCCACTGAGGAGCTTTTCCTTGCCAAACCCCTTGCATGGCCCAGCATTAAAGAGATGAACCAGATACCTTTCTTACCCTGTAGAGGCTCACTAAGGCTGGGAGAGAGGCTGCCCAACAAACTGTGGCATGTCAGGCTCTGCACAGGTGGACACAGAAGGAGCCCTAAAGGCACAGAAATGCATCCTGCATCCTCCCAGACCCATGCATCCTTCTTAAGAGAGAGGAGGCAGCTCCACAGAGAGGGGCCTTGATGTGTAAGCAGGAAACAGAGAAGGCAGGAGGAGCAATATGGTGATGAGGGTGGCATGGCCCAAGGCGTGAAGATACGCACACGCATGCCCTGTTCAGGAACTCATGAGCAGTGGGGCAGAGTTGTAGCCTAAGAGGAGGAGAGGTGAGGAGGGGAGGGCAGCTCAGGTAAGAGAGAAGAAAACCTAACTGTGAAGGGCCTCAGAGGTCACACCGAGAAGTTGACATTTTCCTGTAGCAGTCATCAAAGGGTTGTCAGCTGAACGGCAATAAGATCAGATGTGTGGGCTTTTCTGTTTTTGCTTTGTTTTGTTTTGTTTTTGAGGCAGGGTCTTGCTGTGTCACCCAAGCTGGAATGCAGTGTCACAATCACAGCTCACTGCAACTTCAACCTCCCAGGCTCAAGCAATGCTCCCAACGCAGCCTCCTAATCCTCCCACCTCAGCTAGGACTACAGGCACATGCCACCTTGCCCAGCTAATTTTTTTCTATTTTTTGTAAAGATGGAGTCTCACCATGTTGCCCAGGCTGGAAGATTTGGGTTTTAGAAAGGACATTTTGGCAGCAATGAGTGAAGTGGGTCGAGAGATGGAGGCAGGGCCACCACATAGGAGGACAATAAAGCAATCCTGGTGAGAAATCACGAAGGCCTGAATTAATGGAGAGGGAGAAGAGATGGATCCTGAAGGCAGAGTGAGAGAGTACAGAACCACCAGGAAAGATCAGGCACTGGCCTTTCCCTGTCCTTGGAGCTCTACCCCTGCCCCCGAGTCCTACCTCTTCTATGCTTCTCTGTCACCAGGTTCTTTTTCATTGTGCAACGGACCAGACTGAGTGACGCTACATTTTTTGGGTGACTATCTCTCTCCTCTCTGGCTGTGAGGCCAGAGCATGTCTGATTTCTCATCACTGCACCCAGTTCCAGTTCCAGCACCCTGCCCATCATTGCTGATGCATGGTAGAAACAGTGCATGTTCACAGGAAAGGTGGACCATGCAATGGTGATGATACAGCAGGAGAAGGGGTAAATGCCATTCTCAGAGCTCAGATTGTATCCTACAGGGGCCAGGAAGACATAGGGAGTTTTAAGTACAGAGGGACATGGTCAGCCCTGTGTTTGAGATTAATCCATCTGGCAGCTGTGGAAGATGTGTTTGAATAGGGCAAGACTAGAGAAAGCGGGACCAGTCCACAGCTGGTTCTAACACTCCAGGCAATGGAGGACGAGACCTGAATTTGGAAAGAGGAAAAGGAATAGAAAAGAAGGATCAGCCTGAGAAGTAGCAAGGAGGTGGGACTGGTGAGATCTGATGATAAACTGGAGGATGGTCAATTGGTTGGTGGCTTAGGCAACCGAGTCTGTGATGTCATTTGCTGAGATTGGGCAGTGGGTCAGGGGGAGGTGCCATAATGAGCTCCACCTGGGACATGTTGAAGCTAAGATAACTGTGGAGCATTCTAGAGAGAAATGCAATAGGCTGTATATGTGAGACTGAAGGTCAGGGTGGAGCCTAAGACTAGAGGTAGAGACTTGAAAGTCATCGGCTCCGAGAGGCAGTGACTACAGTGACATGGAAGACCGCAAGTCACCTGGAAAGGCACTGTCAAGTGAGAAAAACAGTAACTCAAGGAGAGCTATTAAAAGTGCCCACCTTTGAGGGTCTGCAGAGGGACAGGACCCTTCAAAGAGACAGAGGAGAAAAGGAAACAGGGGGAAACCAGGACAGAGTGCTGGTGTCCCAGGTGCCGGTGAAGAAGTTCAGGAAGGATGAATGGTCAACAGGTTCAAAATCAGTAGCAAGTAAGAGACCTAAAGGTCTCTGCTGGATTTGGCAACATGAAGATCACTGGTGACCTTTGCCAAAACAGTGTCCATGATGCCGGGAGTGAAGTCATGTTGCTTCAGGCTGAGGAATATGTCAGGAGTAAGCAAGTAGAGGCAGCTCAGTTAGCTAATGGCTTTGTTACAGCTGATATTCCACTTTCTTCCAAAAAAGAGCAATTGCCCAACTGTAAAATATGTATTACAAAGATCAAATAACAACATAGTTAAAGAACCTAGAACAGTGCCAGGCATACAGTGTTACCCAACACAGGTTAGGTATATTTGCTTCTTTTTTTTTTTTTTTTTGACAGTCTTTCTCTGTCACCCAGGCTGGAGTGCAGTGTGTGATCTCGGCTCACTGCAACCTCCGTCTCCCAGGTTCAAGCGATTCTTCTGCCTCAGCCTCCCGAGTAGCTGGGATTACAGGCGCCGACCACCACACCCAACTAAATTTTATAGTTTTAGTAGAGATGGGGTTTCACCATCTTGGCCAGGCTGATCTCAAACTCCTCACCTCATGATCCACCCGCCTCGGCCTCCCAAAGTGCTGCGATTACAGGCGTGAGCCACTGCACCCGGCCAGGTATATTTGCTTCTTATATTAATAGGCATATATCCAATAAAGCTGTTAAAACAGAAAATTAAAAACCATGTACAGATATAGACCTGAAAGAATTCAACGTTGGGATTCGAACACCCATATTCCCAGCAGAATTATTCACAATAGCCAAGAGGTGAAAGTAACCCAGATGTCTATTGATGGATCAATGGATAAAGAAAATGTGGTATGTACATACAATGAAATATTAGCCTTTTAAAAGAAAGGAGGGGCCAGGCACGGTGGCTCATGCCTGTAATCCCAGCATTTTGGAAGGCCAAGGTGGGTGGATCACTTGAAGTTAGGAATTCGAGATCAGCCTGGTCAACTCCTGAAACCCCATCTCTACTAAAAATACAAAAAATGAATTAGCCGAGAGTGGTGGCGCGTGCCTGTAATCCCAGCTACTCAGGTGGCTGAGGCAGGAGAATTGCTCAAGCCTGGGGCAGGCGGGAGGTTGCAGTGGGCTGAGATCACATCACTGCACTCCCTCCTGGGTGACAGAGTGAGACTGTGTCTCAAATAAATAAATAAAAGGAAAGGAATTCTGGTACATGCTGCAACATGGTGAACCTTAAGGATGTTATGCTAAGTGTAATTAGCCAGCCACAAAAGGACGAACACTGTAAGGTTCCACGTAGAGAGGTGCCTAGAGAAGTCAGATTCACAGAGACAGAAAGTAGAATGGCGATTGCCAGGGGCTGAGGGGAGGAGGTAATGGGAAATTATTGTTTAATAGGTATAGAGTTTCAGTTTGGGAAGATAAAAAAAATGTTCTGAAGATGGATGGTGGTGACGCTGCACAGCAATATAAATGCATTTAACATTGCTGAACTATACACTTAAAATAGTTTTTAAAAAGCTTTATGCTATGTATATTTTACCACAATAAAAAAAAGACATATACAAAGAAAAAGAAAAATTATATATTATAATGTGGGCTAATACAATCGCTAGGATGGAGCACTTTATTTTGTCTGAGCTTTCTGGGAGTGGTGGCAGGCATCTGTAATCCCAGCTACTCGGGAGGTTGAGGCAGGAGAATCCCTTGAACCCGGGAGGCGGAGGTTGCAGTGAGCCGAGATCGTGCCATTGCACTCCAGCTTGGCAACAGAGCGAGACTCCGTCTCAAAAAAATAACATAAAATAAATAGGTTTTACGCTATGCATATTTTACCACAATAAAAAGTTGACATGTACAAAGAAAAAGAAAAATATATATTACAATGTGGCTAATACAGTTGCTAGGATGGAGCACTTCATTTTGTCTGCTCTTTCTGGTAATCAAGCTATGAAGGGAAATGTTTGAGTCTGGATGTTTAATAACAGGAAAAATATTGTTGTTTCCAGAGATCTCAGTGTCCAGCCCATCCCCAACCCTGGCCAGGACTCAATTATAGCAGGCATTTGCCTTAATGATCCTTATACAAGAGGGACTGGATAGCATGCCGGACAATGCAAAAATCAACAGTTGTCTCACAGACTGCAAAGGCACATTCATGACGTAACCATTTGTGGTGGTGGTTCTGGAAAGAATGTGAGAGAAAATCAGTGAAACCTAACTTGAGAGCCTTTCTGGTGGGAAAATGAGGGCTCGAGATAAAGATTTCCAGGAGGGAACTTGAAATTCCCAAAACACATATTCACTTAGTGGTGCCTGTAGGGTTTCCCAAGAGAGGTGTCCTACAGATTAGGCTAAAGATAAGGGTCCGTCCGGATGTCATCTGTACAGAGATGGTCACTGTAGCCAGAGGTGAGACTGTAGAGCCCCGTGGGGTGCTGCTTCACAGACATCCCCATTTCCCAGGGCCCACCTGAGGACTGCAGAGCAGGCAGTAGCTGGGTATTTTTAGTGGCCATGCAGGAGTGAGAACTCACATCTTTTGACTCACTGTCAAGTATACTGACCATTGTCCTGGGCACTTCTCTGTTCAGGAGAAAGAACACGGTGCTGGTCATCAGGAGGCCTGGTGGAAATCTCACAGACACCACCTCTAGCTTTGTGGCTTTGGATAAGTTACACAGTCTCTTGCAAACTCAGGTTCTTCATCTATGGACGGTAATAACAATTTAACAGCTCCTTCCCTGCTCTCCTTACAAGGTTATCGGGAGCAGAAGGGTAGCTTGAGAGGACTTTAGCCTGTGCCCACCTCCTGTCTCCCTTAAAATTTCAAACAGACATCAGTCCAAGTGCAAACACTGGGCTCATTGTATAAGAGCTGCTCCAGAAAGCCCCCAGCCTCCTTTCCTATTCGCTGACCTCAGATCCACTAGTGGATATTCTCAACCTGCCCCTTGCTGGGAGATCAATTATGATGAACCACGTGATAGCAGAATGCCACCTTCAAACTGCTGACACACCTGGGCGATTGTCACTCTGTGCCTCAGAGTCTGTTCCAGCTCTCAGGGCAACAGCGATGTCCTTTGCCAAGCCAGGAAACTTGAGAGGATGTTGTCTACAGTTCAAATATGCTGCATTTGATGAACCTATGGGTATTTCAGGTGAAGAGGCCTTGGTGGTAGTTGCACGTGGAGGCCTGAAATCCCCAGTAGGTCTAGGAAAGAGAGAGAAATTTGATAAGCAACAATATAGAGGTGGAAATGGAAGCCATCGGTGGGACCCTTTCCAAAGAAGTTTAAAAATAAAAGTGCAAATGATTTTAATAATGAAATAGCTATTGGGCATCAAGAAGAAGCTGGGGGAAAATTCAGACTTGGAGTTTTCTATGAAAGCTAGAATTGGCACCACACCCAGTCACCCAAGCCTGGCCTGGGTTGCACCCTCTCCACGTGTGGCTCAGGGTGCTTGACATGGGAGAGTCTGTAGAGAGCAGCCTTGCATTAGATTGGAGGGACTTGCTGGCCAGACTCTTTGAGACACATTGTCTCTTAAAACCTCAGCCTGGATGGCTATGCTCAGCAATCATGTGTTTAAAAAGCAATAAGACTAAATGCTTTCCCGTTTCCCCTTTGAGAGACCATGTATGATAAATGATAGGCAATTTCATGGTTGGAGTTTCAATTTCCGAAAATATTAGTGCTATTCCCCAAGCTCCACTTCCGAGATAAATTCTTTTTGGCAGCCTCCTCCGTTGTCTCCTAATTCCCTGATTCTGAATATATTTGGAGGTTTGGTGCAAAATTTCATCAGCTCAGTCCCAGCATCTACCTGTCTGGTCTGCTTTGGAAAGCGTGTAACCCACCTTCTACTCTTTCAGATCCTTTTTATATTTGTTACAAGTCCATGGTTATTTATTAGGTACCTCCTGTGTGCTCCCACCTCCACGCAAAGTATTATGGTGGGTGTAGGGAGCTATAATCAATCATTCAATCAACAAACATTTGTCATGCATCCAGGCCCTTCAAGCTCAAAACCACAATTCTACAGAGCCTCTCTAATACTTCCTGCTTGCTTCACACTGTCTCCATTTCACAATAGGGAGAACTGAGGTTCAGAGCTAACCTAGTAACATCAGAGTGGACTAGAGTGATCAGTGGCAAGGTAGGAGAGGGTGAACATTGTATGGGCACCTATAATAGGTCAGGCGCTGGGTTGAATGCTTGTCAACCCTCTGCACAGGAGTCTAAGCTATTTATCTTCACAAAACTCAAGGTAGGTGTTATTATGACCATTTTACGGATGTCGGAACCGAGGCTCAAAAAGGCTAAGCAGTCTGCACACGAATTCCTGTTCCACTGGACAACACTGCCTCTCCTGATGTCCTGATGGCAGCAGGCTAGATGGTGTCCCAACAGTCATTTCCAAACCATGGAAGTGTCCTTCTTTGAAAACATCAAAGCATCAAGTCAACCACAGACAGAGAAAAGCCTACCTTTGCACTTCAATCTCCCATTACTTTGTACTCTCTGCCTGGTCTAGCCCCAGGCTCCTGCTTAAATTTCCCATGCTGAAGTTGTCGGTGCATCACCCACACTCCAGGGCCCATTCCCTGCTTCCTCTCATGCCATTGCCTTCTCATCCTAACCAAGCACGCCCCGTCACAGGTCAGCGAAGACCCCGATGTCAATCTCTCCCCTCTTGCCATTCGCTCACCATTTGGAGGGGTCATCTCAGGCCCAAGATGATGTTTCCTTCTCTCATAATCTCATGGATCCCTCTAAGGAGACTGGGCACAAAGCAGGTATTCCAAAAATCTTGAAGAAAGTGAAAGTGCCGGGGTGAAATATGCTGGAGTGGGACTAAATGAGATGAAGTCAATGAGAATCAAGCAAATGGTATGAATTGGGGCGGGATGTGATGGAATAGAAGCAAGAATAGTATGGTACAGATAGAAAGAAGTAGGATGAAAAAAGCAAATTAGAATGGAACAGAATAGGAGAACATAGAACAGACAAAGCGGTTGAACCAGACTGGAACAGGTTGGAACAGAATAGAACAAGATGAGACAGAATAAAACAGGACAGAGTAGACTAGACCAGGTCAGAACAGAACGGAACAGGACAGAATAGACTAGAACAGGATGCAGCAGAATAGAATAGGATTCAACAGACCAGAACAGGCCAGAACAGATGTGAACAGGTCTGAAGAGAATAGAGTGCAATAGGATAACAGGGCTGGAGCCAAATGGTACATAACTGGATGAAATGAAATTCACTTCATTCATTCAATAAATGTTTGTCAAGTGCTACTCTGCACTAGGTAAGGAAAGCAGGATGGTCCCTGCCCTCATAGAACACACTGTCTTATAAAAGGAACAAAAAGACATAAGTAATTATTAACACATGTATAGTTAAAAATTATGAGTGTCTATGGAAGAATAAACAGATTGCCATGATCACAAATGATAGGATGGAAGAAATAATAGGATAACAAGGAAGTCAGGAAACTCCAACCTAAAGGATAAGAAGGAGCCAAAGACACTTGAAGAATCAGGAAAGAGCATTCTGGGCAGAAGGAACAGCAGGTACAGAAGCCCCGAGGCAGGAAAGTGTTTGGCCCATTCAGGCAACAGAAAGAAGTTCAACACGAGCAGCGCCCAAGAAGCAAGAAACAGAGTGACAACAGAGGAGGGGGAGAGGTGGGCAGCGGCCAGACAGCACAGGGCCTGGGAAATTCATTCTAAGTACGATGAGAAGCCACTAAAGGGAGAAACAGGGGCTGCTGTGTGTTTCATACTTCCTCCTTGGCTGGTGCAGAAGAATGAGTTAGGGCAGGAGACCATTTAGGCGCCCACTGCAGACATTTGGGCAGTGATAAAGGTGGCTTGGAGTACAGTGGCAGTGGTACCAGAGGAAGGAAATGCAGCCAGTTAGAAAAGTGTTCTGAAGATGAACATGGCTGGCGGGATTTGTTAATGTTTTGGACAAAGGACTGGCAGAATGGGAAGTCTGGAGGATCTGCTAGGGGTCGGTGCCTTCATTTCCAGGGATTAGACCAAGGAAAAATGGTTTGGGGAGGAAAATCAAGAATTTCCTTCTGGAGATGCTCAGGTTCAGATACTTGGGTGGTATCCAAATGGAGATGTAAAGTAGATTTGGAGATACAAGCCTGGAGCTGGAGATGTGAAATGGGGAGTTGTCAGCAGGTAAATACTCGGCAATGCCTTGGGACTGGATGGTCTTAATCATGCGGCAGTGCCGTGCAGAGTGCAGAACTTTCTTGGAATCTTTGGGGTGCTTGTTGAACATGCAAATTTCTGGGCCCCCAGGCTCCCCAAAAGAGATGTCTAGAGATGGGGCTAAGGAGTCTATATGTTTGGCAAACACCCCAGTGTCTGGATGCTATCTGACATGTGTAGAACACTGGTCTAAGAAAAGATTAGAGGAGGGCAGGGGCCCTATCACTGAGAAATCTGTATATTTGCAGATCAGTGAGGAAAAGCCAGCAAAGGAGAAAGAGAGGAAATAGGCAGAGAAGTAAGACGGAAATCAGGAGAGGGTGGTACCTCAGAGGCCAACAGAGTAGGGGCAAATCAGGACCAGGTGGTCAACACAGTCTGTCTGCTAAGCATGATGAGCGCAGGAACCAAGAGATGCAGCCACGTGCACGCTTCCAGGGGAATGCTGGGATGAGTCAGAGAGGAGTAAGACAGGACTGAGTGCGGCAGAGAAGGACACTCTGGCAACAAAGTCGGGGAGGGGTTGGGGATTCCTGAATGGACAGAAGCAAGGACGTCATCCCAAATCAGTGGAAAACTTGGGAACAGACCCTCAAACGTATTTCACATGTGATTTTATTCTGTCTGTTACCAGCTCCCAGAGTTCACGGGCGGGCCAAAGCGAGCAGGAATGCTGGCAATCAGCATTCCTCTGCACACACCAGGAGGGCTTCCTTCTCCCGCCTTCCTACCTCCCAGCTCAGCATCCTCACGTGACCCTCTCCTCCACAGAGATCTCACTGCTGCGGTCTTCCCAATGCCCCATCTCCCTCCCCAGGCATGCCCCAGCCTGTGTCTCTCTCCTCCTCTGCCAGAGTAGTTTGCAGGCTGTGGCCAATGTGTATTACCTGTGCATTCAAGCCTTCCCTCCAAAAAGTGAATTGCTAAGGGCTCAATTTTTTGCACACAGCAGGTTGGAGAGGCAAGAGGGCCTTTCAGGTGTGACCCAGATCATCCTGCCCACCCTGTAAGCAGCTGCCTGGGGGCCATGAAGAGCCCTGATTCTCACTGTGGGTAAGGAGATGAGATGAGCATATTTTAAAAGACACATTCAACTTTATACTAGACTTTCATGTTCATAAAATGGAAACCAAAAACCTATTGCTTTCATAATACAAACCTCAAAAAGCAAGCCTGACAACATCTTGTCGGTGGGGCTATCAGAAACAAACAGGCATTCCCAGCTAAGGACGACCCTCCCAGAGGGTCTTTCAGAATCAAAGATGGTGTTTTTCAAAAGGTTAAATAAGATGGAGACAGTGACTGAAGGAAATACCACCCTTGCTTCACTCAGACTGGAATTTGATTCTGTTAAAAGTGTGCTTCCCCACTCCCAAGGCCTCTCGAGGGGCCACACACACCTTGAAAGGCCTGAGGAGTCCCTGCCATCCCTCCAGAGCCAAATTCCTGGCCAAGAGCAGCCCAGAGAGATTTCACAGACATCCCCGAACCTCTCAAGAAGAGTCTGTGGCAGCAGAGGGATTTTCCCCAGGAGAGACAGCGCCTGTTTGTTTTCGAAGCAGGAAGGAGCCGGGAACATCTGCTCTGAGAAGCCACTTGAAAGATAATCAGGCAATGATGTTGGCAAAACAGCTGTGTGGCAGGCGGAGAAGGGGGCGGCCGGGAGCTGGGAGGGTAGGAGGGTGGGAGGAGGGAAGCTCAACTCTGAGCTATGAGCAGCACCCAACAACACTGCCATGGCCTGAAAAGCCCCTGGAGCCCTGGCCCACACCCAGGGAGAGCAGCTCCCACGGGGATCTCGTCCCCATAGAGAAATGCTGGGTCTAGTCTATTGCCTGCAGGCTGCAACTCAAGTCCCAAGATGGGACTGACAATGTTGAATTTTATCTGAGCTCTGTGATTCTGGAAAATAATGATGGTTAAAGAAATCCTTCCACACCTTTGTGTTCCAGGGAAAGGCTTACTGCAATGAAGCATCCTTTCTTTATGACTTGAATAGGACTCTCAGGTGACCCCTTGCTTACCCATGACAAGACCAGACTCAGACACGTTAAATTCCCCTTCTTTGTCTCATAAATCGTTAACTGTTTTGCTCCCACTGATTAACTGGAACAAAAGGCACGTTAACAAAAAACCTAGGTTAAGTTTCTCTCCTTCACCTAGGCCCCTGAATTTTTACCTACCCTCAGCATGAGCCAGCAGGCCACCCATCCTAATGCCCTTCCAGAGACAGGCTAGCCTCAGGGTAAAACATTCTCCATCTACTGTCCCAGGGTCACCCCCTTTCACCTCCCTTCCCCATGCCTGTTCTCTCTAGCCTGGTTTACTCCCTTTTTACACAAGAAAAGCTTCTTTCTATCTTACCTCTGTGATGCCTGCAGATCTTACAGTCAGAACACTTTTTCTATTGCAGCAGTTCCTTCCTAAATCTCTCCCTAACAAAGTCTGTTTGTTTATTTATTGATTAGACATGAAGATTCTCTGAAGTCACCTCTTGTAGGACAGCTTGCTCCCAGAGCCTGAGATTCTACCACAAGAGCCACTCTTTGGGATTAAGAGCAGAGAGGAAATCTCAGCAGACTCAGGAATCTGCCTGCTCCTCACCTACAGTACAAAAGAGCAAAGGCTGAATGAACAAGCTGAACTGGGGAGGAGCTCTGCTGAGTGCGGTCGGACAATCTCCAGGACCAGGCAAGCCTGGGGTCCCTCATTTTCCTGCTTCAGCCTCAGAGCAGGGCAGTGGGGATTCTTGGTTGCAGGGTGTCCCTGTGAGCCCTCCAACAGCAAAAATAAACCCCAGCAAGGAGCCAGGGGTCAAGATCCAAGACAGAAAAGCAGCCCACAGCACTGGAAAACTTCTCTTCAATCACAGCTTTGAGAACAGGTACTTTCAGAGTAAATCAAAACTAAAACAACAAAAATATGAAAGCCTCCTTGGCAAACATCCCTGAGCCAAGGTTCCACTGTCTGTTCTAACCAGCGTGATCTCAGAGGCAGGCCGTAGGGGTGGGAGGACACTGCTACGCACAGCAGGCCTGGGTCCCAGGGCACTGCCGGCGCCGGCAGCAACACAGTTGGGTCTGAAATGATGATAAGGAATACACTCAGAGGATGGTGCCATGGAGACAGATTGGTCTTATTTGTCATTTCCAAGTCAGCTCACCACCATCATTCTCACACACAGCACTGATTACATTGATTAAATCTGTATGCTTCTAAGTTTGGCTCCCCCCAGAAGTAGACCCTGAGACAAGGATTTGAGGGAAAGTAGTTCGTTTGAGAGGTAACCGCGGGACGCGCCAGTCAGGGAGTGTGGACGTGAGAAAGGGAAGAGAAGGAAGCCAATTCAGTGCATGCTAAAGAGCAGATGAGGCCGGGCTCGGTGGCGCACGCCTGTAATCCCAGCACTTTGGGAGGCCGAGGCGGGTGGATCACTTGAAGTCAGGAGTTCAAGACCAGTCTGGCCAACATGGCAAAACTTCGTCTCTACTAAAAATACAAAAATTAGCCTCTGTCTCTAAATAAATAAATAAAAGAGCAGATGACTCCTGTGGGCAAAAGGGGTCCACTTGGGAAGTAGCCAGACATTTCCTGCTGGTCCGAATTGATCCCCATCCCCAGGTCCTCATCCAGTCTCTCTTCATGGCTGTGTCCCACATTGTAGGAAAGGAAAAACGTCAATTAATGCATTCTCTGTGGAACCCCAGGACTTCTGAGAAGCACTTCAGAGGGCTACTGGGGGTAGAAGACTAGTGGTCAGGGCTTCAGTCCACACTACCACTTCAACTGGAACACCATTTTTCTACCTAAAATTTTGGGCTTCCACTTACAAGATTTGTTGAACTGCTCAGCAGATTAAAAGTAAAGGCCAGATCTACTTCTGCTTCCAGCAAGATGGAGTAGATGTTCTTTTCTCTATTCCTCCTGTATAAAACTAGAAGCCCTTGATATTATATACAAAATAAATATAAGAAGACTCTTGCAAGGTGGATAGAAAGCAGGTAGGCTAGGGACCTTAAGACTCAAAGAACTGCATAATGATGAGTTCCTTGGATTTTCTTTGTGCATAACACATCCTAGACTTAGAGCTAAAGAAGCCAACACCCTAGAAACTCCAACTGGTGCAGATAAGAAAAGTTCCAACTAAAGCCTACTCTCTCTAGCCAAAGGACAAGTAAAGGGGCAGCCTAGTGAGACAGAAAACATTCAAGTGATAACTGCTTCGCTCTAGAAAAACATCATGGCCCCACCATCTCCCATGCCAGCAAAGATCAAGTGGGGAGCCTAACTTCTATCCCACTTGGCAGTAAGGAGGCATTCCATTCCACTGAGGTGGTGTTAGGGGAGGCCTAGTGGAGAGTCAAGATTTTTACCATGGCTCAGCAGTAACAAGGTCACCCACACCTCATTATCAGTGGAGACTGCTGGAGCTCCCATCCCTAGCCAGCATAATGACAAATCCCTTTTTACATGTCAATGAGGACTGTGTGGAGAACCTGGACTCCTACCTCCACCTTGCAGGGACAAAGCAGTAGTCTCTCCGCTGTTCAATCCCCACCCAGCTAAAGCAATGTTTAAAAAAAAAAAAAAAAAAAAAAAACAGCTAAACCAGATGGTTTACGATAAGACTCAGAGTCTCATAATGTAATGAAAAATATCCAGATGTAAATGTAAAAATCACTCATCACATCAAGAAGAAATATCTCAAACTGAATGAAAAAACACAAAAGATTTCAACACTGAAATGACAGAGATTGAAAGTTATCTCACAAAGAATTTAAAGCAGTCATCGTAAAAAATGCTTCAATAACAATTATGAACATGCTTGAAACGAATGACAAAATAGAAAGCCTCAGTCAAGAAATAAAAGACATAAACATGAAACAAATAGAAATGTTAGAATTAAAAAGTACAATAACCAAAATTAAAAACTCAGTGATTGGGCTCAACAGCAGAATGGAGGGAAGAGAGGAAGGAATCCGTGAACTGGAAGATAGAATAATAGACATCACCCAATCAGAAAATCGAAGAGAAAATACACAACACACACACACACACACACACACACACATTTTCAGAGACCTGTGAGACTACAGCAAAATATATTTGAATTCCTGTCATCAGACTCCCAGAAGGAGACGTGAGAGCAGGACTGACAAAGTATTAGAAGAAATAATGGCTGAAAATTTCCTAAATTTTAGAGAACCTCAAACAGAATAAAGCCAATGAAATCTATGACAAGACTTCTGGAAACTAAAGACAAGGAAAAAATCTTGAAAGCATTCAGAGAAAAATGACACCTTACTTACAGAAGAAAAACTAAATGACAGTGGATTTCTCATCAGAAACCATAAAAGCCAGAAGAAACAGCACAATATTTTTCAAGTGCTGGGGGAAAAGAAGTGTCAATCCAGAATCCTACACTCAGCAAAACTGTCCTTCAAAAATGAAGGATATTCACAGAAATCAAGATGTTGACAGATAAAGATAACTGAGAAAATTTGTTTACAACAGATCTACCCTAAAAGAATAACTAAAGAAATTTCTCTGAACAGAAAGGAAACTATTGAAGAAGAAAGCTTGGAATATCAGGATGAAATAAAGAACACATTAAGCACAAATATGAGTGAAAACAATAGACTTTCCTTTTGTTATTTAGTTTTATAATTTATGTTTGATGGTTGAAGCAACAGGTATAACACTGTCCAATGTGGTTTTGAATGGATAAGAGATATAAAGGGATATGAAGTTTTCCACACCTCATCTGGATGGTAAGCTGATCATACCAGTAGACTGTAAAAAGTTATGAATATATAATATAATACCTAGAATAACTACTAAAATCCTATACAAATAGATATGCTTAAGAACACTGTAGAAAAATCAAAATAAAATCCTCAAAAATGTTCAAGTAACTCATAGGAAGGCAAAATAACAAACAGAAGCAGAAAACAAACAAGAAACAAAAAATAAAATATCAACTTAAACTCTGACATATCAGTAGTCAAATTAAATGTAAATAGTTTAAATATACCAATTAGAAGACAGAGACTGGCAGAAGAGATTACAAAGTATGACCCAACTAAATACTGCTACAACACACTCACTTCACATATAATGACTGATATAGTTCAGATATGTGTCCCCACCCAAATTTCATGTTCGATTGTAATCCCCATTGTTGGAGGTGGGGCCTGGTGGGAAGTGATTGGATCATGGGAGTGGATTCTTCATGAATGGTATAGCACCATCCCTTTGGGACTGTTCTTATGACAGAGCTCTCACAAGATCTGGTTGTTTAAAAGTGTGCAGCACCTCCCTTGCCCCAGCTTGGTCTTCCTCTTGCCATGTAAGACGCCTGCTCCCACTTTGCCTTCCACCGTAAGTAAAAGCTCCCTGAGGCCTCCCCAGAAGCAGAAGCAGATGATGCCATGCTTCCTGTAGAGCCTGTGGAACCGTGAGCCAATTAAACTTCTTTTCTTTATAAATTACCCAGTCTCAGGTATTTCTTTATAGCGGTGGGAGAACAAACTAATACAATGACAAAAGCAAGCTGACAGTTTTTTAACAAATGAAATATACATATATACATACATATATTCAAAAGCAAGCAAGAGTGGCTATATCAATAATCAGATAAAGTAGACTTTGGAGTAAATAAAACCCACCAGAGACAGAGACAGACATTATCTGTCTCTGTTGGCTGGGCACAATGGCTCATGTAATCCCAATACTTCGGACAGCAGATCACCTGAGGTCAGGAGTTCGAGACCACACTGGCCAACATGACAAAACTCTGTCTCTACTAAAAATACAAAAATTAGCCAGGCGTGGGTGGCACGTGCCTATAATCCTAGATACTTGGGAGGCTGAGGCAGGAGAATTGCTTGAATCCAAGAGGCAGAGGTTGCAGTGAGCCGAGATTGCACCACTGCACTCCAGCCTGGGTTACAGAGCAAGACTCCACCTCAAGAAATAAAAAGAATAGTGGACATGGCTAGCATTCAAAACATCTAAAAAATTAGGTTTGCACATAGAACTGTTGTGTCAAAGCATTAATTGCAGCCGGGCATGGTGGCTCAGGCCTGTAATCCCAGCACTTTGGGAGGCCAAGGTGGGTGGATCACGAGGTCAGGAGTTCAAAAACCAGCCTGACCAACATGGTAAAACCCCATCTCTACTAAAAATACAAAAATTAGCCAAGCATGGTGGTGGGTGCCTGTAATCCCAGCTACTCAGGGGCTGAGGCAGGAGAATCGCTTCAACTCGGGAGGCGGAGGTTGCAGTGAGCCGAGATTATGCCATTGCACTCCAGCCTGAGTGACAGAGTGAAATTTCTTCTCAAAAAAAATCAATCTACCATGACCTAACAATACTAAATGTGAATTCACCAAATAAAAAGATACAAAATATGTGAAACAGAAATTATCAATAAAATCTGAGACTTAACTATCCCTCTGTCAACAATTTATAGAATGGCCAGACAGAAAACCAGCAAGGATATAGAAGAAGTCATCACCATTAACAATGGATTCTCATCAACATTTATAGAACACCTCGCCCAATAACAGCAGAATACACATTGTTTTCAAGTGTCCACAGAATATAAATCAAGATAGACTGTATCCTAGGCCATAAAACAACTCTCAAATGTATCACAATAGAAGTCACACCAAATATTTTCACCAACCAAAATGGAATCAAACTAGAAATCACTGACAGAAAGATAACAGAAAAATTTCTAAACACTTGGAAACTAAAAAACATGCTTTCAAATAATCCACAGATCAAAGAGAAACTTTAAAAATACATAGGGCTGGGCCAGGCGTGGTGGCTCAAGTCTGTAATCCCAGCACTTTGGGAGGCCGAGATGGGCAGATCACGAGGTCAGGAGATCGAGACCATCTTAGCTAACACGGTGAAACCCCGTCTCTACTAAAAAATACAAAAAACTAGCTGGGCGTGGTGGCAGGCACCTGTAGTCCCAGCTACACGGGAGACTGAGGCAGGAGAAGGGTATAAACCTGGGAGGTGGGGCTTGCAGTGAGCTAAGATCCGGCCATTGCACTCCAGCCTGGGTGGCGGAGCGAGACTCCGTCTCAAAAAAAAAAATACATAGGGCTGAATTAAAATGAAAATAGAACATATAAAAATCTGTGGGACACAGCTAAAATGATGAGGAGAAAATTTATAACACTGAGTACATACATTAGAAAAAAAGGAAAAGTCTGAAGTCAATAATCTAAGCTCCCACCTAAGAGTCTCAAAAAGGATGAGCAACATAAAATCAAAGCAAGTAGAAGAAAGATAATAATAAAAATAAGAGCAAAACTGATGACATTGAAAACAGGAAAACAATCATGAAATCCACAAAATAAACATTTGGTTCTTTGAAAAAATCAACACAATCGGCTAATTTCTAGACAAAAAGTTCACAAATAAAAAAAAGAGAGAAGACACAAATTATTAATATCAGAAATAAAGCAGGTGATATAATTACAGACCCTGCAGACAGCCAGAAACCTAATAAGAGAATACTACAACAAATCTACACACATAAATTTGACAACTTAGATGAAATGAACCAAATCCTTAAAAAACACAAACTGCCACAATTCACCTAATGCAAAATAGATCATTAAAATAGTCCTACAACCATAACTACAACCTGTAATTATTTAAGGAAAGTGAATGACTTTTCTTTAATTCACGAAAGCAACTCTCCAGGCCCAAATGGTTTCACAGGTGAATTCTACCAGATATTTAAAGAAGAATTGACATCAATTCTACATAATCTATTCCAGAAAATAGAAGAGAAAAGAACACTCCCAATTCTTTTATGAAGCTAGTATTACCCTCATACCAAAACCAGACAAAGATGCAGTTCATTATCTCTCATGAATATAGATGCAAAAATCCTTAACAAAATATTAGCAAACAGAATTCAGCAATATATAAAACAAATAATATACCATGACCAAATGGGATTTATTCCAGAGATGCCCACTGGTTCAATATTTGAAGCTTAATGTAATCAACCATATTAACAGGGGAAATAAGAAAAATCACACGATCATATCAATTGATGCAAAAAAAAAGCATTTGTTCACATTCAGCAACAATTCACAATAAATATTTTCAGAAAGAGAATAGGAATAGAGGACTAACTTTCTCAACTTGATAAAAAGCATCTACCAAATACCTTCAGGTAACATGGTACTTAACAGTGAACAACTGAAAGCTTTCCTTCTAAGACTAAAAACAGGCAAGGATGTCCATTCTCACCACTCTTATTCAACACAGTGCTAGAAGTGTTAGCCAATGTAATAAGACAAGAAAGGCAACTAAAAGGCATACAAATCAGAAAAGAAAAACTGTCTCTATGTGCAGATATAGTATGACTGTCTACAAAGAAAATTTCAAGGATGCTACAAAAATACAAACTACAAGCAGACAACCTCCTAGAACTAACCAGCGATGTTCTATCACAAGATAAAAGACAAATACATAATTCAGTTGTATTTCTATATACTAGCAATGAACACATGGAAGCCAACATAAAAAATATAGTATCATTTATAATTGTCTAAACAAAGAAATACTTTGGACATAAATCCAATAACATATACATATAGGAGTTGTATGCTGAAGACTACACAATAGCTAATGAAAGAAATCAAAGATCTAAATAAATGGAGAGACATACTGGGTTTTTGGATAGGAAAACTCAACATAGTAAAAATGTCGTTTTTTCCAAAATGATATACAGGTTTAGCACAATTGTTATCAAAATCCCAGCAAGATTTTTTGTATAAATGAACAAGAGTATTCTAAAATGTATATAGAAAGGCAAAGAACTAAAATAGCTAAAAACAATTTCAAAAAGGAAGTATAAAGTGCGAGAAATCAGTCTACCAGATTTCAAGATTCATATAGCCACTCTAATAAGGACTGTGCAGTAATGGCAGAGTAATCGACACATAAATCAATAGAACAGAAGAGAGAAACCAGGAATAGACCCACACGAATATGCCCGATCAATTTTTGTACGAGAACAATTCAATGGAGTATGGATAGTTTTTTCAACAAATGGTGCTGGAGCAGTTGTACAGCATTCAGAGCCAAAAAAAAAAAAAAAAAAAACCTTGACCTAAGTCTCATGCTTGATAATTATGTAAAAATGAATTCAAAATGGAAAATGCAAAACTCTAAAGCTTTTAGAAAAAAATAAAATGAAATGTTTGGGATCTAAGACTAGGCAAACAGTTAGACTCAACACCCAAAGCGTAATCCATAAAAAGAAAATTGATAAATTGAACTTCATCAAAATTAAATTTGTTTTCTTTTCCAAGGAAAAAAAAAATCTTCCCTGTTAGAAGAATGAAAAGATAAGTTACCAAATGGGAGAAAATATTTGCTAACCACATATTCAACAAAGGATTAGTATCTAAAACATATAAAGAACTCTCACAAGTCAGCAATAAAAGACAAATAATGCAATTTAAAAATGAACAAAATGAATGAAGAGGCATTTTGCCAAAGAGCATATATAGATCACAAGTAAGCACATGAAAAGATGTTCAACACCATTAGCCATCAGGGTAATGAAAATTAAAATCGTAATGAAATATCACTACACACCTATCAGAATGGCTAAAATAAAGAGTAGTGATAACAACAAATGCTGGTGAGGCTGCAGAGGAACTGAATAACTCATACATTGCTGGTGGGAGTGTAAAATGGTAGAGCCACTATGGAAAACAATTTGGCAGTTTCTTTAAAAACGAAATATAGATCTACCACATGCTTCAGCAATTGCACTCCTGGGCATTTATCCCAAAGAAATGAAGACACGTTCACGCAGAAGTCTGTGCACAAATGTTTACAGCAGCTCTATTTGTATTCACCAAAACTAGAAACAGCCCAGAGGTCCATCAGTGGTGAACGATTAAGCAAACAATTGTACATCCACACCATGAAATACTATGTAGCAATAAAAAGGAATGAAGTATTGATACACGCAACAACTAGAATGGATCCCCAGAGAATTATGCTGAGTGAAAGAAGGCAATCACAGAGGTTCTATACTGTGTGATTCCATTTATATAGCATTCTTGAAATAGCAAAATACTTCAAGTGGAGAAGAGATTCATAGTTTCTAGGGGTCAGGGATGGGGTGGAGGGTGAGGGGAACGTAGAGGTGCTTACAATAGGGCGAGATAAGTGATCTTCATGGTGATGGACACATTTTGTATCTTGACTGTATTTTTTTTTTTTTGACATGGAGTCTCACTGCGTCACCCAGGCTGGAGTGTGGTGGAGTGATCTCGGTTCACTGCAACCTCCACCTGCTGGGTTCAAGCAATTCTCCTGCCTCAGCCTCCCTAGTTGCTGGGACCACAGGTGTGCACCACCATGCTTTGCTAAGTTTTGTATTTTTTAGTGGAGATGGGGGTTTCACCATGTTGGCCAGGCTGGTCTCAAACTCCTGACCCAAGTGATCTGCCCATCTTGGCCTCCCAAAGTGCTGGGATTACAGGCATGACCTACTGCCACTCCTGGCCTGTATCTTGACTGTATTGATAGCAATATCATAGTTGTTATACTGTAGTTCTGCAAGATGATACCACTGGAGAAAAAATAGGTGAAGGGTACATGGGATCTCTCTGTATTATTTCCTACAATTGCATGTGAATCTACAATTATCTGGAACTAAGAGGCTTAAGGGTATTTTTTTGTTTTTTGTTTTTTTTTCTTTTTAAGTCCAGGTCATAGATCTCATCAATCCTTTCAATTCACGTATGAGGAAACTCAGGCCTGGAGCGATAAAGAGGAGTTTGCTCAGGAGCCTGGCCAGGGCCACTGTGCCTCACCATAAGGCCTCATCTTGGTCCCTCTTTCCTTTCAGGACTCACACTACTGCTAGTTTACATTTGTTTATTCAGAAGGGCTTTATTCTAGCCCTACTGTGAGGGTTACAGAGAAATAGAATACACGATCCCTGCCCTCAGAGAGCTTAGAGTCTCGTTGGGGAGATGCAACATGCTGTGGCCAAGTCAGTGAGAGACATAATCAGCATGACAAGAGGAGAGAGGGCTTCGCAGAGGAGAAACTTAAGTGAAGCCTTGAAATGGGGTAGAATGTAGACAGGAAGCAATGCGGAGACAGAGCACCCTAGTAAAGCCTAAGTACTAGTGAGAGGCAGCAGGGGAAGCTGGCTGCAGTAAATGGAATGTCAGTATAGGGGGAGCAATGAGAGATAGGACGGGAATGGAATTTACAGGCCAGGTTGTCAGGGGCCCTGAATGCCAAGGTAAGGAGTTCAGCCTTGACCTTGCAAGGGCCTGAGAGCCCTTTTAGCACCACCACCAGCAGCAGCCGCCACCCCAGAGCATGTGCCAGGCTCCACATAGAAGCGATGCCCCGGTTCACACCTCCATTCACGGTCTCATTCTTGAGCCAATTGCCCAGTCCCCACGTTTCTTCTGAAACTGTCTCTTTTGAATCTTCTTGACTACTCGATTTGCTACCTATTTTCTTGTCAGATCTTCACCTTGATTCCCAGTTGTAGTACTCATGGGCCAGGGGCGAACGTGATTCACATGTAATAGGAAATAAAATCACTAGTGTATAATCCATCCTCGGCTTCTAAGAGGAAATGGTTCTTGTTTGCTGAGTCAGCTTCCAGACTCTGCTTTTAAAGGGTCTAGATAATGGGTGCGGCAAAGAGAAGTTGGTAAGAAGCCCAAAGAGGCTAAGTTGCTCTACAAATCTGATAGATCTAAATGTGGAGACAATTACGAGACAAGATGCCCCTGCGAACCAGGGCCCTAGAGGCTGGCAACACCTTTCATTGCAATGGGGAAGCCAGAAGGGAGACCAAGGGTAGAATGAATAACCACAGTTAGGGGTCTCTGAGCTTGTGGTGCTGTTGGGCGATCTGAGCAAAGATGTTCAGAACTCAGGTGGACATGACGGGCGAGGGGGTGAAGAGGCGGTTTTGAGAGTCTTCCCACCCTGGTGACCTCTGCAACAATGGAGGCAGAATAAGAAAGGTCGTGGCTGACCACAAAAACCTCTTTGCTCTCTGTGGAGGGAGAAAGAATTTTCATATCCTGGCCCTATTCCCTTCGGGCAACCCCACCTCCTCTCACAGCCCTTCTAGCTCCCAGGAGAGCCAGGCCTCCACCAAGGCTGAATAAAAGGATCTAAATCTCCAACAACAGTTGCGCTTCACTCCGGAGCTGGGTGCTTCCCTACTCTCTCCTGCTGCTCTCTGTTTACATAGCACCTTAGCCTTGAATCTTCTGGTTCCTTTCCTCCTTCTCCCTTGAAGCTTTTCTTCCTCCTGTTTTTTACTCTTTCTTCTCTGCCATCTTTGTCTTACCCCCACACCTCTTTTCTCTTCCCATTCGTTTTCTCACCAATCTTTCTTTCTCTCTTCTCTTTCTTTCCCCATCTCTCCCTTTTCTCTTTTCCTTCTTGTCTTTCTGTCTCTCTATTCTCATCTTCTCTTCATCTTTCTGTCTCTGTTCCTGCCTCCTTCTCTTATGCTCTCTCCCGAGGCACACACAAACTCACATGAATTTTTAAGAGGCCAAGAACTCAGGGAGACTCACAGAAAGGGCTCCAGGAGACTAGCATCAGCAGGCCTCCTTGGTCACCATCAGTGGGTGATGTATTACGGAAATACATTAAAGGGCTGTCCCACTGACAGCAAGCTACCGTAATATGTCAAGGTACCAGCCCTGAGATGATGAACATCGCCATAGATCAGGACACCATCACTCTGATTACATTCCAGCGCTGCATGTCACAGTGCTGCGGGGGCGTGATGGACGATGGGGATCCGTCACCACGCCGATGGCCCATTCCCAGCACAGTACTCATATTGAGGCTATGATTTAGGGGCAGAGCCTGTACTCCTCCCAAGATGCAAACACAGCAAAAGTAGACTCTTTCCTTTCTACGAAAGGCAGAAGTTTAAGGAGAGAAACACTTGTAGAGTATAACTTCAAGGTCAAAGGCTTGGAAATCAGAAAGACCTAGGATCAAATCCCAACTCCTCTACTAAAAAGCTGTGTGACCTTGGGGCAAATTTTCCTCCCCTCCTGAGGCCATTGTTTTATATGTAAATGAGAATAATACTACCCTCCTAGGATTAAAGTGAGCTCCAAATAATATAATGCATGTAAAACATGTAGCACAGGATGAGGCTCAGGCTCCCAGGATCATGACTCTTGATTTGTTCAGCATGCACACAGTGAGAGATGCAAACCCCAGCCTCCACCAGGCTGTCCAAGGAAGACAAAGATGATGCAGGAGGTCTCTCTCCTCCTGCATCACCTTTACCTTCACCTCTCTCCTTCCCTCCTTAATGGCTCCAAGGCCAGTGGAGGAGGTCCTGACGACACTATCTCAAGTCAGTCCCACAGCCTGTCTTGCAGGCAGCCTGTCCATCAGTTCATCTTTCCATTCATTCTTCATTCAGTCAATGAGTGCTGAGCATTCACCAGAAGCCAGACCCGGCTCTAGGCACTGGCGACACAGAAGTGGACAAAACAGATGAAGACCCCTGCTGTCACGTGTGAGCATAATTACTCCATCCTTCCACTGGTCAATCCATCTGTCCATGGGCAGTAGCCCAGCCTGAGAACCCTGCGATCCCATCCCTGACCCAGACAAACTATGAGATGGCTGTGACTTTTAACCGTGAGGTTAAAAGAGAATCACATCCTGTTAGCTCTTGAAGGGAGCATAGCCATTTTCTCATCTGATCCCAAGGAGCTGGAGCCCATGGGCAGATGGTGAGTTGCCTAAAGTCACGCAAGAAGCATGAGGTAGAGTCAAGGCTGGAACTCAACATGGTCCCAGAACTTTAAAGCTTAAGTTAAATCCTAATGAACACCCAGTACAACACTTTCTTTTACAGGTCAAGGAGTCACACAGTTCCTGCCCTTAGGAAAATCCAACTTCCTTGAATAGGGAAGACACAGATGCATGAAATATTAGACCTACATCCTGTTCATATAAGTGGTCTCATTTCATTCTCACACAGCCTTGAGAGTCAATCATTATGATCCCATTTCACAGGAGAGGGGACTGAGGGTATGAAGGTAAATAACAGATCATATTAACTCTGGCTCTCCTCACTACCTACAGAAGAGTAGAAAATTGAGATTCAGCACACATACATATGCACACACACAGAGAGAGAGAGAGAGCGAGAGAGAGAGAGAGATTTGATTATGTTTTTTTTAAAGTTTAACAATCCATTGCAAGCACATTCCCATGGTATTAAATATTATTTGAATATATGCTTTAAAAATGTTTTCTACAACATAAATATGCTCTATTTTATCAATCTTCATTTGTTACACATTTAACGATTATTTCCAATATTTAGGTCTGATAAATAATGCTGTCATGAACATCCTGATCTCATTGCCTCTGTTTTCTTAGTATGGGTTCCTAGAAGTAGGACCATGGAGTCCAAAAATATGAAAACTGTTTAAATTCTTCCAGACAGGTTGTGCCAATTTATGTTTCAATATCGTCACCCAGTTGCTAACACATATCATCATCATCTTTATCACCAATCTTAACAATTGGACAAGTGAAAATGGGATTTTATTATTGTTCTATTTTGCATTTCTTTGGCTAATGGTAAAATTAAACATTTTCTCATATGTTAGCCATCTGTATGTCTTATTTTGTGAATGTTCTCTGCCAGTTTTTTTTGCTGGGATGTTAGTCTTTTTTTGCTTTAGACTTTGTTAGAACTCTTTGTATCTTAAGGCTATTAGCCTTTCACCATACCTGTTGCAAACATTTTTCCCAATTTGTCATTTACCTTTTAATTTTTGTAGTTTCTTTTTTAAAAATATACATTTAGAGCTTTGTGTAGGTAATTCTACTGACAATTTCCTTTGTGATTTCTCCAATTGCTCTTAAGTTAGATAGGTATTACCCACTTTAAGATCATTTAAATATTCACTTAAATTTTCATATTTTGCTATGTGGGTTTTTAATACTTAATGCTATAATTTGCTTGGAATTTGCTTGAGAAAAAGCTTAAGATCTAAAAAGATTGGCTTCCAAGTAGTCACTTTTCTCAACAGCATTTGTTAATCCAACACTTTCCCATGGATTTGCAATGCTTCTTTTTATTTCATTTTGCTTTCATATCCATAGTAAGAGGTCAGTTATGTGCCACTGATGCTGACTTGTTCTTGAGCCGGTACCTTGCTGGACAGTTGCTGTAGCTTTAAAATATATTCTAATCTATGTTAAAGGAAATCCTGTCTTTTGTGTTCTTTCAAAAATGTCTGAGCTATTTTTAACTTGTCATTCTTCCAGATTAATTGTAAAGTTGTTCTGATGAATTATGAAAAGTTTCCATTGACGTTTTGCTAGACTTACGTATTAATTTAGGAAAAACTACCATCTTTTGTTGTTCCTTTTCCCCAACCAAGAACCTGTCATATTTCTCCACTTATACAGGTCTTCTCTTACACAAAACTCATAAAGTTTTGTCACTTTCTTTATGAAAGCTTTACACATTTCTCACTGAGAATCGTTCACGGGTAGATTATGTTTTTGTTTGCTTTTCTCTTCACACTAGTTATTGTGGGTCCATAAGAAAGTGATTCATTTTTGTGTATTTATCTTGTGTATCAGAGAGGAGAATATATTCACTAGCAATGTTCCAAGTGATAATTCACAAGAAAATTGGTCAAAGAGAGGCTGGGTGCAATGTCTCACACATGTAATTCCAGCACTTTGGGAAGCTGAGGCTGGCGGATCACCTGAGGTCAGGAGTTTGAGAGCAGCCTGGCCAACATGCTGAAACCCCATATCTACAAAAAAACAAAAATTAACCAGGTGTGGTGGCAGGCACCTGTAATCCCAGCTACTTGGGAGGCTGAGGCAGCAGAATCGCTTGAACCCGGGAGGTGGAGGTTGCAGTGAGCCAAAATCGTTTCACTGCACTCCAGCCTGGGTGACAAGAGTGAAAATCTGTCTCCAAAACAAAACAAAAAAACAAAAAATTGGTCAAAGAGAGACAGAAAGAGAAAGAAAAGCTATAGTCCCAAAAGGTTCAGTCCTTTCCTCAGTGTGGGTGGGGAGACAACCAAAAGGTCACAAGGATATCTGATGGGATTCAGGGCAGTGGGGTCCACCAGTGAAGGAGAAAATATAGGTGGGAGGGGAGATGGCGGCAATGGAAGAACCACCTGAACAGAGATGTGACCACATATTAGCCTCTGCCCTGAGTGTGTAGTTTTGGAGAGAGAAAAGAACATCTAGAGAGAATTTCTGGAAATCTTTCTATGTCGTGGGATATGTAAAACCTCCGGACATGACAAGCCTTTTTAAGAAAGCCTGCCCTAAAAGTTCACGTGAACCTTCCAGGCTTCTGGAGTCCAACTTAGGTTTCTTTTTAGTACAACTCTGTGCTGAGACTAAACCATATGGGACCCTGAGATTTTTAGGGTTACCATTTATTTGGTCACGATACCAAGCTAAGGGTTTTTCTAGTGATTCATCTTGTTTTCTGCATATGTGATTATATAACCTAAAACCAATAATAGTTCTCTCTTATTTTCAGTAGTTAAGGTCCTTTTTTCCCCTGACTTGATGAAATTTTGCATTGACTAGAATTTTCAGGAAAATGTTTAAAAAGAGATTGTTGGTAGAAGATATCTTTGTCTTATTCCTATTTTAAAATAGGTTTTCTTTATCAAGTTAGACAAATACCTTCTATCTCAAGTTTTTTGAGAGAGGTGTGTGTGTGTGTGTGTGTGTGACGTTGTTTTCTTAAGAATGGTCATGTCAGTGGGAAGACAGAGAGAGGCACTTCTATGACAACTGCTGCCATCACCACCTATGACACTGCTTGTTAAGGAGAGAGCCTGTGAGAGGTTCTGATCCATGTGGAGATGGTGCACATGGCAATGCACAGCCACCGGAGGCCGAGGAGAGAGGAGACCCCAGGCAGCCGCTCCTTTTCCTCTCTGCAGATGCGGAAACAGCCATCTGGAAAGGCAGTTTATTGTGTAATTAACCCTGTAAAGTTGGTCGTCCAGGGCATTCGGGTTCTGAGGAATCCAGGTATTTATCCCAAGTATATTTGGCAAAAAAAAATTAGCCAAAGCTCTAGAGAGAATTGAGACACTGTCATTGGCCTTTCTTATTCTTTATATTCCTCTGTTTTCTCTTCTTCTAGTCCCCTTTTTTCTCTTCCCTCTCTTCCTTTTCCTCTTTCCTCTTTCTTTTTCTTCCCCTCTTCTCTCCCCTCCAGCCTCCCTTTAACTCCATCTCTTCTCTAACCATTTGCTTTTCTTTCTTCTGTTTTAACTTTTATCTTTCTTTACCATTCCTTACCATTCTCCACCACCTTTGTCCTCCTTTCTCTCCCCTCTCTCCTTCTCTTCTACCTTTTCCTTCCTTCTCTTTTTCCACTCACAGTTCATTGTTTGCACCCTCTCACTTCCCTATAAGAAAAATCAATTAAAAAGGAGGGAAAGAAAAAAAAATATTTGCTTGTGCTTATATGGCCAAAAGCTGAAAGAGGCAAACGCCGTCTTATCACCCACACAACGAGCAAAGCCTGTGTTTCTTGTTAAAGTTAGAAGGAAATTTGCTGAGAGTGGCTGCCCCCTCACACATCAGATGCAACTGACACAAAGCCAGATAGTCATAGGCAAAAGGACCAGAGGCAGGTGCTTCCACAGCCTCCTGCACATAAACCTTTCCCTCCCGAGCCCACAACCCTCCTCTTTGCCCTGCTCCCATGCTTACCTCCCCTCAACACACACACGTACACACACATGCATGCACACAGAGGCATGCACACACAGGCATGCACACACATACATGCACACACATGCACATGCATATATGCACACACATGCACGCACAGACCTGGCCTGGCTGCCTATCCAGAGCTGCTGAACATGCACGGGACTTCACTCCTGCCCCTCCTGCCATACTAGGCCTCTGCTCCTCTCCTCTTTATGTTCACAAATCCCCCACAACCTCCCAAGCTGAGTTCAACTCGCACCTCTTCCAGGAACCCTTCCCTGGCCACCTCCACTATCAGTACCCTCCTTTCTCTACGCTCCTAAAGAGCAATGGGATTCCAGCACTGCGGATCACCTAAAACTCACCTAGCCCAGCATTTTCCCAACCAGAACATATCTGGGACTTTGGAAAGCCATATAATAAGTAGTATCTATTAACATTCAATGGTAAGAACAAATAAAACTGGATCCTCTGTGACTGAGAAACCATGTAGGACACCCCTTTCCATTGTTCCTCAACCAGAGTGTGACAAGCTTCTCAAAGTCAGGAATCTTGACTCAGCATTCTTTGTGTTCCTTGATGCCCATCATCAGCTGAGCACATAGTAAGCATTCAACAAGGGCTTGAATGAATGAATAAATGAGAGTGTATAAACAAGTGATTCAGAGAGTGAGTGAATACTTGAATGACCGCAGGAACAAATCCTTAAGCTGTCGTTTTAATAATTGAGACTGGGTAAGAAATGCCAAGGAAACGTTTTTAGTAATGCTTCCCTTCTTAATGACGGAGAAATAAAAAATGAAGCCAAGGACACAGGCTGAGTTGGGAGGTGCCACAGTGGAGAGCAAAGAGCGGTGGCCTTAGAGCCCAAAGACCTGGTTCCATCCCACATGTGCATCTCACATGGCATCACAATGTCCCCTGCTGTGCCACCCTCTCAGGATTTGTGTGAGGCCAAATGAGATCGTGGTTAAGAGAGCATTGGGCATACACTGAAGTGCTGCACATACATATTGTTGTATTTAATCTTTGAATGAGGTCAAAGGAAGTCAACAGCAGGCCAGGCTTGCATCTGCGCATATGTAGGGACCAGGGCCGTCTTGGCTGGCACAGCAGCCCTCTCTTAACACTGGGGCCACCGTGCAAGCCTTGGCTGCTTCGAATCTCAGACGCTCAGGACAAAGAGACATGTAAGAGCCCCAGAGTGCATAAGCTGATGAGGAAGCAGACCCTCAGATGGGATGCAGGCGGGGCAGGCTGTTTACCCTCAGGGTACCACCCACAGTGGAAATGCCCGGTGCCCACCTGGGCCCAGCCCTCTGCTCTCTCCCACACCCTCTTTGGACGCGTGGAACTTTCAGCACCTGCATTTTGCTGAAGCATACACTTACACACTCTTCTGAAAGGGCAATGGGCAGAGGAAATGGAAAATCTGGGGCCTGATTCACACTTACCAATACTCAGAAAGTCCCCAAAACAGCCTCCACAATGGGGACCCGCCCGCCTGCCCAGCTGTCCCCAGTGCCTCGTGATGGATGTTCCCACTTGCTCATAAGTGGCGCCACGTGGAAGGTGCAGCCATGTGGAACCCTGCAGGGACAGCCCGCTTGGCCTCAGCCATGAGGCTCCTAGGTCAGTAGAGCTGTGGGCCCCAAATGTCAGCTAGACCAGAGGTTTTGAAGTACTTTGTAAGCAATAGAAATCATAGTTTGATTAGAAGCCCTTATGAACCCCAGTCATTAGAACAGATGTAAGGAGAGCTGCCTCTGATTATAGTAGGGGCTGAATCCCTACTCCACCAGTCCCACACATATGCTTGGATCATGTGCATCACGCCTTGAAGGCTTCTGAAACAGTTCTACAAATTGCCAGGACAGTGTCAAAAACAGGCCCCTTTTTAACAGTGGGTAAACTGAGCCCCAAAGAGAAGACAATTCATGGCCAAGATCAAGCTGCATGTTGATGGTAAAAGTAGAGCTGGAATCCCGGCTGGCTCTTGCCCCAAGACCTGTGCAGAGGTAGGACTATGCTTATGAGAATTAACTTCTGAGTCGGGGTGAGGTGATGAAGAAATGCCAACAGGTGTTATTGGATAGCCTAAGTGGACAATATGGCCTTGCCCCAAAGCCTTGCTACATTTGTAAGAAGGTCTTGGTAGCCTGAGTTACTCCTGGAATCAATTAATCAAGAGGAGCCCTAGCATGAGTGCCAGAGGCCCATGTTCTAGCTTTCACTCTGCCTCCCACCTGCCGGAGACTGGGCCAGTGACTGTTTCACTGGAGTTTGACTCATGATCTCCGGGATCCCTTCCAACTTCAACACTCCACATCCAGGTAATGAGGTGAAGTGTTCTCACCTATGGATAGTACAAGGATTCCTCTAGGGAGGAAACGGTCTCTATCTGGAGAGAGATCTTCAAGAGGAGATGGGGAGGTGTGGAGGCATGTGATGCGTGCTGCAGCCAAGGCCGTGGGGCAAAGGCCAACCTCCTCTGTAGGAAACAAGGAAAGAAACGGGGAAACGGGAGAGAGAATCAGAGAAGGCAGGGACTAGGGAGTAGCAAGATGGTGCAAAGCTGTAGCTGCCTGGAGCAAAAGGCCATAAAGAAGAACCCAGCAGTGGAGTGGCCAGAAGGGCATTTTAAGAATGGGAACACCTCATGTTCAACTTGAAGTTGTTTGCATTGCAGTGATGCAAATCCTTCCTTCATCCCCACCCCCGCCCCACCCCGTATCTTCAAATAAATCTGCCTCACCCACGAATGCTTTGCGCCAGCAGATTGTTATGTGGAAAATGAGAAGCGGCTGAGCTTCCCATCTGGGTCCGTGAGGTGTGGGATGAAGATAGTAAGTGTGAAAGCAAGAGTCTGAGGCAGCCAGAACCAATTGAATGTGTAGCTTCTGGAGAGGCTCAGAAGTCTTGGGGTCCTTGGATCTCCATGGAGGAGGAATTTGGGGATCTGAGCCAATCTTACCTGGATCTCAAGGGACAGGGAAGACCCCCTGTGACTTATAAGATGAAATATTTATGTTGTCCAACCATGAACTGTGGTATGAGAAAACTCAGAGAAACAGGAGGCAGCGGTCGTGAAATTTTAGTGCATCTAAGCAGGACCTTGGAAGCTTGTTAAAGGTGAGAGTTCATAGGTCCCATGCCATAGATTCTGATGCAATGGGACTTGGACAAACACTGGGATGAGGTGGTGACATGCACCCAGCCTTTGAAGAGCCTGAAATGCCGCTGGCTGCTTTAGTAACAGGATTCACCTGCAGGCCTCTGGCCACTGCCCATTCCTGTTGGTCAAGAGCACAGAGTCCCAGCACGGAGCAACCAATTCTTGCTGTGAGCCGCCATCTTTGCCTTAGGATCTGAGTTTCTGACAACCATGGTCATTGGCTCAGCAGTCCTTTTCTGCCAGTGCTAGCCCTTAGGGAACACTGCACCTTCTGGGTGGAAAATATCTCTGACTTGAGCTCTAAAGCCTGTGGTATGTGCCTGAGAGCGCATTCCCTGCCCCGCATGCCAGCACATCTCCACGACCTGACTTCTTTCCTCCCTGGACCCATGATTTTACCTGTCTGTCTCCACCCCAGGTGGCCCCCTGTACATGACCTGGGCCAGTGTGCCGTATATCCTCTCATGTAGGACTTCCCTTGGACTTAGTTTAGATGGGAGAAAATAAGGCAAATAGTGTTAGAAGACAGAGAGAAAGATTTCCCCAAGATAGCCAATCACAGCCGGGGATGCTGAGCCAGATGATGACAAAGAGTCAAGAGGCACCACTGGGAGGTCAGCCCAATGAGTAGAAGAGAGTGCCATGGGCTGGGGGATTTCTGAGAAGGGCTCAGAAACCTGGAGGGGGTGGGGGGAGAAATCAGAGTTTCATTCATTCATTTATTCATTCATGCTACAGACATGTGCTGAACACTTCTACATAGGGATACGTGCATAAATGAGCCCAACCCTTTTTCTTAAGAAGTGCCCCCCCAGGAGGGGGTGGAATTGGTCTTCGAAAGGTGACAAGATTCTGAGCAGTAGAAAGGAGGTGGAAAGGCATTTTAGGTAGAGGGAACAACCTGAGCTAAAGTGCAGAGGCCAAAGGCAGGCTCAAGAGCTGAGGAGTTGACCAACCTGATTAAAACAGAAATATATGGAAATACATGGTCATTTGACAGATCTTTCCTGTGCTCTGCGCTGGACCTGGGCTAGGTGCTGGGGATATGAAGGTGAATAGGGAAATATCTGCCCTCAATCACTGAAGCCTTTATTGTCATTCCAGGAAGAGGTGTGCAAGAGCCACGAGCAGGCAACTCCCCTCACAAAGCATTGCAGGCAGTAAGTGTGGGTACAGAGGTGACCCAGCCAGCCTCATTTCCAAGCAGAGGGACAGGAGGCAAGGTCTGAGCTATTAGTAAGACAGCTGGCAGGGCTGGCTCCAGATGCCTGACATGAGATGAAATTTAGTTTGGGGAGATAACCTTTGGGTGCCGTAATTAAGTCCCTGGGCTCTGCCTGGGAGGCCACAGCCTTAATGAAAACAGCCTGAGAAAAACAAACGGCGCAGCTGGTGCTCTTGAAGACATTCTAGTGTAAATGTGCAGACCGACAGTACCTACAAACACACAGGGTGGGGTGCAATCCCAAAACATGCCACTTTCCCTTGCAAAATGACCCTGGTCAGACCAGGCTGTGGGGAAACCTCACCACTGATTTGTGCAATGAAGGCGTCCTGGGTCAGGGCAGGGGAATGGTGGAGGGTTTTATTACTTTTTGTTTTTGTTGCTTTTTTTTTCAGGCTTTTTTGTTGTTATTGTTCTTGATGAGGTCTGAAAAGTCAAGGCAGCTCTTGGTGGTGATGTTTGGAGCTGCGAAGGTGCCTGGGATCACTGAAGAAGAACAACTCGTGGTTGAGTGAGGAGCCCTGGAGGAAAGTGCCCCAGCCTGGGAGTCGAGGATGTCTGTCCCAGCTCTACTGAAAGCTCTGTGACCTTGGGTAAAGGAGCTTCTTCCTCTCTCTGGGCCTGCTTTTCAGTCAGACTCTGGCCCCTCCACACTGGGCCAGAGCCCATAACTCTAAGAATAAGCAATTATTACTTTAACAACATAGAGGTCAAGGGAGAGGGGCAAGAGCCGAGGCTTTAGATGAAGCAGGAGCTTTCAGAAGCAGATTCTGGCCTTTGGCCAACATAACTGGAGGTTGTTGGAAAATGGGGTGCTGACAAAAGAAAATTCTAGGCCAGGAATGGTGACTCACTCTTGTAATCTCGGCACTGTAGGAGGTTGAGGCAGGAGGACTGGTTGAAGTCAGGAGTTTGAAGCCAGCCTGGGCAACACATTGAGAGCCAGTCTCTATCAAAAAAAGAAAGAAGAAAGAAAGAAAGGAGGGAGAGAGAGAGAGGAAGGAAGGAAAGAAAAGAAAGAGAAAGAAAAAAGGAAGGAAGGAAGGAGGGAGGGAGGGAGGGAGGAAGGAAGGAAGGAAGGAAGGAAGGAAGGAAGGAAGGAAGGAAGGAAAGAGGCATAAAGGTTTTTCTTTGAAAACAAACCATACAATGATGATGTGAAGTGTGCATTTCATTCTGCTTTGGGTAAGACTTGGTTTCTAGTTCTCATTAGTGTGACCTGAGGCTGGAATAACACCCTCTGTGTGTGCTGACCACTCAGCTTAGCACCTCCTAAGGACCCAGGAGACAGTATTGGAAACCAGAGCAGGACAAATGGCCCAGCTTTTCTTCAATTCAGGAAGAAAGGAGAGAGAGGGAAACCCCAGAACTTTCTCTCCTCCCATGTGCTGGTAGATGATTAAAAACAATCTCGTTTTTGTGTTCCCACAGTCATTTCAGAGCTAGAAGAACAGAGTCTCCCACCAGGCTCTTTCTCTGGTATTTACCAAGCTCCTCAACCTGCCTTTGCAGCCCCCTCCCCAAGTTCACTCTGTGAGTCAGATTTTTCTCAAGACAAAATGTTTCCAAAATCTGGACAAGGGACAAGAATACTTGCTTTTTAGGTTTCCTGTTTTGTCCCTCTCCATTGCTTTGTTTCATGTCCTTGACGGAGCCCAAAACCTTGATCTCCTGGTCCAAGGGGATCTGCGTGGTGGCCAAGCCTGGCAGTGACCCACTGTCCACCTGCGTCCTGATTTAAGCCATGCCTTCAGAAGTGGCTTATCACAAGGTCTCTTCCCATGGTGAACGTAGAGCTCTGGTCCATGGCTCCAGAATCAGGTGGGTGGGAACCCAACTGGCCACGAGGGCAGAGTCTGATTCTGCAGAAGAAGGGAGCGCCTCTGTGAGAGCCGTTCCTCTTCCCTTGGGAGAACAGAGCTGGTCTGGACCCAAAGGAGCATGTCCCAGTTGGAGGCTGGAAAGCAGTTCAAGTAGGTGTCTTTGAACTCAAAAATATATTTAAAGATGATCATGTAGGTGAAACTAGCAGGCACTGAAAACATGTTTGAAAGAAAGCGTGGGAATGATCAAGAATGGGAGAAGAGGGAGGGAAGATGGCAGAAAGGTGGGAAGGCAGGCAAGCAGGAAGGGAGAGAGAGAGAGGGAGGGAGGGAGGAAGAAAGGCAGGAAGGCAGGAAGTCAGGAGGGAGGGAGGGAAGGAGGAAAGGAAGGAAGGAAGGAAGGGAGGAAGGAAGGAAGTTACTTCACTTCTTGAAGGCTCAGTTTTTCATCGTCTGTGAGATGGGAATAACATCCCTTACATCAGGCTGGTTGTGAGAATTAGAAGACATAACCCCTGTGAAAACCCCAATACAAAGCTGGTGTTCCAAAAATGTCACAGAGGTGAAGTAACTGCTCAGTGAGGCACAGCTTCCAAATGACTGAGCTAAGGCTGGAACCCAGGGGACTCTGACTCTAAAATTAGTAACTTCCATACCAAAGTGCCACACCCCAACCTCCTTGGACATGAGTTCGCTGAGTCTAACACTTAGTCACATGGTATCTTCAGACAACATGGTGAGAATCCCACCCAGGGGTGCTCAGAATCCCCGCCCCCCATGCTCCAAATAACAACCCAGGGAGAGACTAGTTCATGCTGGAATTCACCAGAGGAAATAACAGAAATGTCTCCCCATGGAAATAGACAGCAACCTGCTGAGAAATTGACGTAGGGGGCGGCTGGGAAAGGGTGGTGAGCCCCAGGTTTCTTTTCAGGTTGATGCCACCTAACAACCTCAGGGTGCAGAACTACCATGAGTCACTGCCTTCGGTGCCTCTCAGCCCTATCACCTCTCCCACACCCCAATATTACACAGGTTCTCATATGTTTTTCCTTTAAACCATCTCAGTTCCAGCCCAGGAATCCCTTAGGCCTCCCTCATATCTTCAGCCAGGACCTGGTAAGAAGACCTGATGGGCACTAGAGCCACCCATGTCAGGCAGGGAGGTAGGGAGCCCAGAGTCCAGTGCTGGGGGAGGCTAGGAGGTGACTTTAGCATCTCCCCATCCCTCTGCAGTTCTAGTTAATCTATGCACTATGTAACAATCAAGGCAGAAATTCATATAATCAGCATAATTTCCTGGACACACAGTTTTAGTTTCTTTAAATACGTGTGGTTTGGACAATAAGAGATCCTTCCCTTTCGCCAAAGAGATCAGAATGACCTGGAAGCTTTCTGGGGTGGGGACAAGAGTATATCTGCTGAGAGCATCTGTGCTTCAGGCACTGGGTTTTATAGAGCCATTCAGTCTTCAAGACTACCCCCAGGAGAAGTAGGACATTGTCTCTTTCAGGTAAAGAAACTGAAATTCCAAGAGTATAAATAACCAAAGGCACACTAGATTCCAACTTAAGGCTGCTTACAGTCAAACCCAGGCAGTGTTCCATTACTTTCTTTCTGTTTCTAGAGTCCCCCAAACAGGAACCAGCCTTTTCCTTCTACACCCAAGAGCATGGTGGTTCTAAAATCTCCAGGATCTAAAGCCTTCTGCAAGCAATGCACCAAATTAAAGATGGAAACTGAACACTCTTGGATTGGTTGTCAAGACCCTCATTGGTGAGTATGCACTTAAATATTAAAGTCAATAATCAGCACTGAAGAAAGTTTAAATATTTTGTTAAAATTTATCAAAACTGATATGCCAATTAGCAACTGAGCATCAGTCCAGGCCCGCGTCAGGCACACTGCAAGATTCAAATGAAGCCTGAGATGTTTTTAATGGCCTAAGTGGGAAGATAAGGTATTATAGGAAACAACAGAGAACAATGTTTGACAGTTTTTAATCAAATACAAAGAAACTTGGCTCCACCACTATGTGACATTGAGCAACTGTTTTAATCTTATTGTGGCTTCATTGCCTCATCTGTAAAATGGGAACAGTGATGGTATCTTCTTACAGAATTACTATGAGAATTGCATAAGGCGATCACTGTTCAGCTCAGTGCCAGCTGAACAAGCTCTCAGTAAGTGCTAGTTCGTATCGTTATCGTGGTCGTCAAGAGGTTGGGAACTAATATTTATTAGAGAGCTCCTCCTTTGTATCTATGGCCATTTAAGACACCTTCAGATTCTCAATTCAGTTAGTTATTTGTCATTCGCCTCATTTCCTAGAAGAGAAAGCTGAGGTTTGGGAACTCATCACACAATTATTCACTAGTAAAGTGAAGATTGGGAGCTAGGTATATTTGATATCGAGACAGATAAGACCAGGTCAAATCAAACAAACAGGTATGTTTTTAGCATTGTTAGGACCCTAAGATCTCTAGGATGCTCTGGACCAGGCTGTCCAGTAGGAGATTCTGCAATGATGGAAATGCCTGCATCCACATTGGCCAACACAGTAGAGCGCTTGAAATGTGGCTAGTGTGCCTGAGAAACTGAATTTTTAATTTTATGAAATTTTAGTTAATTTAAATTTAAACAGCCACATGTAACTAATGGCTGACATATTGGACAGTACAGGGCTAGACTACCATTGGCACCCTGTTTAACCTTGCATCTGAGCCCCTCCCTGTCAGTTCCAGTGTCTCATTAGTGGTAACTTACTTGTCTGGGTCCCCTGGCCCTGTACTCCCAACTGATATCCCATGTCAGTCTCTGTCTCCCTCCCCTTTTGCTTTGGTGACACTCTCTGCCCACCTCACCCAGCTCCTCCTGGGTCTGGTCCTCGGCTTCCCTCTGTTTGACCCTGTGCTCTGGCTTCCTATTGCATCTGCTGAAAACTCCCCAAACCAGGACCCCTGGCTTCTTCACCCTTATCTCAATACCCACCCTTCTACCAAGAATAATCTACCAGGCACAGGTCCTGATGCCCTGGAGGTGTGTGTTTGGGTTAGGGGTGGGGTGGAGTGGCAACAAAGGAACAATATGTTCCAAACTGACACAAGCAAGACATTCCAGGTATGTACTTGTTTCCATATGAGAAACACAAAGAGAATAAGTGAAGACCCCTGCTTCAAGGAGCTTCCATAGTCAGTAGGGAGCATAAGGCAAACTAAAAATGCAAGAGAGCAACGACCTTGAGGCACAACATGAAGACACATTACAGCTAGTCAGGCCAAGTGTGCATTCAAACCAGAAGTGCTCTGGGCTTCAGAGAAGAGAGGCCTCTATGGGCTGGATTCATCAGGGTGCTCCTGGGAGAAGGCAGAGGGGTCCCTTCCCAATCCAGGCTCCGTCCCTCTCCACCCTGCTCTGGCTGGGAGGCTGACCTATAAGGGCCACGAGAGGGACTTCTTGTCCTCCCTCTTCGAGTTGGGTTTGGCCAAAGTTGATGGGCAGCAGGGGATGCACAGCAAGAGGAAAGAATAGGGTTTGCACTCCTCTTGCTTCTACTCTGCCTAGCTGAGGGTGAGCAATGAACGGTTTCCTCCAGTGAAGGCCATGACTCCCACCAAGCAGTCCTCACTTACAGCTGTGGGCCTTCTGTGGTTTCAGTAAAAGCTCCCTCGTCTCACCTTTTCCAACCTAGGGACAGTAGCAGCTCCCCACTGTAGTTGTCCCAGCGACAAGCTCATGTTGCTCTTGCTGTGCCCTGGCCATTTCCTTATAAAGCATCCCTTCTTAACTCTCTTCCAACCCCTTTCTGATGCATCAGCTGTTTCTTGCCAGGACACTGACTGATACAGGGTCTACACTGTGTCTTAAAGGATGAGCAGGATTGATACAGGCAGAGGAGCAGAGAAAACCCGAACAGCAGACACAAGGCTGCAGGAGCAGTGGCAGAAGACAGAAGCCTTGCTCAGGAGGGCCAGCACAGTGGGGCTGGGGAGGGGCTTTGTTAGGTGGGGATCTGGGCTGAAGCTGGGACCAGGCTGTGGAGGCCTTGATCACCCAGTTGATAATTGTGAAAGTGGGAAACGAAGGAACCCATGTCAAGCTGGGATGGTGCACTGTTTCAGGGCCATTGGTTACTAGGAGCCCTTGAGAGTTTAAAGCTTCTATAGTACTAGCTGTGGCTATCATGTAGGCAACTAATTTTTAAATCACATGACACCATTGGAGTATAAATAAAAACTGCACTTGAACAGAATTCCACTCTGGCTTCCATGACAATCAAATGAGAATATCATTAATATTCAAGTACATCTCTTCTGTAGCCAATGGCCTATGGAGAACTATCAATAAATACATACTCTGTCTGTTAGACAGGAACATTCAAATCCTACCTCTTAGTACCCTATTGGCTAAGCAAATGCAAGGACATACTACATATACATAAGTGCAGACACATCACAGTATCGCTGTACTTGTCAGTTTTCCCCCTGCATAATTCAGATCTTCTCAATTTTGGGAAAAAGCGATTTCTAATACATATTTTACACCAGATGCCATTTGAACAGAGTACGGCATGCCTGAAATGTGATATGCAATGAAATTGGGGCTATTCCTTGGCAATACTTGATGACTCCTGGGAAAGCATATTGACCTCTGCTGCCTTTATAGCCAAGAGAATGTGGGCGCTTGGCTGGCATTTGCAAAGTCAGAGCTGTCAGAGCGGCTGTTGCTCCCTTAGCTGAAGCAATGCATAATTCTTTAATAGAATTATGCATTTATACATATAGAACTATGCTAATATCTTAAAAGATAGGTGAAAAAAATCTGACTATATTTTCCAAATTAAAAAAAAGAGACTGCTTGGACTAAAATTTTGCCAAGATACCATAATAATGAAAAGATTTTTGCATCATTTACATCATCTGGCTCCACCTGTTGATTTGCTGAGTATCAGGATGGCAGTACTTTGAGCTCCAGCAGATTTTTTTAAAAGAAGGATTTTATATTTGCTTACCTTTTTTCATGAATAATTGATAACACTGATTACCTAAATAGGCCTAAGATTTCAGGGTTAAATACAACTGCTGACTTGATTGCATTTTTTCTCACCATCCTAATTAATTCATGTGGATGAAAAGTCCACTGTGAAGAACGCACAGGAGGTGAAAACGAAAGATTCCAGGGATCCATTGGAAGCACTACCAATTAACTTACTGCTCTGTGAAAATCATTAACATGTGAAACTGACAAAATTAAAAGCATCCATACATTTGCTAACAGAGTATACAATGACACAGCATGTCTCCAAGTTTTTCCATAGAATGTTATCTGTTAATTTTATTTTTGACAATTCCTGCCCCTGTATATTCAGCATAACGTTTTTTCTCCAAATTAAAACCAATTAAAAACTATTTAAGGAACACTCTGTGACAACAACGTTTAACAGAATTAACACCACTCGCTGCAGAAACAAGGCAGCAGAAGTTGCGAAACTGATCGGTGATTTTGCTAATGCCAAATCACAACGGAGACATTTTAAGTTTGCTTCTAATTTTCAAATATGTCTGTGTTGCCTGCATAGCTTTTGGTGCTGATATGTTTTAGAGTATAAGTTTTGAAGTTTGTTTAAATAGTTATTTGTGTGTTATATAATGAAAGAATGATATTTGGTAATGAAATACAGTTTTCTATTTTATTGTATACAGTATACAGGGAAGGCACTACATAAAGTTGAACCCATTATTTTGGAGTACACCACTGTGCCAAGAAAAATGTAAGATAGTTACACTGTATTTGTACAGTGAATAGCAACAGTAAGGCATTACAGTTCTTCTGAAGGACAAAGGGGAGAAACGAAATGTTCTGTCTTTGCTATGCGCTGTGCCATGCATTTTACGACATTGTTTATTTTCATCTTCCGAACAATGCTGAAAGGCAAGAATGTGCTTCTTCTTTTTTTTTTTTTTTTTTTGAGATGGAGTCTCCCTCTGTCGCTAAGGCTGGAGTGCAGTGGTGCTATCTCAGGTCCCTGCAACCTCCACCTCCTGGGTTCAAGCAATTCTCCTGCCTCCGCCTCCTGAGTAGCTGGGATTACAGGTGCGCACCACCACACCCAGCTAATTGTCGCATTTTTAGTAGTAGAGAGGGGGTTTCACCATGTTGATCAGGCTGGTCTAAAACTCCTGATCTCATGATCCACCCACCTCAGCCTCCCAAAGTGCTGGGATTACAGGCGTGAGCCACCGCACCCAGCAAGAACGTGCCTTTTTACAGGTGAAGAGACTTTAATTTGGGGAGATTAAGTAACTTGCTCAAGGTCAAATGACATGGAAAGATTCTGATCCATGTCTATCTGGCTCTAAAACCCTCATAAGAACAAAGAAGGTTCCCATGAACCCAGGACTGTAAGATGTTGTCTGCCTGCCTTAATGACTGACTGAAATGGTGGCGCTGGGGGGTCACAAGGCAAGCTTAGGCTTCTGACATGATCTGAAGGCATATTTAGCATCAGTACAATCCTTGGCACTGCTCCAAAAGCTGCCTCATTTGAGCTGAGGGCACTCACAACATTACCTCTAGAATTAGGCCTGCCACTTAGGTGCTCAAAGGGCCACCTGAGGAAGGGCAAAGTCTTAAATGTGAGTCCCAACCCTGCCATTTATAGCCCTTGGGCTAGGCACTTAAATCTGCTGCACCTGAAAAGCACATTTAGGGGGAAAAAAAAAGGGGGGGTGATGGGGACGGGAAATAATCTATCAAACATTAAAAGGCTGTCTGGAGGAATCACTTAAATGACCTGCGGAAAAAAAATTTTTGGAAAGTAGCATATATACAGGTTCTTCTGCAGGCTATGCTGCCTTAGGTCTTTGTTGCTCAAAGTATGACCCGCAGACCAGCAGCATCGGTATCACCTGGGAACTCAACAGAAATTGAGGCTATTGGGCCTTAGCCCAGACCTCTGATTCAGAATCTGCATTTTGACAATTTTGAAGTGTACACATTCAGCTGGAAGGGCACTGCCATAGGCCTCTCAGTCTGGCTTTCCAGGTCTCAACCTCCAGTGCATTTAAGTAAGAAGGTTAGCTTCATTCACTTCTCAGTTATTCTTATTACAAAAATAGAATTGAAAAGGCTCTTGAAGGCACCCAATCCAGGAATGGTGAATACCTGCAAGGGTGCAGCCATCCTTCCCAGAGACCAGAGCAGACATTACTAATCAATCAGGAAACTCTTCCATGGTGCTTAAGAGCAGCTGCACCATCCCCTCCACAATGCAGTCCAGAAAGCCTGATTACTCTTTTGTAATTACCATGGGTATGAAACCTACTTACCACCCCTGACCCCCACTATGTGGCCTAATCTCTTCTTTATTCATAGGTCGACCTTATCTCCAGTTTAAGCCCATTTTCCCAACATGTTATCCAATGTAACATTCACCCCTTCAAAAGTGTTCAACAAATTATATGGTTACACTGACTAAACAGAAACTGAGTGTTTCCAAAATTAAATGACGTCCCCAAAGATGAAGAATCCTGTTCCTCTGGCCCAGCTCTCATCTTCATGTCACCTCTCTGTTCCACCACCCACTTCAACATTTTAGACCAAGGGAGGGAAGACTTTAAACCTCACAAAGAGGCTTAGAACATTACCCTGGTGCTCCCAAAATCCAAGCTAGAAAGACAACGGAAGTTTTTAAACATGCTCTGAGACCTCGAACCCCACTCCCATGTCCCCTGACTACCCAGCCTTGTCACCTGCTTGGAGCTGGAGCTGGCATCTTCACGACCAGGAAAGGGTGGCATGCTGAACCTGCCTCCACCAGGCTTTTCATTCAATGTCCCAGCCGCCTGCCTCAAACGCTACATGCAAAGCACTCTGAAATAGGGTGATATTCTCAATTTAATTTTTGTTAACATGTAATAGGAGATCGATGCCCTCACTAAGCTGCTGTGCCAATCAGCCAGTGGGAAGCAGCCTATATTTTTGGAAGGCAAATCGTTAAGAACTAGAATACGGTGTAGGCATGTATACCGGCTGCATCCAATTTCAAGTGAAAATTAATGGCAAATTCTTGTAACCACATTAAGAGCCATTGTCGTTCATTTGAAATCAGTTAAACATGAAAACAATATGAAAACCATCTTGAATTCATGGAACATAAATATTTGTCTGTATTTTTTGCCAGTGCCCCAGAGAAACCAGGAGATGTTGGCAGATCGGTGTTCTAAAAACATGCTCACAAAGGGGGAAAAACAAGGAACCTGACTCTTGTTGGGTTAAACTATTTGTCAACTTTTCCATTTCCTCAGTCAAAAGATAATTAAACAGTAAGCAGATGCCAGAATCTAATTGATGCAAGGAAAGATTGCTCAATATCTTATGGTGCTTTGTCATTTTTATGTACTGTCTGCAAATAGCCCCTTGGCTGGTACAAGTAGCAGAAAGTCGATCAGTTAGCTTCTCTTCCCATGGAGGCAGATGCTCTCCCTACAAATATACCTGTGTACAGTCGCTCTGGGTGTCAAGAAGCACATAAGAAAGTTCCTGGGATGATGTCTTAGGCATATTAGAACAGAGAGAAGCTGTGGCTTTTTGGAAGAGTACGGAGAGGGGTAAAGGAGAAAGAGAGAGATTGAGAGGATGGGGGAAGATGGAGGTGAAGAAGGGAAGGGTTGAGAGATGAGAGAGAAAAAGAATAGGAAAAGACTCAGAAAAAGGAACTGTTGGCAGAGGGAGAGAGTCCCAATATGGTAAAATCAAAACGGCATGGTCTTCAAGAAGCACAAAAGAAAGTTCCTGGGACGATGTCTTAGGCATATTAGAACAGAGAGAAATTGTGGCTTTTCAGAAGAGTGGGGAGAGGGGAAAAGGAGAAAGAGAGAGAGAGGATGGGGGAAGATGGAGGTGAAGAAGGGAAGGGTTGAGAGATGAGAGAGAAAAAGAATAGGAAAAGACTCAGAAAAAGGAACTGCTGGCAGAGGGAGAGAGTCCCAATATGGTAAAATCAAAAAGGCATGGTCTTCAGAGTCAAGCCTACTGTTTGGTCACCCCTTTCCAGCTGTGGGAATTTAGACCATTTATTTGACTTCCCTGAGTGCATTCCTTCCACAGACCATTGGATATCATACTCCCTGCCCGGGCCTTCCCACGGCTTGATCTGAGATGTAAGGAGTCATAAGTATCAGTGTCTGAACATTGTAAAAAATTGCACAACTGCTTCAATTAAAAAAAAAAAAAAAGAGTAGAAGGAAATTGGGTGAAATTAAAGCAAAGCAGAGTGCCGGGCACAGTGGCTCACATCTGTAATCCCAACACTTTGGGAGACTGAGGTGGGCAGATCACCGGAGGTCAGGAGTTGGAGACCAGCCTGGCCAACATGGTGAAACCCTGTCTCTCTTAAAATACAAAAATTAGCCGGGCATGGTTGTGGGCGCCTGTAGTCCCAGCTGCTCAGGAGGCTGAGGCAGGAGAACCACTTGAAGCCGGGAGGTAGAGGTTGCAGTGAGCCGAGATTGTGCCACTTCACTCCAGCCCGAGCGACAGAGTGAGACTCCATCTCAAAAAATAATGATAATAATAAATGCAGTAGGGTGTGGGAGAGCCGTCTCTCTGTTATGCTCCCTTATGGGGAATCCACAGCAGTGCTGCTTAGAGTTCAGTGTGACTCAGAGATGAGTGAAAGAGCTCTTTCAGATTCTACTGTAGATTCCTCCCCTTGAAACACACACACAGACACACACGCGCGCGCACACACACACACACACACACTCTGATCTCCATGGGGGAGCATTCAAATGGTGTCCAGGAACCCAGGTGGACAAGAGACTTGAAAAACAACTGCCAGCTGGGCGCAGTGGCTCACACCTGTAATCCCAGCACTTTGGGAGGCTGAGGTGGGTGGATCACCTGAGGTCAGGAGTTTGAGACCAGACCTGGAAACATAGCAACACCTCGTGTCTACAAAAAAAAAATTTTTTTAAAGATATTAGCCAGATATGGTGGTACGTGCCTGTAGTCCCAGCCGCTTGGGAGGTTAAAGTGGGAGGATTGCTTGAGCTTGGGATGTCGAGGCTGCAGTGAGCTGTGATTGCACCACTGCATTCCAGCCTAGGAAATAGAGCGAGACCCTGTCTAAAAACAAACAAACAACTGCTGTGCTATGTCCATAATGTCAATCCACATACCACTGGGTAAAATCATTGTCCACGGCTTCCCCCTTCAGGATGCACCTCTTCCATGGAGGACTGTCAGCCACCACTTGCAAACAGACTCCCATCAGGCCATCTCACCAGTTACCAAACACAGCCAGCATGACCAGTAAGACTAAAACTCAGATTCTTATTGTGTAACTTATCAGATGCTCTGTTCCAAAGAAACAATTGACTAATGAACTGGGGGGTTCACACTTCCTCCTGTCTCATCTCTGACACTACCTTATTGTGTGGTCTCAGATCAGCATGGACACCCTCTGGGCTTCCACTTTCTTATGTGGGAAATGATGTTGAACAGCTTGAGCCTATGAAATCTTTCTACTTGTCACATTCAAAGTCTTTGCAATGTACCCATCTGACATCTAAGGTAAAAGCTAGAATCCCTTTCCTCTTTACGTCCCTTCAGATTCCTTTCCACACTCCTTCACTCCTCTGCCCACACAGGCAGGCTGACCTGCAGAGACTTTTTTTTTTTTTTTTTTTTTTTGAGATAGAGTCTTGCTCTGTCACCCAGGCTGGAGTACAACGGTGTGATCTCGGCTCACTGCAACCTCTGCCTCTCAGGTTCAAGCAATTCTCCTGCCTCAGCCTCCTGAGTAGCTGGGACTACAGGCACCCACCACCACACCCGGCTAATTTTTGTATCTTTAGTAGAGACAAGGTTTCACCATATTGGCCAGGCTGGTCTCGAACTCCTGACTTTGTGATCCGCCCGCCTCAGCCTCCCAAAGTGCTGGGATTATAGGCGTGAGCCACCACGCCCAGCCCCTGCAGAGACTTTCTAAGGGGCTCCCTTGCGCTCTGGCTTCCCGTTGGTCTTAGCCAAGGAGTGCTTATTGTCCTGACTCACCGGAGAGCTCTCCCCAGGCTGACTACATCTCTGTGGAAGGTCACAGCCCTGTGGTCTTCTCTGCAGGCCTTCCTCCTTCCAGGTTTTGTTAACAGTTTCCTACCCTCGCTTCTTCAGGCTTAGAAGTGGTAATAGCTCTCCTGCTGCTGGGAGTGCCTGTGGGTGGTAATAGCCCTGGGTACTGTCCCTTGTGGTTCTTCCACTCCCTGCCCACACCTAGGTAAGTAGTCACAAGAGGGCCTCTGTGTGGTCACATGGAATCAGGGGGCAAATGAAAGGAGGGATCAAGGAAGACATCCAAGGAGAGGAGGCCTTTGCAAGGTTGGCCTCAAACCTGTTTGGAAGAACAGGAAGAAGTTTATACAGGCAACAAGGAGGGGATAGCATTTTAACCAAGAGAACGGTGTGGATGCAGGCAGGAGGCCAGGCATTCTGGGAAAGAAGAGTAGACCTGACTGTCTGGAGGGAAGACCTTGGGTAGAGAAGGAATGAGGGGCATGGTTAGAAAAGCAAATGAAGGCCAGATGGTAGCAACCTCAAATGTGCGACGAAAGCCTGGGACTTCATTCTACGGGCAGTGGAAGAATCTGGATAGTTCTTGAGCAACGGAATGGCCCAATCACACTGAGCTATTTTAGGAATGTTAAGCTGGCGGTGGAGAGCAGATTGTAGTGTTACCAACTGGGTAGCCCTACGCACAGGGAACAAAGGAGGATGCCAAAAGTGACTCACTCACCCGCCATTGCTCCTGAGCAGTGGGGCAGAGGCGGTACAGACGTTCCTCCCCAAGCAACTCTCATGCTTATGCCAGCCTCAAAAGAGCAGAGCGGGAAGTGCATGGCATCCTGAAGATGTAAGGGAAAACACATTCTTGGAAGAGATCTCCTCTCAAAGCCATCCACCCACAGCCCCCAGAATAAGGGGTAGGCAATCTGTTTCTCCTGGCATCTGATTCAAAATGCTCCCGAGGCCAAGAGGACCTAAAAGAATTCCTCTGCTCGTGTGTGTGAGAACAGCCCAACAGGGGACCATCTGTCTCAGAACAGACCCCCCAATGTGGAGGCAGAAACAGTAGCCCCCAAAGGGGTGCTATTTCAGTTTTCAGGAAAGCATTCTGCAAATGTTCCCACCCATTAACTGGAGATCTCTCTATAGCACACTGTTAGTTCTCTGCTAAATAGAAACTAAGTGTGGGCCACTGTCCCTGACATCTCAGTGTGAACATGTTTAGGGTGGGAAGATTCTGAGGGCTCTGATCACCTGAGATAGTACAGACCCAGCAAGCAACAGAAAGCTGAAAGGGATGCAGATTCAGGAGGCAGAGACTTCACAAACTACCTGCGAAAAATTCTGCTCGGGATTGACCCGGTATCTCCTCCTTGAAGACAGTGCTGTTAGTTCTAGATGGGCCAGGAAGGGACCCTTCTTCCCCAGGGGGTGCTCCATGGCCCACTCTAAGGGCCGCTTCGCTGACCATGCCCTAGTGATGTCGAGTTTCTATAGTATTTCAAGGGAAGCACGATGGTTGGTTGGACTAGGGAGGAAGCAGTTAGAGAGCCTGTTTGAAGAAAGCTCTGTAAGACTCAAAAATTTAGGGATCTAGTAGATAAGACAGAGCTAGCAAAGGAGGGTGGGGATCAGTGAGCTGGCGGGGAAATCAGAAAGCAACTCTCACAAAGCCAAGAGGAGGAAGTGGTCAGAGGCACTGAATGCTCTTGGAGGGCGAGTATGATGACAATTATAGAGGTCATTGATGATTTTGAAAAGAGCAGTTTTGGTGGAGTGGAGGAAATAGGAGACGTACTTCAGCACCTCTCCTAACCTCTGGGGTAGATATACTTATACTCATTTCACAGATAAGGAAGCTGAATCTGAGAAAGATGATCTGACACGCCCTGCTGCCTGTAATCACAGAACCATTGAGAGTGAGGCTGATGGTGATGTTGGTGATGGTGACAATGATGGTGACGGTGACAGTGATGGTGATAATGGTGATTGTGATGGTGATGGTGACAGTGACGGTAATGGTGATGGTGACCGTGATGGTGATGGTGTGTTAATGGTGATGGTGATGTTGGTAATGTTGATGGTGAGGTTGAGGATGATACTGACATTGGAAGCTGTTCAGATAGATTTTCTGTTCAATCAGAAATTGATCATGATTATAAAGTAAAAATTACCTGGTCTATAAAATCAGACAGATCCAAAGCTATATCCAAGCCAGACAGCAACACATAAGCTTTACAACCTTTGAGCCTCAGTTTCTCTAACTGAAATGGAGATGCTATTGCCTGCTTCAGAGGACCGTTGGGAGAATGACATGGATGGTGAAGCACTTGGTTCCTAGTAGGCCCTCAACAAATGTTTGTGTAGTGTATTTCTCTCCAGGGCAAAGTTAGGGCGTGCAATGAGCATCAGTGGATGAGCCTTACCTTCCCTAACTGTTCTAGCCCTCCCCATCCTAACTCTACTCCCCAGGCTGAACGAACCCCAACCCTAAGAGCAGTCATGGGCATCTTGGTGACTGCCTGCTCCCCAGGATCCCTACTTTGTGCCCACACATTGCTCTGGCAATGGTGCCCTGCTGGGATCGCCACCCACCACCCTCTTGTCTGTTTCCCCGGTTGATGCATGCCCAAGAGACTCTAAAGGGAAGATGGATGGGATAAGCACTAATACTTACCAAGTACTACCATGTGTCCAGCTTTCTGCTGGTATTCAACTGGGAGAGAGGTGGTGTAGGCTTAAGAGCTTGGGCTTTGGAATCAGACATGTCTGGAATTAAGTACTTTCCCTCCTTTAAGTTGTTATTCAAATATCACCTTCTTCAAGAGGCCTACCCTGACCATCCCATTTATACTGCATCCTCACCCACTAACACCACCTTCCCAATCACACTAAACCTGTTCCACCTTTTTTTTTTTTTTTTTTGAGACTGGGTCTCACTCTGTCACCCAGGTTGGAGTGCAATGGCGTGATCTCAGCTCACTACAACCTCCGGCTCCTGGGTTCAAGAGATTCTTATGCCTGAGCCTCTGGAGTAGCTAGGATTACAGGCACCTGCCACCATGCCTGGCTATTTTTTATATTTTTAATAGAGACAGGGTTTCACCATGTTAGCCAGGCTGGTCTTGAACTCTTGATCTCAGGTGATCCACCCGATTTTGTCTCCCAAAGTGCTGGGAGTTCAGGCATGAACCACCGCACCTGGCCCTCTTCCACTTTTTTTGATCCCTTTCTAACTTGCTGCCTGTTTTTCTTATGTCTTATGTTTGCCTGTTTTTTTTCCACTGGATTGTAAACTCCAAAGGGCAGAAAATTATTACTTGTTTTGTTCACCGGTGCATCACAACACTTAAAATAGGGATGACGCCTGGGAAGTGCTCACTAAACATTCACAGAATGAATGAAGCAACAGCTCTATCCTTAGAAACACACACAAAAAAAGTAGTTCACCTATAATTGAATTTGAACCAGATCTGTCTGGCTTCAAAAATTGGGGTCATTTTTACCCCAATAATTTCAAGTTTCTCCCTGGTCATAGCCCCCTACTTAATCCCACCCCTAATCTCTAGAATATTTTCATCTTGAACTCTCACTCTTATAGCTAAGAGTATATATTCAAGTATTACAGGGCCCGGTTGCTATTTGAGGAAGACTGAATGTTTCCTGGACTCAAGAGAAGCTCACTTCCAGTTCAGGCACTGTGCATGATAAGAGAAATCCATGCTCTGTGATAAACAAAAGAGAATAGCTCAATCCACCCCAGCTTGGCTTAAGGGAAGCCCTTTCCATTTTAAATGCTCCCCAGTCAAGTCAACTCCAGGTCCAAGGGGCAGGAAGCCCAAGGTCTAGTCTGTGTTTGCTCCAAGGGGTCCACCTACTGGGAAAATGCATGTAAGTCAAACAAACCTGTTTGTCTTCCCAGTACAGCAAACAGGAAACAGGGCTTATTCTTCTGCAAGGCCTCCCTGCTGGACCCGTGAGCCATGATTAAAATAATGGGAAGGCAAATATTTTCCTGGAGAAAATGATGAAACTGGAGGCAAGGAAAGCAAACAGTGGCTTTCAAAAGGGCAGCTGGCATGGAGCTGCCCCAGGAGGAGTTAGGGAAGATTCTGGAAGGGGGGAAGCATGTGGTCATGAGCTCCTGGTTTGGAGGAATGTGAGGGCTTTGCTCAAAGCCACGACCACTTCAGGCTCAGGGGGAAGCTATGTTATTCACCCTTCTTACCATTCGAATTATAGTTACTGTTTTTGAGGTGGAGAGAATTCAGGCAACAAGGTATAGGACAGGACAGAGCTCAAGCTGAAAGCCAGGCGTGCTTGCACTTGAATTCTATTATTCATTCATTGATTCATTCATTCATTCATGCAGTCAGCCAGCCCATTCGGACATATATATTGAGCACCTATTGTGCAAGGCTCTGGCTAGTACTACATGGTCTTGAGCAAGTCCTTTATACATTCTGAGCCTCAATGCTCTCATCTGTAAAACGAGGCTGCTGCAGGTTTGTCGGGAAGATAAAAAGTAATGTTTAAAAAAGCACTTAGCACAGCGTCTGGCCCATAACTGACTTTCAGGTACAATCACCTTGGGAACCTCCTCCAGCTGACCAGTCCCTCCCTCTTCTTTCTCCACACTCCAGCCACGTGTCCTCATTGTCCCACTATCTATGGCCCTTTCAGTCTGGCCTCTTGGCCTTTTCATGCTATTCCCTCCACTTCAGATGCCCTTCCCACTAAGGAATTTCCACTCAGGGATCCCACAGGGGCTCTAAATCAAGCAGGTTCCTGATCAACCTCTTTACCCTCTTGTCCCTCCACATCTAGTCCTCCTGTGCATGCCCCACTCCTGCCTTTCCAGAGACCTGGGAGGCCTCCAAGGAGACTCCTTCCCACTCACCCATTGCGGCATCCATCAGCAAGGGTTGTGCAGCCTCGGCTCAGGCACTCTGCAGTGCCCGGCATGGCTTACTCACTCAGGGCTCCAGTTGAGCACAGACTTCTTTCCCTTCTTGACATCCTATCCCCCACTGAGACCTTAAAGCTCTATTTAAACACTTGTTCCACCAGGAAGCCCCTCCCTGACTCCCTCAGTCTGGATTATCTGTGTTCCTTATGTAGTTTTCCCCAGAGCACCTGAGCTTAACTTGGCCAACACATCACTCCATGCTGTTCTCAAGAGCTCCTCCAGGCCCAGGAACATGGCTCATTTATCTCTGCATCCGCGTGGTCCGGCCAAGTCTTCTTGGCACCTGGAGGACTCAAGAAAAGCTTGTACTGCATGGCTCAATTCTAGATCCTAGAGGTGGGGGCTTTGATGAATGAGACTCACACTGTCACCTGGGGTGAGGATGGAGGAAAAGGGGTGATCAAAGACAGCTTCAAGGAAATGGCAATGCACAGGCTTGGAAGGGGAAGACAAAGTTAGCAGAGAGAGAGGGCAGAGAAGGTCCCGGGCTAAGGGAAAGGCACATATAAAAGGCCTGCCAGAGGCTTTGGGGGCCCTGAGAGGGTCTGGGTGACTGGCAGAGAGACCTCTGAAGGTCTCTTAGCACCTTTTCCTACAGACAGAAAGGCTCTGAGGGTCCTGGGCTGGGGCGAGGTATGAGCACATTGTATTTTGGGAAGACCTACAGAGTGCTGTGTGGATAGACAATCGAGAGAGGTCACACACTCAGTTAGATGGCCAATGCCAGGTTCAACAGGAGAGTTGCTGGTGGCCTGGAGAGAAGCAGGTAGAAGGATGCCAGGGCAGGTGGGGTGGGATCAACACCACGTGGTGATAGATCATGTGTGAGAGACAAGAGTGAGAGGTGTCAGGATGGCCCTGCTAACTAAGGAATTCTTTCCTCAAAGGCCCACGGGTCCCCAGCCGCCCCCTGCATGATGACTCCTCCCTCCTCCAGACTGAGACAGTGGTTCCGCCACGAACAGCTGACCAGCCAGGCTCTGCTCTCCTGTTCCGAGAACAGAGATCTCTCTCTGAGGACTCAAAACTGTCAGGAGTTGCTCCCTTGACCGTATTGAAAGTGAATCTCCTCTACTTCCACCTTTCTGTCCTAGCTCTGCCCTGAGGCGAGGGAAAAATTAAAGGTGGAGAGGCAGCTGGGGAGAGAGATAGCACTTACTGAGTACTTACTGTGTGCCAGGCATGGTAACGGGCACTTTACCAGCGAGTTGCCATTCTCTTGTGCAATAATCTAGGAGGTGACATATTTATTATGCCCAATGGCTAAGGGTGGAGCAGAGAGCATGGGTTCAAACGCCAGCTCTGCACGCTTTACTTTTGTGATCCTGAGCAAGCAAATTAACTATTCTGAATTTCAGATTTTTTCATCTAAAAAATGGAAATATTTATTATCCCTAATTCACCGGGTTGAGATTACGGGCAAAAAGCATGGAGCACATTTTACAGTATGGATTCAATACGTTAACCTGTTTTCATTGTCTCCATTTTACAAATGAGGGAACAGCACACGGTCACATGCGAGAGCTGATTCAGACCCAGGTATCTCGGATCCAGGGCCAGTAGTCTTTTCTTCAGTCTGCCATCTTGCCTGCCACCACTACTGTAAGAAGCCACTCTATGGGAGCATTCCAGATGGGGGTGCTCCATGTAGTACAGTCAGCTGCGGAGAGTGGTGCTGACAAGAGCTGAAGCTGAGGCTGAGGAGGGCAGGATTGAGGGATTGAGGGTGTTTTTCCTCAATCAGGCAATAAGAATGCTTGCGGAATACATACTGTTTGCAGACCTTTGTGCCAGACCCTGTAGGCAATGCGGAAGAGGGAAAGCATGCCCTCTGCCCTCAAGGAACAGAAAACCTGCTTGGAAATATGAGGCACACAAATATGAATTCATTAATGGCCAGTCATTGGCCGTATAGGGAAATCAACACCTATTGCATTTCTTTTTGTTGTAATGTTAGCCCAAACCATGAAAACCACAGTCCTAACAAATCAATTTGGGATCAAAATGATGAACTGCCCCAGGAGCAGCCTGGCTTGGCAACAGGCCATGTGAAAATGACCCGGGGGTTTTAGGTAACCCCAAAGCTTCATATGAGCCCATGTAAGGACTGCGGGTGTTTCAAAAGTTAATGCGATCCTGGGGTCAGAGATGGAGGTGTAATGTTCAGGTCAGCAGAGGTAACTGGCACAGGGCTCTTTTGGAAAGCTACCAGCCCTGGGTGCTATATTTCACTGCGAAGGCAGACCAAGAATGTCACCCGAGAGGTGAGAGTTCAGGAGCTGTGCCCCTTGAAGTGTCATCTAAAGAAAATGTGATCACCGGCCTGGACAGGGAAAGGGCTTGGTTGAGTGTGGGTGTCATCCTCAAATACCTGTCGCGTGTAGGCAGCCTGGCAAGGCAGCAGACCAGCATCCAAGCTCCACCACTTACTGCATGGGTGACTTTAGAGGGTGACTTAACTCCCCTGAGCCCCAGTGTCCTCACTGGAAAGACGGGAAAAGTCACTCTTATGGTGTTGTGAGGATTAAATGAGATAGCAGAGTTGTATACAAAGCAGTGCTCAGGAAAGCTTCATCTCCTTCCTTCTCTAAGATATTGAAGGCCTATTTTGAAATGGAAGAACATCATCAGCTGCAAAGCAGGAGAAGGGGGATAGATACATGCCCTCATTAGCATGGCTGAAGAGGGCAGAGTCCAAGTGAAATGGTCCACCAGGGTCCAGAGATCCTAGAAGGAGGTTCTGCAGAGGTGTCCCAGGGAACCAGGGTCATGAAGTAAGCACTGGGGAATGCAGGCTGCCAAGGAGAGGTGCACACAGGCAGGCTGGGGTTCACTGACGACAGCCTTTCCCTGCCTCATGGCTCCTTCTGGGGACCATCGCCCCCTCCCACCCCTCTGCCTGCTGCCCTCAGCTCTTCCCCATGACTCCATGGGAGCGGACATCTCCAAGGTCCTGGTTTTGGCCCTCCCAGAAGCAGACCCTGAGACAAGGTCCTGGGTGCATGTAGTATAATCTCTGGAAGTGATTCCAGAGAATGAGAATTGGACGGACAGGGAAAGAGTGAGAGAGGGAAGGGAGAGAAGCTAACCAAGTGTGATTAATAAGAAGGACACCATTGTGGGCAACAGAGGCTCGATCCCTCTGAGTCCCCTCTGAGAAACTGAGCGGACTGAGCTCTTGGAGCTGGCAGGCTGGGCCAGTGGTCCACCAGCTTGCATGCCCCACTGGTGAGGGTTGTCCTGGGGCATTTGCACTCCTGAATTTTCAGGTTGTGCCTGCCTGCAGCCAAGCTGTGCTGGGGAAAGCCCTCAGGCAGAGAGGCAGACAGGCAGAGAGATACAGGCATGATCACCGTGTCCTGGGTACAGCCCAGACTGGAGGAGAACTCCAGTGAACAAGAATGCCGTGGAGTCTCCACAAATCTGCCAGTCACCAGTGACTGCACATTTTAACTCATGGCCTCTTACAGCTTCTTGCTGCACTGATGCTCGTCCTCAAAGCACCTGCATGAGGCCACCAGGGCTGGTTTTCCTCCTGCTGCTCTGTCTGGTCTTTCTCAGGCCGGTGCGCTGGCTTCTTCCTTCCCTTGCCCTTCAGTGCTGAGGTTCTTGGGGTCTGCTCCCGAGCCCTCTTCCTTCCTCACTCTCCTTCAGTGTCTCACAGGTCTAACTGCCTGAGAGTCTCCTGGAGAGTGTGTTAAAATACAGCCTCCCCGTAGACCAACTGAACCACAATCCCTGGGAACGCAGCCCACAAAGGTGCCTTGCTTTTAACATGCTCCCAAGGTAGAGTCACCAGGCAAAACGCAGGATGCCCAGTAAAATCTGAATTTCAGATAAACAAGGAGAGGCAGGGCAAGTGAGGTGCGTGCCATATGTGAGACATACTAAAAAATTATTTGTTGTTTATCTGAAATTCAAATTGTACAGGGCCTCCTGTACTTTCATTTGCTAAACCTGCCAACTCTATGCCAAGGCTATTCTGATGTACCATAAAGTTCCAAAACTTCTTTTCTGTACACTCCCTGAGTTACCATTACCCACACCCCAGTTTCGATTACCAACTGCACATGACTGACTCAGATTTCTTTCTCACCCAGACCTCTCCCCTGAATTCCACGTATCTGATGACCTACTGGACATCTCAAGTTCACCGTGTTCAAAACTATGCACGTTATTCCACACCTCCCACTACACCTGCTCTCCAACTCTGCTTTCCTCCTTCTTTCTCTTAGTTGGTGGCACCACCATTCACTTGCTGCCCAAACCAGTATCCGCAAGGGTTTTCTCTCCCATTATCACCTCCATTCTCCCTAGTCAGTTACCAAATTGTATTGGCTACAGTTCCCAAAGTCCTTTGCATCCAGGTGCTAGGCAAAATAATGGCCTTCCGAATATGTCCACATCCTAACCCCTAGGACCTGTGAATGCTAACTCACATGGCAAAGAGAAATTTGCCAACGTGATTAAGAACCTTGAGATGAGGAGATCTTCCAGCTGGGCTCTGAATATCCACAATAGTCCTTATAAGAGGGATGCAGGAAGGTCAGAGTCAGATAGAAGGTGATGTGATGATGGTAGCTGAGACTGGAATAATGCGGATTGAGGATGACAGAAGGGGCCATGAGCCAAGACATGCAGGTGGCCTCTAGAAGCTGGAAAAGGCAATCTGGGAATAGCATCTACCCTAGAGCCTCCAAAAGGAACCAGCCAGACTGACACCTTGGCTTTAGCCCAGTAGATTGATTTTGAACTTCTGGTCTCCAGAATTGTAAGAAAATTAAGTTGTTTTGCTTTAAGTTTAAAACTGGTTGCAGTAGCAAAAAGGAAACTGATATAATCCATCCACTTTCTTCCTTCTCATTAGCTCTGCCTGGCTTCTATGCCCATCCACTGCAACCTCCTCCTAAGGGGGTCCTGATTCCAGCCTTGCCTCCTCTGGTGCATCCCCCATAGGTCCACCAAAGTGGTCTTTCTCCTGCTTCACATCTTTGATAGCTCCTGATCATGGAGGAAAAGTCCAGACCTATCCTCAACTCAGATTTCAGGACCTGCTCCCTGCCCACCCCTCTCTCTTCATCTCCCTCCACTTTACACCTTCAGACTGCTGGATTTCTGAACTCCTCTCACGGATTAACAAGCCTATGTTCTTCTTCTTTCTGACAAGAATGCCTTTCTCCAACTTTTTTTCCTGCCAAGCTCCTACTCATACAACAAAACCCAACTCAGATATAACCTCCTCCAGAAAGCCTTCTCTGGCTCTTTTACCCCCACAAGGAGTTAATGACAGCCTGCCCTAATTTCATACCACCTTTATTCCTTGATCAAATTCCTCTTGTTGCCCCTACCAAACTCTGAGCTCCTTGAGGACTGGAACAGTTTCTTGTATGCTTTTGAATTTCCAGAACCAAGAAGTTACTTAATACATATTTATTGAATTAAAGCAAATAAAGTTTTCAGCTTCAACATTCTGTGATTTTATGCTACTGTTTCTTAAGGTTTTCTCCAAATCAGCTATTCTCTATGAATGAGTAGAATGACAATTATTTTTTTCCCATCACTGGTCCCTATTAATTCACTCAAGATAAATAAAAATTAATAAGCACTCATTTGTCATGTAGACTTAATAATCCAAAATTACATTTGTCTTGGCCCAGAGTACTAACACATCTCACAATATTTGTAATTTACTGAGAATTTAGAATCCATTGTCTCTCTCACTTCAATGAATTATACACACACACACATGCACACACACACGCACATGCACATGCACAAGCACAAGCACACAAATACTGGCCTGGGGGCTGCAGAACCAGGGAAGCAAGACAAAGCAAATCTATGAGCTCCAAGGACCCTAAGGAAGGCCCCATTCAGCCTAGGATGCTGCTCTTAACAGAGTCCTCCCAGCATCCCCTGCTAAAGCCCCTCTGGGAAAAGATGGTGATGCCCATGGAAAACTGCAGCCAAAGGGACACAGATTTCTGTTTAGCTCCATTCCCAGATATTAATCCTTAAGGCTCTATTTCTTTCCAAAAAAGCCCAGTCATTGAACCATAAAAGCCACATATGAGAGTGGGAGGAAGTAGAGAAAGGCCTCCTCTTTGATGCTCCACTCCCACAATTCTCTAACTTGCCAATGTTTTCTGGGCTGAGAGGAAGCTCCTTTTCCTCCTCTGTCTAATGTCCTCCAGAACCTGATGTCCCCTAGTCCTGCCCAGGGCAGATAGAATAGGGGCGCTCAGCATGGAGGCTAGTTACCTTCAGTACCCACTGCGTACGGTGGGGTTCTGTTTAACATTTGAACAAAGAATTATTTTTAAAAAGCTTCAAAATCACAGGTTGGAGACCAATACCTTGAGTGTTTGATCCTAAAGCAAGAAATATTATTTAAGAAGAAGGAAATTTCATGAAGGTTTAGTCCACAGTTAGCGGCCTATTGTCTTCCAAATTCATTGATGGTTGAAGGAATTTCAGACAATTCTACAGAGTGGTGAAGCAAAAACAAAGTCCTTTAAGAGAAAGTTCAAAAGGGGTCAGCGTGGCTTGGGAAATGGAGTGGAGGGCTGAAGCCTGCAGATCTGGGTTCTGACCCAGCTTTGCCCAGTGGCATTCGTGCTGAACTGTCTGTCATCACCTTGAATCCTTACCACCTTCGTCCACTGTCTCCTCCAGGACCTGGAGTTTCCAGATTCCCGTTCTCTACAGGACCCCAGGCTGTACAGTGGATCCTGCCAGGGAGACACTCACATGATATTTGGAAGGTGAAAGAGAGGAGAGGCCATTCCTCTCCTAAGGCAGCTGGTGCAGATATGAGGTTTGCAGCCTCTTTTGGGCATGTGCCTGCCATTTCCCACCCATAGCTGTGGCTCATCATCAGCACGAGCTTCCTGGAGGTTCCATACTGCTTCCAGGCCAGCCCTGGAGAGATATCCACTTTGAAGCCTGCACACTGACCTTCCGTGATGCCTTCCTGACCCTTGCTGCCCCAGCCCTTCCTTCCGGTGGCTGGGCCAGCCTCTAATTTCCTGAATGAACACCCTGTGTATATGGAACACTGGGAATGGGTTGTTTTTTTAACTGACTGACTGACACAGCAGTTTTGCAGCCTTAAATGGCTGCAACTCCCAAAGCCAAAACAGGATGATCACACCCGCCCCATAAAGTTGTGAGGATTAGACAAGAGAACCTGTGGAAGATGCCCAGCCCATTCCCCTTCCCCCTCCACTGCCATGCCTCACATTTCTCTGCCTTTTTAAATCCCTCCCTCTATGGCCATCTGATGGCTGGTTCTTTGTGAATAATGTTGTCACTGAGACTTACCTGCATTGATTTCAGCAAACAGTTAATCTTATTACTAATAACAATAAGGCAAGAGAGACTGAGCTGAAAGGGATGAAACAGTAGATATGAAGAGATTGAACATTTGAGGAGGGGTCTAATCTGTGAAGTTCCTGGCAGGGGAAAGGGGGATCACAAGTACAGAGGAGGGGGTGACCACGTAAAGTAGAAAAATCTCTCTTCCAGCAAGAATGAGGGAAGGAGAGCAGGTGGCTGCAGGACCCCAGATGTGCAGATGGAGCAGGGGCTGGCTACTGAAGGCATTTCCCACCTGCAGGCTTCACTTTCCCTGTGACCTTGCCCTTGTCTTTCCGCATGATCAAGAGCACTGATCATTATTGCTTGTCTTTTCTTCCACGTTGGACTGTAAGCTTCATGAGGACAGGGCCCACGTCTAACTTGCTCAGCTCTGTATCTCTTGCTGGGCACAGAGTAGGTGCACAAGGCGGTGGGTGCTGGGATGGAAGACTGAGGAAAGCAGTAGAAACTTGGAATGGTTGTGGAGGGGATTGGGAGATGGAGCTGACAACTCAGGAGAGGACTGCCAGGTAACCCAAAGAACCTGAGTGAGTGTAAGCTCCTCGTGTTTGCATGCAGCAGTGATCCCAGGGGTATCAGAGGCAAACTGGAGGCAGCAGTGCAGAAGGTTGACCTTTGGTTTTATCAGACAGGTAAGGCAGGGACCAGGGAAGAGGGTATGCATTGCTCACCTAGTCCAGGCTACATGAGGGGCACACACAAACAGAGGAGAAAGCTGATGGACAGGAAAAAAAAAGAGAGAGAGAGAGTCAAAAGCCTGAATGACTTGACAAGGGGAAAAACAAGGCACAGGGGGTAACTGATTGTGGTGGTGGACTACTGTCAGGTTGGATTCCAGAGAACCACAACAGAGGATGACAGGATCCAGTGGTCACATCAGTGGCTGATCATCAGGTCAGATCCAGTTTCTGGACCCATTTCTGGAGTTTCTGATTGAACAGATCTGGGACCTGGAAATCTATATTTTAAAGCTCCCCAAATGGTGCTGATGAGAGGCCATCTTTTGGGAAATGCTAAATCCCCAGCATTTAGGGTAGAACTGAGGGTGTGAGTGAAAGCATGGAGTGGTGGTGATGCCAATGTGCCTGAAAAGGTTTAGGAAGCATGTGGGGCATGGATGGCGGATGGGTTATTCACAGGGACACTGAAGTCCCCTGCGATGGTGGCAGGTCTTTGCAAGGTGGGGAAGATCATGATTCAGGTGGTGCCAAAGCCCTACATGAATGGAGGGGCATATTCACTATCGCAGGGATGATGATGACAGGGTATACTGGCAGCCTGGATCTCAGGTCATGACAGAGCAACTATATCCATGTGAAAGGATGAAGCTGAGAAAAGAGGCAAAGCGCATTCTCTGGAGCTACCTCCATTCCCACAGAGCTACCAACCAATCCAAAAGCACTCACCAGGTTTCTGCTCTGTGCCCACCCCTTTGCAAGACGCCACGGGACTCTAGGATGACAGAACATGTCTGCCACATCAAGAACTCAGTATCGGCCGGGCGCAGTGGCTCAAGCCTGTAATCCTAGCACTTTGGGAGGCCGAGATGGGTGGATCACGAGGTCAGGAGATCGAGACCATCCTGGCCAACATGGTGAAACCCCGTCTCTACCAAAAAATACAAAAAACTAGCCAGGCCAGGTGGCAGGCGCCTGTAGTCCCAGCTACTCGGGAGGCTGAGGCAGGAGAATGGCGTGAACCTGGGAGGCAGAGCTTGCAGTGAGCTGAGATCCAGCCACTGCACTCCAGCCTGGGCAACAGAGCGAGACTCCGTCTCAAAAAAAAAAAAAAAAAAAAAAAAGAACTCAGTATCTTGTGAGGAGGAGATGGCGTGTGTGTCCTCCCCAGCTCTCAGACTGAGTTTTAGCCCCAGCAAAGAGGAGTTCTTAGCACGAGACACCTTGCAATGCTTTGTGCAGTTTTGGTGTCCAGTGGCAAAAGTGACACAGAGCTGCAGAGAGCTGCAGCCCATATTCTACATCAGACCTATCCCCATCTGATACTCACATCGTGGTAACCTTCAGAAGCATCCAGAGGAAGTGCCCTCAATACGGACAAGGGTGCTCTAGGTTGGGTATGGCCGACAGCTTCCAAGGGAGGTCCTCTGAAGCAGCCTTAGGTGCACAGCGCATGGACAGGTGGGAGATAGGGCAGGAGAAAGAGGACTGGACAGGCCCATGTGGTGACTGCCACATGAGGCGGCATTTGGGGGGAATCTCAGAGGCACATGAGAAGACTTTCCTGGTGGTCCTGCTTGAGCTGCTGGAGAGTCAGATAGGGTGTGTTTGTGCTATGTGGGGGCCTCCCCTGCAGACACTGTCTGGTGAGCACCCGGGACACTGGGATTACACACTCTATATTTTTTCTTTGTGGGCCGCCTGCATCCCAGTCACCTGCTGGCTTATTTAAAAAGCAGATTCCTGGGCTCCACCCCAGACCAACTGCATCAGAAGCTTTGAGTAGTGAAAATAAGCAACCCACACTTTAAACAAATCCCAAAGGGGGCTTCCTAACTAGACCCACATTTCTGAAGCACTGCCTTCTCCTGACTTACTGGCACCTCGGAGGAAAGTATCATCAGGCCATTATCCAGATGAGGAAACTAAAGTTCAGAGAGGTTAAGTCCCTGGCCTGATGCCTTACAGCTACTAAGTTGCTGAGTCGGCACTTAAAGCCAGGTCTTTCGAGTCCACTGCAGGTGTTCTTTCTGTCACTCTCCTTCTCTCTAAGAGGGAACAGATCACTGGGGGGGCCTGAGAAGCAAGGTCCCAAGGGACCACGTGGTGGGGCCTCAACCTGGACTGGCCTGGGAAGCTGAGCAGGATCTACAGGGGAAGGCAAAGGCATCAAGGGCTTCCATTTCCTGAGTGTCTATGGCATTGAGCACGGCACTGTCACCACACACACGCAGTCTTGTTTTATCCTTGCTTCAGCCCTAGAGGCTGAATGTTGCTGTTCCCATGTTGCGAGTGGGACAACTGACACTCAGAAGGGTGACATCTCCTTCTGTGAATGTGTCCAGCAAGTGAAAGAACAGGGGTGGGAACTCAGTTACCCCTGGCTTGAAAGTCACATTGTTTTCTACTATAGCTGCAACTTTTCTTTTTCAAAGAGCAGAAGCCTCTCTTCAAATGAAGTCCGACACAGGATCCCAGGATGCCAGAGAGGTGAGACCGAAGCCAGCTGATGGACCTCCCCATCCCCACTGCTAACACCGAGGCTTGTTTCTCCACAACCACAGCCCACATCACCCATCTTCCAAGCAGAAAGGAAAATACACCTGCAGGGAGCTGGGAAGTGGGGCACCAGGATAAGGCAACAGCAGGGGAGCTCTGGCTGGGGTGGGCCAGGTGCCGAGGCCCTCCTTGACACTCCAAATGCAGAATCAGCTTTGGAGGGAGGGATCCCTGTTTCCCCAGGTGACCCCACAATAAGGATGGCTGCTTCAGGAATGTTTCCGTCTTTGGGCCTTGAGTCTAATCATGCCAACCTGCCCCTGCCAAGTCTCTAAAGAAATCAGGCAATGGGTCTGACAAGGTTTGAAAGGCTTCCATTGCTCTGTGAAACATTCTTGCACAAGTACTTTTAGGAGGGAGTCGTATGCGGTAGGTTTCTCAAATATCTTCTCCTCCTCTGTCTAAGGAAGGAGGGAAGGGGAACAGCGGAGAGGACAAATAGAGTGGTGCTTAAAGTGTGTACTAACTCTGAAAAAAAGGAAAAAAAATCACAACTTTCCACCTTCCTGCAGCCGCTTCACCATGCCGAGGCCACCTGGTTCTCTTCTGCCTGCCTGTTCTTACCTTCTCAACATCTGGAGATCCAGGAGTTTTCCCTCCTCCCAAGATGCCACTTTCTGAAGCCAAAGCCAATGGTATGGCAATCACAACCCCCACATCATCACAGCTGCCCAAGCACGGGCTCCCCTTCTGCTCCCACCACAACCAAAAGGATCAACATTCAAAAAGGAACAGTGTCTAATGCTCATTTATTGCCAGTGTCATTCTTTTCATTCCTAATCCACCCCAACCTGGGAGCCATGGCAGCCTGGCCTGGAGGAGAAGTCTCCAGGTGTCAAGATGTGGCCAGAGCCCCCTGAGCACAGCCTCTCTGAACATCGTTCTGCTCCAGCTACGGCCCAGCAGTGAGGACTGGTGGCTATGACACAGAAAGCCCCTGAGGCACCCTGGCCTTCACCAGGCTATAAACACTTTCTCTACCGCCCTCCCAGCAGCAGACCAAAGGTGAACCTGCATGTGACCCCGCAGAGCTTGAGGGAGAACCAAGCTGGTGCAGGCTGTCCCCAGGGAGGCCCTCTGGCCAGCATGCCTGGCTCCCCTCCCTGCCCCATGCCCTCCCACAGGCCCAGCCTTGGCCACTCGCAGCATTCAAGAATGCACGAGCCAATCCCTTGTGGCAAAGGGGAGGAAGTAGAGCCAGGGACAGATTGTTATAAATAGGCATGTCTGACTGAGAAGGTCACCGGCCAGGGCAAAACATGCCAGAAATTCTACAAGAGAGAGACAGATATAAATTATCTGAGCATCTTACAACCTCTCTCTTTCTCGGGATGGAGAACAGGAGTGAGTTCCAAGACAGGGCAAGAGCAAGGAGGTGGCCACGGACATCCAGCCAGCAGCTGAAAAGGCTCTTCTATCGAAGAGGCACTTGTACATTGCATCTAGTTCTTAAAGAGGCTGGCTTTTCTTGGCACTCACGAGAGACTGGGGAGAGACTCAGCTGGAGAGCTGGAGGGTCAAAGAGGCATAGTGGGCCCCTCCTAGCCCTTCTCTCTTTTCTAGCCCGTCTGCTTCTCAGCCTTGTCCTGCACCCAGCCTAGTGTGTCTCAGCATGGGGAGGTTTTGCCCTCTGTCCTTTCCCAGGGGACATCTGGCAATGTCAAGAGACATTTTGGTTTCTCTGGACAATCAGGAGGGGGTGCTACTGGCATCTAGAGGGCAGAGGCCAGGGCTGGGGGTAAACATCCTACAATGCACAGGAGAGTCCCCCACAACAAAGAACTATCTGGCCCCAATTGTTAACAAAGCCAAGGTGAGAAATCCTGGCCTAGCCCCTCTCAGGAACCCACTCCACCTCCAGACACCCTCCTCCTTCCCGTTCATTTCCAAGGGCCCTGTCGAGGCAGCCGGAGCACACAAGTACTCATAGCTACGCAAATAGCAACTCCTTATTTGCTGTGTTTGCTCAGCCAATATTGACTTTGCAGCCTAACACTGGTGCTATTGAGCCAGGGTTATTCTCAATATTGTTTGAGCAGCATTAGAACAGCCTGTGATAACCGGCAGCAGAACAGGAAGCTGCGCCTCCCTCCTCAGTCCCCCCTGCCCGCCGCGGCACCCCCTCCGTGGGACGCTCCTGTAAAGACAGAGGAACCTGTGTGCTCATGGAGTCAAGCGGACCTAATGCCCACTCCTCCGCTGAGCAAACACACCGAGGTTAGAGAGGGAGCGTGCTCTCTGGCTAAGTCAATACTCCAGGGAAGTTGGAGCAACTGAAAAAGGTTACTTGGGGAGGCTGTCCTTTGGGGTGGGGCCAGTGAAAAATGATGGTGAGGCAGTTCCAGGCTATCAGCCAAACCCTGCGGTTGGGCTCTGCAGGGAAAGGCCTGCAGGGACTGGAGCTCAGGGGCTCCAGGTGCCCAAGCAAAGAGATGGTGACTCCGTCCATCAGCCAAGTACCCAGCAGGTGGGGGTCTAGTAAGGGCCAGTCGCTTACTGATTGGGACCAGAAGCTTAGAGTAGGAGGGCCCTGTGGATAAGCTAATGCAGCCACCACGTGTTCATGAGGAAGACCTAGAAAACTAGCCTCTGCCTTGGAGCTTGTCTTACCAGGGCTAAGTGTGAGTTCACAACTGAGCACAACCCACTCCACAGGAAAGCACTCTCCCTGCCCACTGGGAGATGCCAACATTGACTCTGCCACCGTGAAAGACAGGCCCTAAAATTTAGCCCTAGAGATGGACTGCAGTGACCTCCATTCACATCCGGTGTGAGGATGGGTGGCAGGGTCTTTCTGAGAGTCTCCTCGGAGGGACAGAGGGCACAGGGGAGAGAAATGAGTGGCCAGACCTGCACAAGCCCCTTGGGCAAGCAATAGAAGAGGAAGTCTGGCATCTCTTGCATCCCAGAGCTCACAGTCCAGGGGGAGAACCTGGAGGCACAGAAATGAAACCGTGCAACCAGCATAGAATCAAGGCTCCTGTGTGAGTCTAAGGGGAGTCATGAGCACAGTTGTGCACAACCTGCCCAACCACACCCCGCAGTTCTGCAGTGAGACCAGACAACTCACAGAGTATTCAGAGACGAGAAATCCACATGGAGTAATTGGGGCGGCTTTTCCTTGCCCACAAGTACAGCAAATGTAGGCTTAGCCATACATTTGGATCTGGGCCCATGCCGTGTCTCCAGGTCAATATTAAACAAGTCGCCAGGATCATCAAGGGGGCATTCTAAAAATTAGCTCCAGCCAGCCCTAGTGGCCTGGGAGTACCAAAATGGTCATTTGCTAAAATTGGCCATTAACATTTTCTACTAACTGCGCTCTCCAAAGACTTGGAAAACGAGGGGGAAAGTCCTTGGAAATCAAGTATTATGTAGACCCTTATGGCAACCTGGACTCCAACCTTCACAAGTTATTCATTTTTAAAAATACATGGTGGGCATTTTCTGCATGTGGTGAATATTTCATCCAACAGCCAAGTCATTCCAGTTTTTCCCACAGCAGACATGTTAGCCAATGTGTTGCCTGCTCAGTCAGTGCCTCCTTTCCTGACCACCCACAGGAAAGGTCCCTGCCGCCATGTTTATCCACATTCATGTACCTCTCCCTGGCTGCAGCTGTTGGAACAGAGATGGACTCCTGACTGAGGGGAGGCACCCCATTGGCTAGCCATTGACCAATCAGATTCTGTCTCCCGGGTCTCTGGACTTAAGATTCTTAGTATTGGGTGGACCTATAACCTGAGAGATCATGTCCAGGTTTAAGTGAATAAGTTTAAACCTAGAAAAGGCAGAACAGCCGGGTGTGGTGGCTCACGCCTGTAATCCCAGCACTTTGGGAGGCACAGGCGGGTGGATCACCTGAGGTTGGGAGTTCGAGACCAGCCTTACCAACATGGAGAAACCCCGTCTCTACTAAAAATACAAAATTAGTCTGGCATAGTGGCGCATGCCTGCAATCCCAGCTACTCGGGGGGCTGAGGCAAGAGAATCTTTTGAACCCATGAGGCAGAGGTTGTGCTGAGCCAAGATCGTGCCATTGCACTCCAGCCTGGGCAACAAGAGCAAAACTCTGTCAAGAAAGAAAAGAAAAAAGAAAAGAAAAGAAAAGAAAGGAAAGGAAAAGAGAAGAGGAGAGAAGAGAAGAGAAAAGAGGGAGGGAGGGAAAAGGCAGAACAGAGAAAGCCAGTCTGCAGAGAAAAGAATGAAGCAAACCTACTGAGATAGGCTGAGATGATTAAAAAAAAAAAAAAAAAAAAAAAAAAAAAACAGAGAAACACAGGCAAGAAGCTAAGAGAGTCTCTGATAACTTTCCAGTACACCTTGAGCCTCTCACGGGTCTGGTTGTCATCCCTGCCTTTGAATTCGGTGAGATTCCTTATAACCTTCCAACAAAATCATTATTATTACTGAGAGCTAAATTTATAATACTTCTATTTCTTGCAACCAAACAATTATTGACTGAGACCCCTGTTCAGACATCACCTATGTGCTGCACTGCACTTGTTCAATACTGAGGATCTCACCTCTTCTTCTTGCCCACCTTTAGGTCTAACTGGACCTCCTCTCTCTCCTGGTATTCCTCTGTCTTCATTTTTTTAGTGCTTCCTTTCAGAGTCTCAGGTAGTAATAACCAGCAGTGTGCCCCAGCGATCAGCAGATGAGTGAGCTGTGTAACCAAGACACCATGTTCCACTTAATGGTTTGTTTGCTCAGCCTACTTCAAAGGAGGCTGTTAGCCTATAAGTCAATAATTAGTCATTCAACAAATATCCATCAAGCTATGGCCCAACCCCAGCAAAGATATGTTGAAAACAAAACAAACTTTTGAAGAGCAAATATAAGCCTTTATATACGGTTGACTTAGCCGTTTCTATTTTCCTTTCACAACAGAGAAGCAATGTTGATGTGCTACCAGTCCTGATACAGCTAGAAGTTATCAGTTACACCAATGACCCCATCAAAAAGAGAACTGTTGACACAGGCCCAGCTTTTACTTTGCTTGCAGTGATGGGGTATTAGCTAATTGTTGCCCATTAAGAGAAACAAATAATCCCCGGCGAATTGCAAAAAGAAGTGGAAGTGGAGCTGAACCACCTGTAAGATGAGGGCTTCTCTTAGCTGCTCACAGCTGCCTGACCCAGTCACAGAAGAAGACATAGAGGGGATTTATTCCATCTTACTTTTATTGGGTTTCCTTTTACTATGTGAAATCAATCTCAAGAAAACATCTCTCATCCCCCTAAACTCTATCATTGTTCTACTCCTCAATTTTAGTATCGCTACTGTAATGATAAGATTATAACTACTACATAATAAGATTAAACATTTAAAACCATCTAACAAATCACCCATAAGCTTACTCCCATCATGCAATCAACAGTCTTTTTTTTTTTTTTTTTTTTTTTTGCACGTTACCTCCGAAAGGTAGAATTTTCACAGACATGACCCTAGCATGCATGTCAGGTTGTAATTTGCTGTTTGATCTTGGCTGACATTTTTTCATGTGTAAGCAATATTTTCTAGGCTCATGTTTCCCACTCATGACCTTCAACCCCTTCCAAAGCTCTATCCAATTATGACAAGGAATTCCCATTTTTCCCTCCTCTATTCTCCAGCTCTCCTTTGGAGTGCCATTTGCAGAACTGCATGGGGGGTGCCTCACTGCTGTCCACAGGGCCCACTGACAAACCAGGCAGTCGCCTTTCCCCACACATGGCCACCCCTGCGGCCACCCCTGTGGCACCCTGCCACTTCTGTGTGAGTGTTCCGCCCATGCCCGTCACCCATCACAACTCTGCTGGGCAGCACACACTGCCTCCCCAGGTACTGACGTTTCCTCAGCGTGCTCTTGGCCTTTGCAGGGGCCACAGCTCTCATTTGCCTCCTTGAACACCCAGCACCTAACACGGAACACAACACAGAGCAGACGCTAAAAAATATTGGATGAAAAAATGAGTGAATAAATAAACTGATGCTTTGTGGATGGACAAAGGAGCCATAAGGTCCCCTGGCCTCCTCTTTCTGCACCTGCTTCTCCTTCACCCACAGCGTTCTGCCACCCTTGCCAATGTATATGCTTTGAGGACTCATTCCCTAAACATCCATCTCAGGGCCTACAATCTGCACACACAAGAAGGGCCAGGCTGCAGGGACTGGGAGTTGGTTCAGTTTATGTTGTCTTGAATCAGAGAAAGGAGCATCCCAGGGCTTTTCCCGCCGTCAGCTGTTCCCTCCCACTCTTTCCTGTCTGAGCTCTGGCTCTCCTCCCCATCTCGCCATGAATTCTTCCCATCACATCGGGGCATCTCCCTTCTCTTGCTCACTTAAAATAGGTAGAGAGCACCTGCTGTGTCTCAGATGCAGACACATCAGAGGAATCACTGTCCTCAAGGAGCTCACAGTCTGGCAGGTCACTGAGATGAAAATAAATGCAGTAATATGATCTTACTGAGAAGGCTGAGGAGCCTCGTCACAGAGCATAAATGGCATCTCCAGCTGTGCACATGAGTAGTTTACGTGCCTCGCAGGCTGAGGTCCCTCAGTGGCCTGCAGTGGGGTCTGATGTTCTAGTTTCAAGGTGTCCCTTTGGGTTAAGCATTGCCCTCTTCTTGCTACTGCTGTCAAAGGTGAATCCCCACTTTCACATCCCTCAGACTCTAGGATATGAAGCTCTCTGCCCTCTCCAGAAGGGTTAGGGTTGCACTAGAGCATAAGTTTGCTGGCAGCTGGGGAAGGAGTATTATTGTGAGGAAGACATAGGAAGACAGCTTGGAGGCTCCAATGACCCACTTCCCCATGGTGAAGGTCAGCTCTTCAGAGGGTGAACCAGAGGCAATGGCTGACACACCCAGGTCGCCTTATGACTTTATGCCCTGAAAGACGTCAGAAGCTTCATTCCTGAACCATCAGCAGAGCTTCGAACCTGTAAGGGAACCTAGAGCTCTCTCTGTTTGGACCTGCTCAGTTTTACAGCTAGGGAAACTGAGCCCAAAGAAAAGAAAAATGAGTGGGTCTCTCCCTTAAGATTCCCCTAATCGTGCACTGACTCCTGTTTTGCAAAATGACACGGGAGCATGTGTACCTCCCTTGATCAAATAATTCCACTTTGAGAATCTATCTAAGGAAATAATCCTAAGCACAGAAAAAGCTTTGGGCACAAAGAGAGGTTCATCACAGCATCGTTCAAACAAAAAGTACAAAATGAAGAGGGAACAGACCAAGTAATTCTCCTCAATGGAAAACAGGTTGCAGTCTCTCCACTAAAAATTACAACTCAGCCCAACTTTTTAATAAGTGGGAAAATTCTAGTATGATATTAGAGTGGGGGTTGATGCAATTTTTTACGTAAGCCTATGTGAAAAAAGCAACTGCATAGAACTGAGAGTGAACAGGAAAAAGTTGGTTCTCCTGTGTGTTCTGCTTGTTTCTTGTGTATTTTTAAGCAGCTATCATAGGTAGTGAGGTTATAAAAGAATATCCTCAAAGAGACTTTCATATTGGAAAAAATTAACCTTCTGTTTTTTAAATTTTATTTTTATTTTTATTTTATTTTGTGTGTGTGTATGACAGGGTCTCTCTCTCTGTTGCCCAGATTGGAGGGCAGTAGCACAATCACAGCTCACGATAGCTTCCAACTCTTGGGTTCAAGCAATCTTCCCAACTCAGCCTCCCAAGTAGCTAGGACTATAAGCACATGCCACCATGCCCAGCTTATTTTTTTTTTAAATAAGAGACAAGGTCTCACTATGTTGCCCAGGTTGGTCTCAAACTCCTGGCTTCAAGTGATCCTCTCACCTTGGCTTCCCAAAGTGTTTGTTTTACAGGCATGAGCCACTATACTCCATTAAAAATTTGATTTTTAAATGAAGATATTGAGGAGTCAACTTATCAAGAAAGGAAAGGTAGTTGCTAGCAGCTGGGGCAGCCTGTCACAATGAGTACAAAGGCCACTATCAGAGCCACTCTTTCCTCAAATGACCCCTTAGGACTTCTGCTAGACCACCAAATATTCACTAGGATGTAGTCACTCAAAAAGATTTGCTGAGCATTTACTGGCACTAACAGCGGCAGGCACTGTTTTGGTTGCTGGGGATACAGAAGTAAACAAGGCAGATGGGATCCCTGCTCTCACAGAGCGCACAGTTTAGTAAGGGAGGCATTAAATGATTCTGACCATAATTATCATGAACTATGTTATGAACTATAAGCTATAGTTCATAATTATCATGAACTACAAGGAGTCCCCTATCAATTGGGATTGGGTTTGGTTGCCAGTAACAGAAATCCAACTATAGTGATGAAAACAAATGAAGGCTTTATCTCTTCCATAAAACAAGTCTAGAAATGGGCAGCCCAGGGCGGGAACGATGGCTCCCACAAAGTCCTCAGGGTTTTCCTATCTTTCTGTTCTCATATCTTTAGCACACAAGCCCAAAATAGGTGCTGTGGCTCCAGTCATCACATTTGTGTTCTGGGTAAAATGAAGGAAAGGTCCAAAGAACAAAATGCAAAGAGAAAAAATGAGTTGATTCCTTCTCAATTTACTGGAAGGCTTACTCGGCAACTTCCTAGCTGCCCGGAAGGCTGTGAAATGTGGTCTTTTAACTGTTCATGTTTCTTCCTCGTTAAATCAGGAGTTGTTACAGAAGAAGAAGGTAATCATGGATGTCAGGAAGGAACCAGAAATCTCTGCCCCAGAGGATGTAAGAACAAAGCATAGGGGGATTGATTGAACCAAGTCAAGGTTGGAAGTCAAGGCTGTAAGAGTTCAGCTGAGGCCTGAAGGCTACATGAGATTGAGACAAGCAGAGGGGTTGGGAAGAATTCTAGGCAGAGGACAACTCTGATATGAGCTCAACAGGGCAGCAGAGAGAGCTGTGGAGTGGGTCAGGAGACCTGGCTATAAGTCTGGGCTGTGCAGAAACATCATGTTCCTTTCAGATCCTCTCCAGCCGTAAAGTGAGAACTCTGCACTCAGATCCTGTGAAATATTTATTAGGACCTCTGCTAGGCTATGCTGGGGCAGGTAGAGGGCACGGCACTTTATGCCCCAGCCGCATTCTCTTAGGACGTACAGACAAGATGGAGAGAGGAAACTCATACTGTTTGGAAGCTGTAAGGAGAGAACTGGATCAGGCACAGAAACCAAGCCCCCATGGAGAGTTCAGAGTTCATATCTGGACACTATCAGGGTCAGACATGGCCTTGCATCCATCTGGGATGTTCCACTGCCGGGCCAGCGTTCTCCCTGCAGGCACAGAGGAAATGGTTGCACACATCCCTGAAGGCCTCTCCTTGGATGTGATTCTTGATGAAGCCGCGTTGTGGGGCTGGGATGGTGGTGGGGGAATGGGGAGAAGCACCACTCACCAAGCACATTCTGCAGGTTCATTTTCACAACTGCTCCATCAGGTAGGCAGTCGTTATTCCCATTTCACAAATGAGGAAGCCGAAGCTTAGGGAGATAAAGTGACTTGTCCACATGATGATTCTGAGTGACTGTGAAATATTTATTAGGACCTCTGCTAGGCTATGCTGGGGCAGGGAGAGGGCACAGCACTTTATGCCACAGCCCCATTCTCTTAGGGCATACAGACAAGATGGAGAGAGGAAACTCATACTGTTGGAAGCTGCATGGATGAGAGGACGCTGAGGGGAGTCCTCAGAAAGCCCCAAAGCCTGTGACTGCGGAAATTCAGCCAAGCATCCCCTTGGGGCTCAGTTTCCTCACTGTAAAGTGAAGTCACCTTTGCTGTGCTAATGACAGTCATCACAGCTCTCATGCATCCAGCACCTACAACGCGCAGGTGCCTTCCCCTCCTCATTGTTTCATCTCCACGACAACCCAGTCATTGGCCCCAAGTTTACAGACAAGGATAGGACCCCAAGTCCCTCCGTGGCTCTGACCACCGCCAGGGTCTGCCTCTTGAAGATCCAGAGAAGATCATTCCCTGTGCCAGGGTGGACATCGCCCCCGCTTCCCCTTGTCCTCGCCAGGCATCCCGAGCAGGGCGGGCATGGAGACATGCCCCTGGCTAGTGGACCAGCTGCGGGAAGACACCAAAGGAAGCCTGTCACATTATTACTATTCAGGTCAAAACACCTCCCTGTGTTTAGACAAATTACAATCCGTAATTAGTTGCCATCACAGTGCAACAAGCCCACTGTGGTTTCAAAATCAGTGACTGCTTTATTTAGCTACAGCGGTTGCAGCCAGGGACCACTGGGTTCTGCGTCAAAGAAAACGTCTAGGCTTTGGTTTTCCAAACTTCTCTTAGCCAGTCTCCTCCCAGCTCCACATGCACATCCCTGACCTCCACCCTATGCCACAGTCTTAAGCCAGGGTCCCCACACCCATCCTTAAACTCTGAGTTCTATAGTTTGTCCTTCCCTCTCTGTGCTTCCAAACCTATCCATCCTTTAAAGCCTAGCCTGGGGTCTCCTCCTCCAGGAAGGCCTCCCTGACTATCCCAGACCCACCAGCCTCTCTCACTTCTCCACCCGCATTGCTTTTCCATGCATTGGCTCACTAGCTCTCACATGGGGGCTGGAAAGAGAGAAGGAAGAGAAGGTAGACTGTGGAATAGGAGAGAGAAAGATGTGCCACAACTCCAGCCTTGGCACTGCGTTCCTGTGCTCTAGGGAAGAGGGAACCAGGGGGAAGGGGAGGGAGGGTTGATAGAGCCAGGTTAGAGTATGCTGTCTGCTCTGGTGTGGGAGAGTCTTGGCAGAGTTGGAGCTCTACATTCTGGAGGATTGTGGAGGAGAGGCTGGAGGTGTGGCATTGGGCAAAACCAGGTTCTTTCATGTGAATCTGAGCTAACAGTGATTGGCTATCAAAGACCCCTGATTGGCTTTGCAAAGCCAAGACTTCCAGAACATGGAGGGGCAAGGACACAGGGTCCACAAGGTGCTAGGACACATTCAGCAGCTCCCTCACCAAACATTAGAAGAAATGTTGGATTTTTCTTAAGAAAGCACAACTCCATATAATTTTGCTCAACAGACTTTTTAAACAGGAATCTATTGATGACGCTGAGTATTCAGGGCTTAAGATCCTTGCTACTCTCAGAGATGGGTCCACAGTCAGCCAGGCTCATGGAGGCTAGGGACAGGCAGCCCAGAGCGGAGCATCCCAAGAGAAGCTGATGTTTCCAAAACGTTTCCTTCTCTCCCCATTGCCTAGAGAGTGGCCTCTCCCACATTGCTGTCTCTCAGGCTTTCAGGCCCAGGACTCCCAGTCCAGGCTCCAGGACAGATACCCCTAGAATTATGGGGTGATTTCAGAAATCAGGCATTCTGTTTTAGTCTGCTGGGGCTGCCATAACAAAATACTGCAGAATACTGGGCAGCTTAAACAACAGAAATTTATTGTTTCCCAATTCTGAAAGCTGGAAGTCCAAAATCAAGGTTCCAGTGGATTCCGTTTCTGGGGAGGTGCCTTTTCCTGGCCTGTATACGGCTGCCTCCTCACTGTGTTCTCACACGTCCTCTCCTTGCCAGGAGCACACACGGATAGAGGAAGAGTTTGCTACTTACAAAGGCACCAGTTCCATCAGCTCAGGGCCCGACTCTTATGGCTTTATTTAATGTTAATTATTCCCTTAAAGGCGCCGTCTCCAACTACAGTCACACTGGGGGTTAGGGCTTCAACATATGGAGTTTGATAGGACATAAACATTCAATCCATAACGCATTCCAAACTCTATCTTGTCATAAACCCCTTCACAACTTTCCTGGTAAAGTAGCAGTCCAGGGACAAGATTATTATCCCATGCAGCAGATGAGAAAAGAGACCCCCGAGGAATGGGCCACTCACAGAGGCACCAAGCCAGGGTGTGACAGAGAAGGAGTACCGTACTCTCGTGATGCTTGCGCCAGTGCTTTTCCACCTCTGGGTTCTATCCTTCTTCCCACCCCTGTGGGGACCAGTTTTAGCTGCTTGTCCAGTGACTCCACTCAGTATGGCACCTAATGATGGCTTAAGGCATTGTGTCCGGAGTTGGCTCCTTCCAGTGAGTTCTTGGCCTCACTGACTTCAAGAATGAAGCCGGGGACCTTCCCAGTGAGTGTGTTACAGTACTTAAAGGTGGCACGAACCCAAAGACTGAGCAGCACCAAGATTTATTGTGAAGAGCGAAAAAACACAGCTTCCATACTATAGAACGAGACCCCACCTAGTCGCCTCTGCTGGCTTCGAAGGCCAGCTTTTATTCCCTTATTTGTCCCCACCCACGTCCTGCTGATTGGCCCATTTTACAGAGCACTGATTGGTCTATTTTACAGGGTGTGATTGGTCCATTTTACAGAGTGCTGATTGGTCCATTTTACACAGTACTGATTGGTCCATTTTACAAACCTCTAGCCACAAAGCCCTGATTGGTGCGTTTTACAATCCTAGCTACAGAGTGCTGATTGGTGCATATTACAATCAACACAGAAAAATTCTCTAAGTCTGCACCTGACCCGGAAGTCCAGCTGGCTTCACCTTTCAGCATCAGCAAGTGTCCAACATTCTAGACTGAAGGCATGCACTGATGAAGTGGGTCGAGGAGTTTCGGGTTACTTCCTGGGGTCGGAGCCTCCTCCTCTTGCAAAAATCAAGTTGAACTAGCTTCCCCATAGCTCCCACATTCTGTGGTCCCATAAAATGTTTCTAATAAGGGGGAAGTGGAGCACAAGAAATTCTATGCAATATTCATTTCTTTTGTATAAGTGTAAGGTCAAAGGACTGGTAGAAAAGGACCAAAAAGGCATATCCACTGACTCCAGTGAGGTGGGGGCAGAACAAGGGCACTGACCTCTGAAGAAACTGAAGGCCAGAAAAGGGTTGAAGAGGTGGGGTTCCTGGGAAAAGTCAGAGAATTGGAGCTTCTCAGTTCCCAGCCATGCCTATGAGCTGGAGACTCATGCAGTCGAGCTCAGTCTGCCCTCACCCTTCGGCCTGGGCAAGCAGGTAGAACACGAGCCAGTCCCTGGGGCAAACTGGGAGCTGACACCTGCTCTGTTTGCAGGTACTGGCAGGGGCTTGCCCAGGTTTGAGTGACCTTTCTCCCTGGAGGGCCATGTTACCACCTCCAGGCCTTCTTCTTGCATTGCACACGCAGGCTGCCAATGCCCAGGCCAGCCATTGCCCTGATGGCAGATGGGACTGGCTGAGGTCCTCACAGGGTTACCTCCTGAGCTGGTCAGGCCTCCCCCAACCTTTATCTGCTTGAATCGCATTTCCGCCACTCCCTGCAGTCCCCCAGTCATCCCAGCCCCTGAGCTATTTTCCTCCTCCGAGGGCCTACAGACCTTACATTCTGTGTCACCCAGGCTGTCTGCTGTTCCACATCATACAATGTTTGCCAACTGACTGATTGACTGTAGCCCCCAGAGCGGAAGCAGAGACTTGGCTAGGGGACAGACTAACGAGGGAAACATCAAAACAAGCCGAACTAGGGAGTGCCAAAATAAGAAACAAGAGGGCCCTCCGGCAGACATTCGTCGTCCCATGCTCTTCTGCCTCCAAAGAGACCCTGAACCAGCTTTGATCATTCATTCATTTTAAAAAATGTTTACCAAGTGCTACTACATGCCAGGCACAGTGCTAAAGGCTGAGATGCAGCCATGAACAAGCAGACACAGCCTCTGACTTCAAAGTGTTTATAGACCAGTAAAAAGGGCAGACATTAACCAAATAATTACCCAATGAATTAATTAACTGCTGTTAGAATTGATGCTGGGAAGAATAAGTAAATGCAGGGTGCTAAGGCCGAACATTTGTCAGCGGGAGCATAGCTGTGGTACAGTCACCAAAAGTTCAGAGAAGAAGTGATATTTTAGCTCAAACCTAAAGATGGTCTTTAGTAGGGAAATGGGAAACTGGAAACAGCCTGCACAAAGACCCTGAGGCAGGAAGAAGCATGGAATATTCCAGATATCTGGAGATAGTCAGTGCAGTTGGAACTCAGAGTCACACGGGTAATAGGAGGCTGTGATGAGGCTGGAGCAGTAGCAGGGACTTTCAGGCCAGCAAAGAACCTGATCTGGGCGGGTGGGGAATCCAGGAAGTGTTTCAGCAAAGAAGGAGCTCTCTGCTTTTCAACCTGGCTACGGCGATTTATCTTCCTGGCCTCGACCATCTCTCTTCTAAGGGGCAGCACACATAGAGATTTGCTCTTCCTCTCTGGAAGTCAAGCCAGATTAACATCCTGCATCTGCTCAACTCCATGAATAATGACAGCGTTTTCCACCCACTCGTCTCTTTTCATACTCACAGAACACTCATTGGGTAGATGTCTTTAGCCCCACTTGGCAGATGAAGACGTTGAGTCTACTAAGAGAGAAAATCTAGAAATTTAAAAAGTACCACAGATTCCAAAGCATATGAAAACATTTGGGATCAGTCTGCTTTTCTGAATTGCCTGTTCATAAGTAGGTATAGGCACAAGGTTAGGTAGATAGACATAGAGATAGAAATAAATAAGAAATGTAGGGAAATCAAGGTTTAAAATAACTCAAGATCTTAACTGCTGGTTTGGAGTGACTACACATTTTATCCACCTATGTGCTGGCTATAAGATGCTTCTAAACTAAGCTTCAGAGTCTAAAATCTAATAAATAAATAAATAGATCTTTTCACCTAGAAATGCTATTTCAATGTCTATTACAACTTAAATTAAAAAGATAAATAATAATAATAAGTGGATATAAGTCCTAGATCACAAACTCAGGTTTGCAAGAGATGTCCCTTTCTTTCATTCCACTAATTACCCCAGTGCATGGTCTTGAACCCCCTTAGGGCTAAAGTCTGGGCCTCCACTCCATCAAAAATCTATCATTGCTGATGTCTGTTCATAAGAAAACAGAGAGCCAGATTTGCAAAAAAAAAAAAAAAAGAGAGAGAGAAGATAGAAACTGCATCTGAAAGAAAGACTTACTTAAAAAGCAGAGAAGAGGCATATTCAGGGGCAGAGGCTGAGAGATGGAGCGAGCCTATCTTTTCTATATAAAATATTGAGTGCTGCAGTTGGGCTCAGCATCTGAACTTTGAGACTCATGCAAAAATTCTGTAACCAGAACTTCTATGCAAAGCCACAAGGAAACTGAAATTTAGAAAACAAATCCTTAGTCCTATGGCAAATTAGTCGTTCAGTGAATTGATTGTTTGGCAAATTGGCTTTTAGCAAATTGATTTTGGGTGTTTAGGACTGCTCCCGGAAGGCTATCCACTAGCCAGTGAAGTGTGAGGAGTGAAGTGTGTGGTGGGAACACTTCCCAGAGCAGGTCTCTGTCTGTCGCCAATCAGGAGAGGGGCCTCCAGGCTCAGTGGAGCCCCAGGAGGGTTCATAGGAAGCACCCTTTGCCCACAGGCAGTTGTCAGGAAGTCCTACAGAGTGTGACTTCCACAGCTGTGCAGAAGCAGAGCTAACACATGCTCTATTCCAGGGGCTATGTTAGGAACTTTATATTTAAGAATTTGTGCAAAAAAGTGAAGCTCAGAAGCAAGAGACAGCTCCCTTCTGATCCATACAAGTAAAGGGTAGCAGGCCATAATCTGCCTGACTGCAGAGGTCATGGAACTTCTCCCCATCACATTGCCTCAAGCACACACCAATAGCTGCTGTTTCTATTAGGCTGTATGTTTGGCAAAGGGCTATGCCCAGGAGGTGTCTCTTTGGAGTTTCACAAACATCCTGAATATGAGATTATAAAGCCAACTGTAAAGTGAAGAAACGGAGGCTCAGAGAGTTGATGTGCAGATTCTGCAGGTAGCCCTCATCAACAGGTTCCTATGTATCTTTCCAGAATAAAAAAATGGAGTCTCTCCTGAGATAAATGCGCATAAGATTTTAAAAGAGATACATTAATGGATTTGGATTCACACTAACACATTCTTCTCTGCACCGTGCTTTTTTCATTTATTAAACCATCACTTAAATTTTTTTAACAATTGTAATACATTCTATTATATGAAAGTACTATAACATATTTAGTACATATCAGTAATATCATGCTTAATTGTTATTAATATAAACATTATGTATTGATCCTATTGTATAACTACTTTTACTGAGGAATATTTCAGTTGTTTCTAGATTTTTGCTATTGCCTTAGGTTTTCTATAACGTTTCCAAAGAATATATCCCAAAGATTTTGTGAATCTCTAAATTTACTAAAACCAGCATGGTGTGGTTTGAAAGTCCCTCCAAAACTCTCATTGAAATTTGAATGCCATCATGACAGTATTAAAAGGTGGGATAATTAAGAGGTGGTTAATTCAGGGGGACTTCATCCTCATCAGTGGATTTATGTTATTATCATGAGAAAGAGTTCATTGTTGCAAGAGTGGGTTGTTATAAAAGTGAGTTAAGCTCTCTTTTGCTCTCCTGGGCTTTTGTGCCCTTCTGCCTTCTGCCATGAAATGACACAGCAAGAAGGCCCTTGCAAGATGCCAACCCCTCAACCTTGGCCTTCCCAGTCTCCTGAACTGTAACGAATAAATTTATTTTCTTTATAAATTACCCAGTCTGTGGTATTCTGTCATAGCAGCAGAAAATGGACTAAGACATAGTATAACACATAATTTATCTCATATGGTAAAATATGTATTTTTTTTATTTCAGATATATATATATATATACCTGAAAATTATGGCCAGGCACAGTGGCTCACATCTGTAATCCCAGCACGTTGGGAGGCCAAGGCAGGTGGATCACCTGAGTTCAGGAGTTCAAGACCAGCCTGGCCAACATGGTGAAACCCCATCTTTACTAAAAATACAAAAATTAGTCAGGGTTGTGTTGTGCATCTGTAATCTCAGCTACTCAGGCAGCTGAGACAGAAGAAATTGCTTGAACCTGGGAGATGGAGGCTGCAGTGAGCTGAGACTGCCCCGCTACACTCCAGAGTGGATGACAGAGTGAGACTCCATCTCAAAAAAAGAAGAAAAGAAAAAAAAAAATTTAAGTTACCTCAAGTTTCTATTTTCTGGCTTAAAATCATCACTTTCTTATTCTTCATGGCCTCCTCCTCCACACTGCTACCACAACCCCAGCAGTTGGCTTTCTTGGTTATCATTTCATGAGTTTGAACATTTGAGGGCAAATTGGGATGAGATACTGGTCAATGGACAAGACCCTTCCCAGGCCAAATCCTCATTTCCTTTTATAAGCCTCAAACACCAACCATTCACATTCCACTTCAGTCAGTTTACAAATGGTGGCATGCAATAGACCTTGAAGTCATTTATGGGTAGTTAAACCTCAAAGTTTAAGCTGAAATATCCAACCATCGCCTGCACCCCAAAATCTTCTGCCAGGCTGCCCAAATCTGAACATCTGCAGATGCCTGCTGACAGATGGCATGTACCTGTAAAGGGACTTGCACTGGAACCATGCCCATCTTAGCCCTCCATATTGGCTGTGGCCTAGAAGGCTGGTGGGATCATTGAAAAGCCACTCAGGTTTGAGGAGGCACCATTCCATTTTTATCCACTTGTTTTTTTTTTTTATTTTATTTTTCAGACAGACCACACACTCTCCAAGGCTTCCTCCTATACTGATGTTTTGTGATCCTGAAACTCAGAGTCGTTTGGGCTACAACCTTTATGAGGTGTAATAGAATACAGTTAAGACAAGAAATTGGCAAACTCTTACCGGGGCAAACCACTCAGCAGGCAGTTCGATGGAAGGAAGGATAAGCTAGGAATGCACTCCGATGGCTATCCCTCTGAGTGTACCTCTCACACCCCAGAAGCGTGCTTTAGAAGAAGGAGAGAGTGGGACAGAGCCCAGCAAGGTGAGCACCATCTGAGTAACCGCATAGACCCCAGAAACACCCATCCTATGAACCAATGACCCAGGCAACTGCTCCTCACACCTGAGGCCAAACTTCCCCGTCCCCTTGTTGGAAACACGTGATAGCTCTGAGGACCCAGGAAGGAAGAAAACACCTTTCTTCTTCCCTTCAAGGAGCCCACAGTCCAGAGACAGGCAAAGACAAAGTATAGATCCAGACAATGCTGGGATAGAGGGGTTAGCGTTGGGGTGGGCAAAGGGGATGGAGTGAGTGGTTGATTGGTCTGGAAGTCCCCTGAAACTGCAAGCGTGATGATAGAGCAGATGAAAGCTGCTAGCTCCTGCTCTCTTCACCCAGCCTGGCACAGAAAGAATAAGTCCAGTAGGGCCTCCATGTGTGAGGGCCTGCGGCATCAGGGATTTGTAGATTGCTGGAGACTTTGCCTTTCTCTGTGCTTACTGTTTTGCTGCCTGGTGTGTTCACCTTCTCTGATTAGTGATAAAGCCCCCACTATGCAAACGGCCAGAGTGCTTGTTTTTGGGAACAGTGAGGTGGGTGGTGGCATGCTGAGGGGCTGCTTTCCATTCCCCAGCCAGGCTCAGGGGCAGATCCCTACCACAAGCACCATGATGGGTGAAAGGGTTAATGAGGAAGTTGCAACAGGCTGAATCCTCAGAACCTTTAGGGAGGGAAGAAGAGCAGTCAGGGATGCCCGCCTGGACATGGGCTTTAATCTGACTCCTGGGCTTCTCCCCAACTCTCCTCCAGGCCAGAGCTGTCTTATTTTATTAACAATTCAGAAACAGTGGCTACAACAGACACTCTTCACATCACCAGAAGCCTGGTACCTAATAACTGAGGGACGTATGAGTGGCACAGAGGTCACTGTACCTGCTAGATCTGATACATCTGAGTCAGATAACTGCCTAATGAGGTCAGTAATCATGAATTGACATCAGTGGAAGAAGGGGAGGAGGACATTCTCTCATGACTCTCACTTTGTCTTCACCAAGCACAAAGGGTAGGTATTAAGAGTCCCCTATTGCAGATGGGGAAGTTGAGTCTCGGTAAGGTTAAGCACCTTGTCCAAGTTCACCCACCAGAGTTGAATCCAAATCTTTTATACTCAGAAGGCAGCTGCATCTACTGAGCTGTCTCTGTTGATGGTCTGCTAAAGCTGCCCCATGATTCTGTTGCACGCACATCTCAGGACAGTGACCTTTGCCCATGTCAATGGCCAGTGTGCCGTTGCTGCCAGACAACAGATGAGGCAGCCTCTGAAATCAACACTACAAAGCAAAAAACAACCCTTGACCCTACTCACTGTAAACTCTTCCCTACCACAACAAAAAGAGTAGGAAATTCCTCCCATCACAGAATCCCACACAGTCTACTGATTGCAGTGCAAAGTCAGGGCTAGTGATGACCCCCAGCCTAGGGCGCAGATGTCCATTGACCCATCAGCTCTACCCTTCTCTATCTTCTGCAGACAGTGGGGGCAGGAGTAAAATAGTCAAAAGCAGACTTTTGTTACAAAGTCTGTCCACTTGCTCTGCCCTGAACACTTAGCATTTTGCAATTATAGTATCTAATGGATGCTTCATCATTTTTTGCTAAATTAGTACATGCGTGAATGAGAATGAATGAATGAAGAAAACTGGCACATGTAAAGCACTTCCTACTTTTCACATCATCTCTGCATCTATTATCTCAGCTTATCCTTCAGATACTTCTGTGAATGTAGTGTTGGAATTCTTGTTTCACAGATGGAAACACTGAAGCCCAGAGAGATGATTGTTCTAGCCCAGCACTCCTACTCTGGTCCTCCTTCCCTGCGATGGCTGCTAACTTGAGAAAAGATCTCCAGCCTTCCAATCTTGCAAAACCAGCAGCTTAACGGCAAAAGGCACAGCTTCCCTAAATGCCCAGCTCACCACCTGAAGGTGACCGGTGAGGCTGGGGCTACTGGAAAGCCCCTAGAGAAAAGGAGCTCTCTTGCCCCCAGGGAGCACTCATGCCTTTCCAAACAGACCTCAACATTTGTCCCGGGTTAGATCAGAATTTCCAGATCCGGATGAGAACTGGAAACTGCCTATCCATTACCTTTCTGATTCTGACTCACTTCAGGGGCTGGGAGGTGGGAGAGGTGAGATACTCAGTCCCACTTATCTTCAAAACAAAAAGTCTCTTCAACCCCAAAGTGGGTCATTCTAGAAATGTTTACTACACATGTCTTATCCCGAGCACTGAACACTCAGCACCTCAGCTCAGAGCCATGCCATCAGGAGTGGATGAGGCAGCCTGCCTCTCCTGCATCAGTTTCGCAGCCAACACCCTCCTCTGCCATTCTGCCATTGAACTTGGGCCAAGGGCGCCAACCGCCTTCCTACCAGTGGTCAGACCAAGTCCTGTCTGACTCAGTCTGCGCAGCACTCAAGCATGTTACCTGCTCCTTCTCTACAGTGCTCCTCTCAGCCTCCGTCATACCCTGCCCTCCTAGCCCCTCTTATGCCAGTACCGAGGTTTTGCATAGGCCTTCTTCCTATCTCTATGCACTGCCCTTTAATCACGCCATCTACATCACAGAGGTTCAAATGCTGCCTAATGCAGATGGTGCCCAAGTCGATTCTCCAGAAGAGATCTCTTTGCCAAACTTGACACCAAATGCTTGTTGGACATCCTTTCCTGAGCGGCCTTGGGCATCCAAACCTTAGCATCACCACAACTGGATTCACATCTGCACCCTACACCATATCTGCTCCTCCTCCGCACATCCTGGTGAGCAGCAAGTGGCCCCGAGCCATCAGCCATCTAAATAGGAGCCCAGGAGTCAGCCTCGCCTCCCATTCCTCTTCTCTTCCCTCTCCTCCTCGCCTCCTCCTCCTCCTTGCCTTGTTTTCATGGCCATCGAGTTGGGTGGCTTCCATCTGCCCAAGGTCCCTCAGAGCTCTGCCTCTACTTCTGTTGCCCACCTCCTCTTCTCTTCCTACGACTTCCAGAGAGGAGGTAGTGCAACAGCCTCCTCTCTGGTCTCCACACCACCTACAGGATAAAGACTCCAAGGACCTCCATGACCAAAGTCCTGCCTTCTCCCCAGCCTTGTCTCCAGTCTCCTGCGCTTACTCCAGTGGTCCCAAACGGTCCTGATCCCAGAAGGGACTCTGTCCTCTCACCTGCCAGCCTGTATGTGGGTGTTTCCCTCAGACTGATGTGCCCTTTCCATAAAGTCCTCTCCTCGTCTTCCACTCCCATCTAGGGAATCCATACTGCTTTTCCTCCAACTCAGCTCAAATATGGCCTCCTCTGAGAAGCCGGCCCCATGCGCCTCTGGCAATGTTCCCATATGAGCCAGTGCAGCCAACATCAGGGCACTTGTCACCCTGAATTAGCAGGCCTCAGGCACCTATCACAGCCACGAAACCCGGAGCCCTGCAAGGACTGCATTCTATGCTCACACTCCTCTGTGTGTCTAGGCTTTGTTGATCTCATGGCCAATGGTGAGCCTCAGTGAATGACTGAGTGAATAGGTAGTATAGGTAGTGGGCTTGGTGGAATAAAAAGTCTCTCAAGACTGATAACAAGCCAGGGCAACTTGCAATGAGCTCCACAGCACCCTGGTGACCTCCAGAGCTCAGAAAAACAGGGGCACTGGGGAGAGCAGGGGAAGTTTAGGAGGTGGCCACCTCCCATGCTACAACCTGACCTTCCAGGGACTGAGCAGAGTGGAGGTTGAAGGATTGAAGGAGATACTTTGCTTAGCTAACCAAACCCCATTCAGAAGGTGCCTCCAGAGCTCCTGGGGTTCTTGCTGGGAAGAACCTGGTGCGGCCTTTTAACCAGGGAGCCTGAGTGTTGGCAGTGGTGAGGGAAAAGGATAACAAAGGCAGCAGAAAGAGGCATCCCCACCCAGCAAAGAGCCAGGTGCCAGGCGGGTGTTCCCCTCCCCACCCCAAGGTTGGTGCCTGCAGTGTCTATGTGCTTGTCTTTCTGGAAGACAGGCCCTACTAGGGCTTCAGAGTCAGGCCTGACCTCTTGCCCCCACAGGAAAGGGCCAGAGCCAGGAGCACCTAGAGAAGGCAGAGAGGACAGAGATGCAGGTGCACAGGCAACCTCTTCTGTTTGACTTTGGGCCAACTAGGGTTAGGAGTAATGGACTTAACCTGACCTTGGTCTTATATGATCCAGAGAAATGTAAATACTGAAACACAGGTCAACAGTAAAGCAGCAGGTGCAGGGAAGCTAGCCACTCCTGGCAAAGTGTCATGGTCCAGCTAGGAACTCCCAGTGATCCAAGCTTCCCCCATCTGTCCCTTTTACCTTACAGGTAGCCCCCTCCTCCTCCTTCCCATCCCTACCCCAGGACCAGGCTGTCTCGCTCTTCCTGACCAGCAAAACTTGAATCTTAGGTTACAAACTCTGGACAGGGCTCAGAACTCAGCTGTCCCAAAACCCACTTTTGCAGAGGAGGAAACGGAGGCCCAAGGAGGGAAAAAGACCTAGTGCAGATCACGTGGCTTCCAGGCTCCTAGCACAGAGCTCTTTGTACTGACGAAGCTCTCAAATCCTGAAAACATCTGCTGTTAGTCCCACCCTCTCCAGCCTCCATACTTTCCCTTTCCCCAAAAAAACAAGGGCTGCATTTTCACAGAGTTGAAAGTAGGGTGCTAAACGGGAAAAAGTATAGTGGTGGGATTTGAGGCACGGAAGAGGAAAAGCCACAGGGGATGGCCTGAAAACACTGCTGTGTGCTGAGTCAGGCTGTCTGTGCCTGTTCTGCTGCATCCCAGCTCCTGGCTTTCCTCCACACCCCTGGGCCTGACAGATGACAACTGAAGGCGAGGCCAGCCCAAGAGAGAAAGGGCCAGAGGAAGTTGTGGTGGGTGTCCCGACCCTGGTCCCTAGATGTTGTCTGAAGCCTACTGAGGGCTGAGTCTCTATCTTACAAATACTTGCCCACAACCACGTGACACAAAAGAGGAGTGGGCCCTGAGATCTCTCTCTGTTGTAGGTCCAAGTGCTACCCGCCTACAATATCAGTATTACTGATGCCAACCCCCATGATGGCACCAGGATGGGGAAGGCAGATACAGGCCTCTGGTGCCCTCTGCTGTTCAGCACTCCTGTGCCACAGCCTGAGGGTTGGCACTGTGGCTGGTAGGGGGGACCCAGGGAATGTCTCCAGCCCCTGGGGTTGCCCCAGCTTGTAGCAGCCCTCCATGTACTTCCCAGAAGAATCCAGGAAATGTGTGATGCTGAAGCCCTGGCTAAGGCAATGCACCTGCCAGATCACCCAGGGTGTGATGCAGTAACAAACAATCCCCAACATGAAATAGCTCCAAACAAGGCAGGTTTATTTAGCTGGACAAGCTCTGTGTCTATTCTCTAAGAACCAGGTTGAGGCAGCAGCCACCACCATCTGGAATGATGCTGGCTGCAGTGACTGAGAGCAAGAGACTGAGGGCCTCACACAGAGGGTGAAGCCTTCCACTCACAGCTCGCTGGTCGGATATATCACACAATTCCACCCAAGCAAAAGAGGCAGAAAGTGCTCTCCCACCAGGTGCCCAGAAGTCAGGTGCTGGGGACACTGAGAGGGCACATTCTTGACTACTGATGGCTTCCGGCTCATTCTCCCTCCTGCAAGCAAAGTACCTCATCCCTCCGCAGGGAACGCAGCCCTAGATCCCCCTGGGAGCAGCATCGCCCTCAGGAGCAGGGTCTTGGAATGGTGTGTTGGCATCCCATATCAGCAGTGAGGGGCAGTAATCCCTGCTTCACACACAGATGTGGTGCCTCTTGATCCAGTGACCTGTAACCTAAGAATCCCAGTTTTCTGCTTCCTGCTAAAACTCAGTCCTCAGTGGTACAGCCAGGGCTAGAGAGTGGCAAAAAACACACCCAGTAAGAAAGTAGAAAACTGAGAGCCATATCTCAGGGGATACTGCTCCACGGAAGCCCTGCCATTGCTGGGCAGACGTTAAGGTTTCCCTGCCCTGGAGGTGGGCATCATCCTTGATCAGGCAGCTCTGGTCGCTCCCCTGGGTATCTCTCCTCGTTGGTTCTCTCTGTGCCCTGCTCCCTTCCCCGTCTGTCTGGCTGTCTCAGTTTCTCCTGACTTAGCACCTTGGGCTGTGTGTGGCTCTATAACGGCCACCTCACTCTTGAGTCTCCCAGACTTCTGAGTGACTCCAACTTAGGGTCTCAGTTCCAATTCCAGACACAGAGAAAGACTCCCATTTCACTGGCCTAATTGATTATTCAGGGCCAGGCACACAAGTCACAGTTATGTCCAGTTTCTGAATGGGCCATCTGAACAGGGGACGCTGGAGAGACCCCACGCTGCCTGCACATCCGATGGTGTGGGAGGAGAGTGTGGGCATAGCCACGAAGGATTGTTTTCTCTGAAACACAGAGCATGGAGTTGCCCTTGAACGTACTCTGAAGACACACAATTTTGGAGGAGGAAGTGAGGTTTGGCCTTCCCCACCCTCAGATTGCTCATTGCTTTCTTTACTCCTCTGAGTCTCAGTTTCCTCATCTGTACAGTGGGAACAACAAAAATCTCTGTCCTCATCCTTCTCCCTCGCTCACTCTTGTGGGCCCTCATGCCCCTGATGGAACCAGTCCTGGTTCCTGGCTGCCTGAGCTGAGTTCACAGTCTGGACTGACCTGTGGCCTGCCTCTCCAGAAACACTTGCGTTTGTATAGAGAACTGTTGGAGACTGACAAGGCAAAAGGATCAATCTGTAATGGCGAAATATAAGGCAGAGAGATGCCAAAAGAGAGAATACTTTGGTAGGAGGGAGGGAAGCACTAGAGATCTGCCTGGATAAGAATTCTAATCTCTGCTGCTGACTGTTCAGTTCCTCCTTCATGGGAGAAATGAGACAGGCCTATCTTGAATGACAACTCTTGTTACCAGAATTCTCGGGTCATTTCTAGGGAAACTCTCCTTTAAGGGGTGTGTGTGGGGGCAGCGCTTCATAGGTACACACACCCTGCCTCCGTGCCCCACATGCTCTACATTCTCCCCAGAGCTGACTCGGGCACAGTTCTGATGATGCGGTAACTCATGTAGCCCACATTTCTCAACCTCGGGGATGGATGTGCTGCCTTGTTGTATTTTTGTTCTTTGAAAACCTCTGCATTTTCTTCTACCCATCTACCTCTTTAGCTGCTAATCTGGGGTGGTCTGAAGACCCACGTCGTGTGTTTATTTTTTCATGTTTCCAAAGCTGCAGTCATAGCTCAGCGGAGAGCTGCACCAGCCACATGCCTTTGTACTCAGAAACCCCCACACGGGTTTTGGTAACCAGAGCTAGCATATCCCCACTCAACAGCACTGTGTCCTTAGCCCACTGCCCACCTGGCCTCCCCCTACCTTGCTGCCCCTGCCCTTAGTACCCTCCTGCAGGGTTCCTCCAGGGTCTCATCACGGTCCAGTCTCTGGGCACTAGCACAGTCCCCCTCATTCCCTACCCACGCTCAATGCCCAGCCCAAACCCTGCCTCCTGCCCTCTGTGCTTTAGAGCTGGCTGCTTAAAGTCTCTGGACTATGGCCTCATTGTAACAACAAAGGATTCGAGAAAGCAGAATTTCCCAGCTCTGGATCATTCCTTCCCCCATCTCCTTTAGAGCATATCAAGAAAGAATGGCAGTGAATGTTGGTAGAGTGCTTTACAGTCTACAGAACATGAGCACATTCATGACTTTGTGTGAAGTCACTGATAGCCCCTGGGGGTATTCTTACTATTTCTGTTTTACAGAGGCAGAGGCACAAACTGAGACTCAGAGGGGTTCAGTAACTTACCTAAGGTCACACAGCTAGTTTAAAGAAGAAGAAAACAAATGGCCAGCCATGGTGGCTCACACCTTCAATCCCAGCACTTTGGAAGGCCAAGGCAGACAGATAACCTGAGGTCAGGAGTTCAACACCAGCCTGGCCAACATGGTGAAACCCTGTCCCTACTAAAAATACAAAAATTAGCTGGGTGTGGTGACAGGCGCCTGTAATCCTAGCAACTTGGGAGGCTGAGGCAGGAGAATCACTTGAACCCAGGAGGTGGAGTTTGCAGTGAACTGAGATCCCGCCACTGCACTCCAGCCTGGGCCACAGAGCGAGACTCCATCTCACCAAAAAAAAAAAAGCAGTATCCGGAAAAAGGATTGGGATTAAAATTCAGGTATCCAGACCACATGCCCTTCCTACTTTAGCAGATGACGTCTCTCCCACCCACTCAGGCTAATGGCTGCAATCCTTATTTCCCACAGCGAGAAGAGACTTAGGGTGCAACTCTTCCCCACATCCTTGGGATAGGGAGCCAGAGGGTCACAGAGCATCACTACCACACATGATGTCTTGGACCTCAGGGAACTGTCAGAGGGAAGAATTATGATTTTAAAGCTTGTCCACATGTGCACCCCTCACTGGCCTGGGTGTCTTTGGAGCAGCAGAGCTGGTTCCAATTGGCAAGGCCAGCCTAGGTGGTGCCCTGTCCTCTCACAGTGACAAAGCAGGGCTTCCCTGGGGCCAATGCCTGCGGCGACTCCTCCTGGCACATCTTTCCCAGTTTGCCATGGGTGTAGCCCAGGATCAGAAGCCAGTTCCACCCTCCTCTGCACCTTGGTTTCTCTTTCTGTAAAATGCGGAATAATCTCCACTTTTCTGTCCCTACTATCCAGTAAGAGTGGGGGAGGACAAGACAGCACAAGCTGGTGTTTCTCACAGGACTTTGGTGTCTTCATTGAGGTGATATACGGATAAAAATATAAGAACAAGCATGGACTCCGGTGCTTCCTAAAAAAAGGACTCTAGAGGAGAAACTAATTCTCAGGCACTTTCTGGGGAATTAAATTTTCTAGATTTCTAGAAGCCTCCTTGATATCAGCTCTTATGGCTACAAACCCTTCTACCATTCCAGAGAGAGGCTCTCTGAGACCACACCTGGAATGACTTTGCCAGTCTGCAGGGACAACCTGCCTGGGGACTAGGGCTGGACTTGGGTGACTGCAGGGGGCACTGTGAGGGGGACCTGGAGCCCCCATAGCTCAGGAGTGGCATTTGTACATCAGTCCCCAAGAATTGTTAGGTTTAGCTCCTTTGGTTCTTTCTCAAAAGAGCCAAGTTTGGTAAAACTCCTGGAATTCATTGAACGCGATCACAGGAAGGCGCATTAGAATAAAATGTGTACGAACAGCTGCTATTACTCCTGTGGGTACATATTCCTGCTCACCATGATCCAGCACCTCTGTCCCTTTAACAGAAAGCTCACAGGGACTTGGTTTCCCAATCTGTAAAATGTAAGAGCTGCATTTCATTGTTGGGAGGTGAGGTCCCTTCTAGGCTAATCCTTGCTTGGGGTAATACAACAAACAACAGATCCTTCAGGACTTAGGGGCTTGCATCCATTGAAGTACAGAAATGAAATATTTTTAAGACTGAAGGGAAAAGAGACTCCAGGTTTAGTGTGGGTAGGTGATGGGGCCTGGCTGAACCTCCTTCATCTCTGTTTCCCTTGCTCTTGACTTTCCCTTGGCAGTCTCTAACTTGTAGCCCTCTGTCACCACTACTCACAAGGACACTGGCCACCATATTACCCTAGTCCCCTTTCTGTAATTGTTGACTTCTGTACTGATTGTCCCCCAGTAATATGCAAGCTTTCTGAAGTAAGAGAACACATCTTCAGCTGTATTAGGCAGAGTTCTACAGAGGAACAACCAATATGCAATATGAGATCAGATATAAATATATAGATGCACACATATATATGTATATATGCCTGCATGTGTGTATATAGACAGAGAGAAAGAGACAGAGACAGAGAGATTTATTTTAAGGAACTGTGTGGCTGGCAAGTCTGAAATCCATAGGGCAGGCTGGCAGGCTGAAAATTTAAGTGAGGGTTAATGTCATAGACTGGAGTCCTGAGTTCGAATTCCACAAGGCAGCAGTCTGGAAACTCAGACAGGGTTTCTATGTTGTAGTCTCAAGGAGAATTCCATCTTCTTTAGGAAACCTCAATCTTTGCTCTTAATGCCTTCAACTGATTGGACAAGGCCCACCCATAGTATGGAGGGTAATCTGCTTTACTGATGTAAGCATTAATCTCATCTAAAAAATACCTATACCACCATGTCCAGACCAGTGTTTGACCAAACAATGAGTCGGCATACTCCACGCAAGTTGACATGCAAAATGAACCATCACAGCACTTCTCGTGTCTTCGTGTACCCACCTGGTACATGGGGGTACAACTCTCTGGCCCATAGGGGTGGTCAATCCTGAGTGGATAAATAATAGGAAGCTAGTCCTATGATGTGGCTTGATTTTTCTTTTCTTTTCTTACCTTCCTATTTTTATTAACCCAGGTCTTCTGCGCCCAAAACTCAGCCTCATTCAGGACCATATTATGTTCGTGCCTCGGCTGTGTCCAAAGAGTGTTGTCAGAAGTGTGAACTTGGAGGGGTAGGAGCCAAGGGAGAGTTTCCCCTCTGTCCTTCGAAGTTCACTGAAAATGAATTTACAATAGGTAGATTAATAAGAGGAAAAGGCATACAAATTTATTTAATGTGCATAAGCACAGGGGAATTGCAAGAACATGATGACCCAAACCCAATGAGGTCCAGACGCTCATATACCCTTCTTCATCAGAGAAGAGGAAATGGAGGAGAAAATGGCTGTTTTGAGGGGTAGAAAATATATATATATATATACACATATATATATGTATATATACACATATATATACATATATGGGGTATATATATACGTATATATATATGTATGTATATATATGTGTGTGTGTGTGTGTGTGTGTATATATATATATATATATATATATATTTTTTTTTTTTTTAGATGAAATCTCGCTCTTTCGCCAGGCTGGAGTGCAGTGGCATGATCTCGGCTCACTGCAACCTCCACCTCCTGGGTTCAAGCAATTCTCCTGCCTCAGTCTCCTGAGTAGCTGGGACTACAGGCATGTGCCACCATGCCCAACTAATCTTTGTATTTTTAGTAGAGACAGGGTTTCACCATGTTGGCCAGGATGGTCTCAATCTCTTGACCTCGTGATCTTCCCACTTCGGCCTCCCAAAGTGCTGGGATTACAGGCATGAGCCACTGCGCCTGGCCCAGCAAATGATTTTTAAGAGGAATGAAAGGGCCCAACGCTCAGACAATGGTTAGGAAATAATTATCTTTGGAGATGGAATGGGACCTAAAAACGGACAATTTGGGTCAATGCTCCGAAGTATGGGTCGTCGATGTGATGTTTAATTTTCAATCTCTTCCTCTGTGATATGAGTTTTAATCCTCTGGATAATGAAATTTCAGGGAGGGGATGGAAGGCAATTGTGTTCCTCTTTGGCTATCTGGTTTCTAGGTGAACGAGGGAACTTCAGAGAACAGCCTTGTCCTGTGTTTTGGGAGAGACAAGGGGTTGAGAAACAGGAAGGTGGGAGGGGTAGGGAAGGTCAAGAGACCTTGAGGCTACTTCTTTAGTCCAGCATGTCAAAGCATCATATTGAGGAGTATCATTTTCTGAGCCCCAACAGAGGTTGACACGCCTGGGCTTAAGTCCTGGCTCCCCCATTCATTAGCAAGGAGTCAAATCCCTCAGAGCATGAGTTCTGCCTGTGCAGTGGGGCATGTGGCGCCCACATGGCGGGTTCAGTGAGGCTGAGTGGGATACGGCCCAGCACAGTGCCTGCCGTGAAGGAGGCACCCCATCATTTTCATAATGATGATTTTATTGCTCTTTTACACACAATGAAAACTCACTAATTCAGACCTATCAGAGAGGGCAGTCAATGGCTGGAAAGTCCACATTAAAAAATAATTTAAAAATAATGTAGTTTTATTACTTTAAAATATATTACTCGGTCCAGGCTAATAAAGTGTTGCATAGCAAGCCCTTGGGGGACTTGCGTTAATGAACAAATAAGAACAATTTGAGGTTAGTCCATCCACTATTGGCGTGGAACAGGATGTCTCGGAAAGTATTTGCAAATGCCTCAAAACAAGGTATTATCTTCCATAGATTAAGTGTTTCCTTTGCAATCATCATGATGCATTTTCCTCATTCACCAGTTTCTCTCTACCTGGAAAGTGCTCCAGTCAAGTTCAGCACAGGACTACCAGATTTTAACAGATTCTCACTCAGTGGTGACTGAGCATAAAACATTTCATTGAGTTAGGTCAAGGCCCTTATTTTATGTTCTTTCCTTTCAGAGAAGCCTATTTCAGGATGCTCATCTTGGCCTGCACCTCCCAGAGCTGGAACTGTTTCTGTCAAACAGCAAAGAGGCTGTGCTTAGGAGCTTGGGCTCTGAACGCAGACAGAGCCGGGTTCCAATCCCAGTCATCCCTAAGATGACCTCCCTCACAGGGTTGCTAGAGGATTAAATTAGGTGTACAGCTAAAGTGCCTGAGAGACACGAAATAGTCGTGAACGGCAGTGAAAGAGCAAGCCCTCCTGCAGCAGAGGTACCACCACATCTAGAGGTGAGTCAGAAAGGCACGTCCACGGACCTAGTGAACCTCTGAGGCATAAGGAATGCTGAAGTTATTATTCCTGGTGCTGGGCCAGTCCTTGGGTGATGATGAAATTTGCCTCCAGATAGGCTATGATTCCAAGGCAGGAGCCTAGGAATTTACTGTCATTATTATTATTAGCAACAAAAACGACGGTTTGTATTTTACAAGAGCTATTCAGCTTCTCTCAAAAGCTCCACTGAGACAGTGTATATTTGAGGAAGGTTGTGCAAGGGCCACGGTATTTGTTCCTCTGGGAATTCCAAGTGTGGACTGGGTTCACTCATCAGAGAACCCCAGAATTAGCTCAGCACCTGCAGAAAGGCCTTTTCTGAGTGAAGGTCTGAGTTAAGCCCTTGATTCTACATTGCATCAGGGCGGAGAACCACCAGCGAAGGGGAAGTTCCTGGGAGACCCTGCGAACATGCCATCAGCCACTGTTTATTAAGCACTGAACTCTGGATGGGGGCTGGCAATCTGCGATTGCCTGACTTTATCCTCATTACATTCAGCCCATAATGTCAATGTCAGACCGTTGGCCCTCTCACCCCGCTTCATCAGAGGAGGGAGCTGTGTCCCAGAAGGCAGGGGAGACTTGCTCAAAGTCACAGAGCTGATATAAATAAACACAGCATGCCAGTCTTTTTTTTTTTTTTTTTTTTTAAGATAGGATCTTGCTCTGTCGCCCAAGCTGGAGTGCAGTGGTGCAATCTCAGCTCACTGAAGCTTCTGCCTCCCAGGTTCAAGCAATTCTTCTGCCTCAGCCTCCCAAGTAGCTGGGACTACAGGTGTGTGCCACCATGCCCAGCTGAATTTTGTATTTTCAGTAGAGTCGGGGTTTTTGATACCAGGCCAGGCTGGTATCAAACTCCTGGCCTCAAGTCATCCACCTGCCTCGGCCTCCCAAAGTGCTGGGATTACAAGTGTGAGCCACTGCACCCAGCCAAGCATGCCATTCTTTAGAAGATGTTCTCTCCTGGCACATCTCAGTTTCTACAAAAGCCCCCAGCCCTTCTTGGAGACCCCTGGGGCAAAGTTCTCTCACCCTTCTTCACATACCCCTAACAACTCACCTGCCTCTCTCTTAGAGCCCCTCCTCCCACCCTTCCTTGAATTCTGGCCATGCTCATGTGTGCCATAGCTTCCCCAGGAAGACAGCCTCTGAGTCTGGTCTGACATTGTCTGTCCTTAAAGAAGGCACTTAACACATATCTGTCAACTGAATTAATAAGAATTTCCCACAGGGCCTTGGAAGCAACTTTGTACCTGTTTGCCTCTGCTGGATGACCCACTCTGAACACAGCTACCTAAAAGTGGAAGGAGGGAGGCTGGGCGGGGTGGCTCACGCCTGTAATCCCAGCACCTTGAGAGACTGAGGCAGGTGGATCGCTTGAGCTCAGGAGTTCAAGACCAGCCTAGGCAACATGGCAAAATCCTGTCCCCACAAAAAAAAATTTAAAACTTAGCCAGGCATGGTGGCACATGCCTGTAGTCCCAGCTACTCAGGAGTCTGAGGTGGGAGGATTGCTTGAGCCTAGGAGGTGGAGGTTGCAGTGAGCCGAGATCACATCACTGCACTCCAGCCTGAGCAACAGAGCAACACCCAATCTCAAAAAAAAAAAAGAAAAAGAAAAGAAAAATAGCTGAAAGGAGGGACTGTTTTGAGCTGAGGCAACCCCAAAGACTGGTGACATTCCCTGGGTCTCCCCTGCCAGCCTCGAGTCATACCCCAAGAGAGGCTGGGACATGTCTGTGAAACAGGATGCTGAACAGCTGAACACAGTTGACTTGAGCCAGCCTAAGTGGGTTTCTGCTCCTTGCAACGAGAGGCCTGAATAGAAGTCTCTTCTTCAAGGGAGTGGGCATCAGCTCAGAAAGAGGATCCCATGGGAACTGACTTGGCTGGTGACCAAGGCCCTACCACCAGGGCACCCTGCCCCTGTATCTCAAGCAGAGGGGCCAGAACCAGCGGTGTAACTACTGTGCTTGACACCTAGGGCAGGTCTTTTTTTTTTCTTTTTTTCTTTTTTTCTTTTTTTGAGATGGAGTCTCGCTCTGTCACCCAGGCTGGAGTGCAGTGGCGCGATCTCAGCTCACTGCAAGCTCCGCCTCCTGGGTTCATGCCATTCTCCCAGGGCAGGTCTTTTTATAACTCACCAATCTTCCATGCAACAAAATTGTTTTCTGTAAAAAGCAGGAAATGAATTAACAATAGTATGGGTGCATTGGCTATGTCCGGTGGCATTTCTTGAGAATTTTCATTAATGACACCTGATTTTAGAGGCACTGTATATTTTTAAATACATCCAGATGTTGTTTCAGTTGCTTCCTCTTTGGTTCTTTTTGCTTTTTGTTGTTGAGCTTCACTTAAATTCGTATCATTTCATGTTGGTACAAGTACTCCACTTCAAATTTCCCGAGAAATTCAGAAGAATTGTGAACAAGTTGCTGGTTTCACAATACTGCAAGACACTGCAAGTTACTACAAGTTCCCACAGGACAACAAGGCACAATTATTTACTTAATTGTGTTTAAATATACCTATCAGTTTGAACTTTGATCCTCTGGTGACATTCTAATACAATAATTTATGTAAATAATTATTCAGAGACCAATGAGAGGATTTAATAAGTGCAAAATGTTAGCAAATGGTACAACATTGATAAATCCATGATCTGGATTTTGTTCTGTCATTTTAAAATAATTAAAAAGTAAGTTTCAATTTTAAAAACATTATTGAATTCAGTAAAAAATTCAAGCATGAACTAAAATACACACTTACGAAACACAAATATTACACCTCACATTTCACACTCTGTTTCATTGTTTTAGATTTTAAACAAAAATAAACTCCGGCGGCCACCTAGAATGATCAAGTCAGGCAACTTAAGTCACTTTGTTTCATCTTCACAATCACTGTGCTGTCATTGTTCATTTTGAATCTACTTTTTAAATGCAAGAATATTTGATGCCAGATACCAGACACAAATTACACCTGAAAAGGATGTCATTTTAGGTTTTGTGTCCCACCTAAAGGGTACAATTCTGTACCCTGACAATGTTATTCTAGAAATAAATGCCTATGAGTGAGTCTATTTCAGGAGCCAACTCTACAACTAAGAGTTCCCCCAAAGTAACTTCCATGTGCAATAAAGTGTTTATTAAATGGTAAGTATTAAAATTGTCCTAAGCAGAAAACCAAACACCGCATGTTCTCACTCATAGGTGGGAATTGAACAGTGAGAACACTTGGACACAGGGTGGAGAACATCACACACTGGGACCTGCCGTGGGGTGGGGGGATGGGGGAGGGTAGCATTAGGAGATACACCTAATGTAAATGACGAGTTAATGGGTGCAGCACACCAACATGGCACATATATACATATGTAACAAACCTGCATGTTGTGCACATGTACCCTAGAACTTAAAGTAAAATATAAAAATAAATAAATAAAAATAAATCTAAAAAAATTAAATTAAATTAAAAAAATAAAATTGTCCTAAGGTCAGGAACGGTAGCTTATACCTGTAATCCCAGCACTTCTGGAGATGGACGGGCAAGAATTGCTTGATCCCAGGAGTTTGAGACCAGCCTGGGCAACATAGTGAAACCTTGCCTCTGTAAAAAAAATACAAAAATTAGCCAAGTATGGTGGCATGCACCTGTAGTCCCAGCTACTCGGTAGACTGAGGTGAGAGGATTGCTTAAGCCTGGGAGGTCGAGGCTGCTGTGAGCCATGATGGAGGCCGCTGCACTCCAGCTTGGGTGACAGAGTAGGACCCTGTCTCAGAAAAAACAAAAATAAAAACTGCCCTAACATGAAGCTTATATACTTATCATCATCATCAATATCATCAGCATTTATGGAACTCCACAGGACCTCAGCAAGTGTTTACACATTGGGCCAAGGAAAGAATTTTCCTGGAGAAGGATTTTGCCACTGCCACCACCTTGAAATTCTTCGTCGTTTTCAACACAGGGCCCTAGATTTTCATCTGCACTCAGCTCTGCTCTGAGCCCAGGGCCATAGGGGTTCTTGGAGAGACGGGGCAGATGGAAGAAGCGGAAGGCGTCTGTGCACAGGAGAGTGCCCTGCAATCATAGAGGGTGATTACTCCTGTCCCTACCTTCCTGGCCCAGCTTCCCATCAGCCAGAACCGTGGCAAAACAGGGAGACCTTTGGCAGTCTCTTAGCCCTCTTCCTTACCAATCCCCGTTCCCTCCTCTCCCCTTATGCCAAATACGACTAGAGGTCACCTCATAGCCAGGCGCCCCTCCCAAAGACACCAACTTCCTTTACCCTGCAACAACCAACCCTCACCCCATCCCCAAAAGGGTCTTTGGCCAGAGGTCTGATCAAGCCTTTTTTTTTTTTTTTTTTTTTTTTTTTTTTTTTT